>NC_091471.1:281648812-281988812 GCF_036971445.1 Narcine bancroftii
TGGTGCTTAACAGGCAAGTTGTTACCACTCAGGAGGGTTCTTGCTGGTTTTCAGAGAGAGATTCCTCTTCCAGGACATCCACACCTAATTCCTGTTTAATCAGTCTTGCTGACGAAACTTGCCCCCTTCAGGGTTCTCCAGATGATCCTCCTCCTTTCAGGTCACCTTTCAGATCACTAGTCTTCTCCTTTAGCCAGGCAGCCTTCCAAATGTTTGCCAGCTTTGTCCTTCTGGAACTGATTTCTGTCTTCTCTCTCTCTCTCTCTCTCTCTCTGTTTTCACACCCTCCCTCTCTGAGACCAAACTGTTCTCCCCTGTCTGCAAAGATCACATGCTGTCCCAGGCTCTTTGCTACTTCATTGCTTTCTGCAAAATAGCACTCTGCAGAAGACCTGCAAAAGTTCTGTGTTTTAAAATATGTGTGTGCAAGTTGCTCTAGCAATTCCTCCCAAGCCACTTCAGAATACTCTGTAACAACATTGTGGGCTGAAGGGCTGCACTGTTCTATGTTCCAGTTGGATCTTGACCAGGCACATGCCGTTGTAAGTTTGAGTGTAATTCCAAGCTAGCATGGTTTCTCTCTGTAAATGATGCCAGATAGAAAATTCAACTGGACACGTGTGTGGGGGTGTGAGAGAGAGAGATCTGGGGCATACAAGACCTTTGGTGTATTGAATGCTGAGGGAGTGATGTCATTTGTGGTCTCACCCTCTGCTGCGTGATTTGTAGTGGGAATAGGGTCATGTTTTCCAACGCCGGCCTCTTGAAGGGAATCAAGTTTCCATGCTGCTCGCTAAAGGACTTCTCCACAGTTCTCTCTTCATTTTGTGCTGAGTTGCAGAGAAGATTTCAGGGGTGTCCAGGAGGCTTCAAAAGCATGTCTGACATTTCCTCTGAATGCTGAGTCTCAATTTGTTTCATCTTTGCCCCCTGTCGGAGTTTGCGTGGCAATAATACAGTGCTGCATAAGCTGGATCAGCGGGACAAGCATTAGGGGCATGGACAGGGAGGCCTGAGGACCTCGAGGGGAAAGGCGAAAAGGAACTTGTGACTCTACATCCGATGATGATGAATCTCCCTCCCTCCACCCCCCCCATCCACCGCTCTCTGAAGAGGGCATTGAAAATCATTGTGGATCGCTTCCAACCCCTCACACAGCATCTTTCAGCTGCTCCTGTCAGGAAAAAGGTCCAGGAGTATCAGAGCCAGCACCACCAGGCTGAGGAATAGTTTCTTCCCATTGGCAGTGAGAATGCTGAGCGATCAAAGGAATCACTCCGAGACTTTCTTGAAAGATGGTGGCAGCACCTGCTGCTGTTGCAGACCCGCAGGAAGCCAAGGAGTGGAGATATAGCGCTCCCTGAGAGTCCAGCTGCCCAGTTGACTGCCATGAACTCTGAATGGGCTTTGAATGGCCCGTTGGAGAAGCCGATGGTGATTTTAGTTGAAATCTTGCAACCGTGGGTCTGCACCCAAGATGGCGGTGCTTATTAATCTGCTCTAGCCACGAGGGGGCTGAAGACTCCGGGTAAGTGGAGGACTGGAGCAGGGCACTAGAGGACGGGAAGTTCATGCACTGCCTGAGAGGGAGAAGAGGAGGAGACGACCCATGGGGGTGTTGACCACGGCGGAGGACCAGTGAGGGGGCTCTGCACGTAGAGTGCTGCTGGCAACTCGAGGCAAGGAAACCATGGAAGCTGTGGGCTGCTGGAGACTGGCTTGAACTGGCTTGTGGGGTCCCAGGTATCGGAACCGGGTTGCAAGGAGATGCTAAGGCTGCTCAAGGGTCCCTGACCATGTCGGAGATTCGGATCTGGAGCTCAGGTTGCCAATTGCTGGGGCTGGACTCTATGTGGCTGCTGGGGCTGGACTCTATGTGGCTGCGGGGGCTGCAGAAGCATTGGAAGTGCATCTACGGACACTTGGTGACTCTGGGGAGCGTTCTCTTTTGCTTCTCTGACTGTAAGAGGCACTTGGGCAATTCCTGCTGGTGGTGAATCTGTCGTCTTTGCAGGAGGCAAAAAGAAATTTCATGTAATAGAGCAGTATTTTATTACTATTATAAAAAATTGAATCTTGAAACTTGAATCATATTCACAGAGCAATATTTATTTATTTATTTGTATAGATGAAATATTTGTCCTGCATACGTATTGTTTGTATTATGTCCAGTTGTGTGTCTGCATATTTTGAACCGAGGATCGGAGAACAGTGTTTCACTGGGTTGTACTTGTGGAATCAGATGACAATAAACTTCCTGAGAGTTTATTGTCATGCACATCAGTACAAAGTACAGCTACATTGAAAGTATCCTTCCTTGCTGCAGCTACACAACGTTGTAATAAACAATGTACTAAAAGAGAGAAAAAATATATAATAAATCTAACATTCATAAATATTCACAGTTGCAGTTCCAAAAAAAACGATGTTACAGGAGTACACACGGCTCTTTGGAAATCCTGTAGAGCTGTTATCTCCAGGGACCAGTTCACCGGCGAGTTATCACACTGCACCTCCCTCGATGCTGCCTCCAAGCCGTGAACTGTTCTTTCTTGTGTTCCTCCTTGGTGGTGGCTTTCCCAACAGAGAGCAGGCCTTACTGCTAGGCAGCTGAGAAGTGACTTCTGTTCCAAGCCCAGAGGACCCCAAAACCCAGCTGCAAGATAAATGGTTACTTCAACAAAAGCTGCTTTTAATTATCTTTAAACATGAAAACAGAATCACACTTTAACATCACTATTGACTCAACTAACCTAACTTAACCCCCTTCTAATTCTAAGTAAGGAGTGTGTAAGTTCAGAAAAGTTCTTTGGTTCACAGTCCAATCTCACTTCTCATTCCTCCAAGTTCACTGGTTGCAGGAAATTCTTATACTGTGCACAGAATTTAATATTTGTAAAGTTCACCAGGCTTTGGTGCTTGAAAGGTAAATGGTTACTGCTCAGGAAGGTTCTTGTCAGTTTTCAGAGAGAGATTTGTTGTTCGCTGGACACCCACAACTTATTCCTTTATTAATCAGTGTTAGGTCTGCTTTGTTCATGAATGAGTGAGACAAACACCAGACTGAGTCGAAATCAGGGTTCTTTGTTCTTTATTACCGGATTGTAACACTTGCAACTAACCATGTTAGTCGGAGAATGCATTCTGCCGTTATCAGCAAAATGGTGATTTTTTATACCCTTGGATACGTGCTTAGAACATCATCATATCATTACTTGTCCAATGACTAAAACTGTTGCTATCCTTTCCCTGCTAGCTTCCTGCCTCTCAATCCATCAATGTCTCTCTTATCTTGTAAGTACAAGGATGCATTCACATCTTGTTACAGCCCTGTACAGGGTAACTCCTTACACATTCCCATCTCATGATGTTTTACCTTACAATCCCTCCTTTGTCCTCTTTAGAGGACAATCTCGCCCTGACTATGCTACCACCGCGTTACATTAGTTCGCCTATTATTGCCAAGCTCTATACGGGTTCTGTTCACAGGGTAGTTCGGCTGGTGGGCGAGGGCTCCCCCAACCCTCCTTTGCGTACACCCCCCATCCGTCACCCCGATCCCATTGCCCGTTTACAAGTTTCATCCCATTTGCCCCCAAGCAAAAAACTAGCTAACCCCCCGTACATTAGTAAATTCCCAAGTTAACATATGGTCTACAATCTAATTCATAATACTTGTTCTACAATCTGATTAATAATGTTTGTGTTACAATCAATGTTATAATATTTGTTCTACAATCAAGGTTATAATATTTAGGTTACAAGCAAGGTTAAAATTATATGTGTAACAATCTAATTCACAATCCCTCCTTCCCATCACATTCCCCTTCAGACTCCAGATCGATCTCAGCAACTTTCTCCGCCTCCTGTAATGTGAGATAGTCTTGCTCCACAGCCTGCACAGCTTGATATTTCGGAGGCAGTTCATCACGGTCAGCAAAGGCTCTCTCTATGGTCCTCGTGACCAGCGTTCGAATGCATGGAATACAACAACAGCCACAAGTGATAAAAATTGATACAGAAATGAACAAACCCAGCAAAAGTTGTCCTAACAATGTGCTCCATCTCCCAAACACTCCCTGTAACCAGGATAAAACAGGATTGGAGACTCCAGACTGGGCTTTTAATTCTTTCGCCAATGCCCTAAGTTTCGTTAACCCCTTAGTGAGTGATCCATCTGGCCCTGTGTTATTAGAGATAGAAGTGCAGCATAGATCTCCAAACATAGCACACACTCCACCTTTCTCTGCCAGGACCATATCAATCGCTATCCTATTCTGAAGTGTCATAAGGGAAGTTTTTGACAGTTGTTGATGTATTGCCTCAACAACGTCCCTGGTCAAATTTGCAAGGCGCTGGACATTATAGTGAATAAGGTTGATCCTATTAACATTCTTATTTACAGTGATGGGAAAAATTGCACTAAAAACAGGAAAGCTTTCAAACCCAGCTGCAATCTCATCGGCTAATTTAAATTCGTCCGGAATATTCCGGGCTTGGCCAATGGCATCAATCCATACCCCATCAGGGTTCCTTCCTCCCGGCCCCAAGAGTCCAGCACTCCTCCTTTTTCTCCACAGCCAACTCTCTGTGTGGCGCAATTCTAGGGAATCCTCGTCTCCCTCCTGCCTTTTGACAATCAGCATTGGCGCATTAAGGGTTACTAGAGCACACCGACCATCCCAGTTAGCGGGGAGCCAGTTGTACAGCACTCTTCCTCCACAAAACCACCAAATATCCGCCCTAGCCTGGGTCAAGCGGGTTGCACTACTGCTATGTGAGAGATCAACATGAGTCCTGCACGAGTCGCTGGGCAGCCAACCCACATGGAAAACGTGCGCTGCTGTGTTGTTGTTGGCAAAACAAGTAACATTAGTTATGCCTGTGGATCTAAAGACAGGGGGAGCTACATTAGCCGGAGCTATGGGAAACGTCTGTTCCCATATCAGACACCTATTCAGTGGGTTGGATTCTGACATTAGGTTCAAGGCGCAGTCCATAGCATCTGTCTCCTCAAAAATTGATCTGCTCATCCGTAATAATGGCCTTCCTCGGGCACAGACCCAGCAGTTCCCATAGCCTGCTTGGTCCGCATATTTACCCATCTGATCTATCCAGGAGTTTGACTCATCAATACCTGTCTCAATTGCTATCTTCTCTCCCCTGGACATCTTCGTACTGTCGAATTTTCTCACTTCCCCCTCTTTCGAAGTGGGTTTAATTATGTCCTTGTGTATGTTAGTAAGTCGAACCTCACCACTCCCCAAGGATCTTTTCCATTAATAGACACTCCAATCATTAGATAGAAGAGGTCTCCGACACCATGTTCTCTCCCTGTGCCCCCCTCGCATGTCTTAGAGCTCCATCCCTTCATATTCCACGGGTTGCGCAGCCCCGCCTTTACTGTCAAAATCAGGGGATTCTCTCCTTTCATTGAATAGGTCACAGCACCACGTATTAGGGAGATTTTAGTGAAAAAATTATAATAAGGTTTGCTGGACCCTTTGTTAAGGGGTTTTCTTATCCATCTAGTGTCGGGTCCTGTCCACCACCAAACCTCACCCCAAGACGGACAGACATGTAGACCCCATTTAGGATATCCTATTTGAAAGGCACACATGTAAACATCATATCCTCTCCAGGACGCCTCATTCTAACCACACGCTATTATACTGCATAGATCGAACTGGAAGGTGTTATCCCTGTCTATGTCTACCTTTAGAATAACTTTGGCCCCGCAGGAATCCGAGCTATTCTGCTGACTTATCTGGCATCCCATTAGTAGTACTGCCCATAGGGCCCCCGGTATCGTCTGCATGAGTCTCATCAATTCTATCAAGGCTGGCTACGTGCTGTTTTGCCTTGGAACAGTAGGCAAAATTATGCCAATTATGATCCCCTGGTTTGTCAATTCTTACCGACCTATCTGTTACGGCGGTAACAGTGTATGGTCCAGACCACCTAAATTCAGTCCAATGTACTTTACCTGGTTTACGGATATACACCAGGTCTCCCTCCTTTACTGGAACTCTTTCGGTGTCCGGGTTCTCCTTACTAGCATTCGCCACCTGTTGTGAAACTAAAGCAACCATATTACCCAGCATCTGCATATAATGATCTAGTTCCACTTCCCTTTCTTCCCACAACTTAACCCATGCTGGATCAGTCTTTGGACCGGGCATGGGTCAACCCGTTAGAATCTCATGCGGTGACAGGAAGGTATCTTTGGCCTTCTCTTGTCGCATAGACATCAGTACTAATGGCAATGCCTCAACCCAATTCAACCTGGTCCCCCCTAAAACTTTCCCCAATTTAGATTTTATCGTTCTGTTTGCCCTTTCTACTAACCCCTGGCTCTCAGGCCTATAGACACTACCAAAACGGTGTTTGATCCCTAGGTATTCTTCAACCTGTCGGATCAGCTCATTCTTAAAATGAGACCCATTATCAGAGCATATCCTGCTGGGGACTCCATAGCGGGGTATTAACTCTTGCGTTAGCCAGCCTATTACACTATCCGCATCTTCTTTCTTTGTTGGAATAGCCTCCACCCATCGTGAGAACCTATCTACTGCCACTAAAAGATATCGGTAACCCTCCTTTGTCCTAAGGTCAGTACCCATATCTGTATAGTCAATATAGATCTCTTTCCACGGGGCTGTCGGTACTGGAAATCGTAAAAGCGGGTGGGGTAAGGTGATCCTTTGGTTATGCCCGTTGCAGATAGTACATTCAGCTCTAAAGTTGTCAATGTGCTCGCGTAAGTGGGGATTCCACCAATGTTGTTTAAGCGTATTATAAGTTTTGGTGGCGCTAATGTGAGTCGGCCCATGAGCTTCTTCAAATAATAGTGGGAGTAATTGACGAGGGGCAACTATCGTACCTATAGGGGAGCGCCAAACATGTACTGTCTGATTTTCATAGCTGATCTCCTGTCGAGTGGCACCGCGTTTCATCCATTCCTCTTTCTCACTTGGGCTAGCTTTTTCCTGTATTTCTATTAGGTGCTCAATATTCGGTGGGGGTCCCTCTCCCTTCTCATCTGTGTAGTCATTCAATCTGCTACAAGTCTCCTTAGTTTCAGATTCATTTTTTTTGTTATGGGACCTCAAAATCATCCCCTGTATATGTTCATGATAACCAGTAACCTGTCTGGCTGCCCTGTCAGCCGCCGTGTTTCCCTTCCCTTCCTTTGTGTTATCTGGGGAATGGCCCGCCACCTTAATTAGGCTCAGAGCCCGGGGAAGCATGACCTGTACTGTAGTAGGTTTTCGATACCCTAGTATCTTTTCTCTATGTGCCTCAGACATGGCCGTACCGTTTTTACCCACGAGTCTTCCTAGGAAAGTTACCACCCTCCTTCCGATCTGACATTTCGACCTTTTTACTTTAAATCCAGCCTCGCCTAACCCCTTGAGTAAAACTGCTGTCCTTGTCAGGCACTCATGTGGCGTTTTCCCTGCTAATAGTAGGTCGTCTACATACTGAATCAGTGTAACATCTTCCGGGAGCTTTAATTTCATTAGGATTTCGCTAAGGGCCTGATTGAACAGTCCTGGACTGTCCTTATAACCCTGAGGTAATCTAGTGTATGTGTACCGATGTGCTTGGTAAGTGAAAGTGAACCAGTCTTGGCATTCCTCAGCTAATTTCAAGCAGAAGAATGCGTTTGCCAGATCAATGACAGTATAGTATTCGTGCTCCGGACTCAGAGCCCTAAGTGCTACATATGGGTCTGGGACTGGTCTCCCGATAGTCTTGGTAGCCAAGTTAATCTCCCGGAGGTCGTGTACCATCCTCCAGTCTTTTCTACCCGGTTTGGGAACAGGCATGATGGGCGTGTTCCACATACTGTCAGGTGCCGCCCTTAAAACCCCTGACTCCATTAACCCTTCTATCGTTCCTTTAATACCCTCCTCCTGACTGGGCGACAAGCGGTATTGTTTTCTCCATATTGGTTTCTGCCCGGGGTTGGCCAATTCTAGAAATACCTCTCCTTTTATTACTCCCACATCATAGGGCCCCGTTGTCCATATATGTGGACTCAGATTAGAAAGATATTTGTCTGAGTCTCTGTGATCAATATTTTCTCCTTCTATGGCTCGGTCTCTTTCTACTTTCTCATTCACTACCTGGTCCCATGCTTCAATATTCAGTCTGACAAATTTTCCTCCCTCCGAGGTGGAATATCCCGGGATTTCTGTCTGCCTGTATTCACACCCTATCGCTTCCTTTACCATCGGACCCAGCTGTCGAGCGTGATGATCTTTGGCAATACCCAAGGTCACATGAGGCACACTTTCTACTCCTAAGCAGAACCACTCCATTTGTTCTTCTGTCATGACAACCATAGCAGCTATTCCCTCCTTACCTACAAAGATAAATGGACAATGTATCGTTTCTGTCTTCCCTTCTTATTGTATCCCCTGGGTATGTTAACCGAAGGCCCTTCTCAGAACATTGTATGGTTATTCCTAGTTTGGTAAGAATGTCCCTTGCTAATAAATTAATGGGGCAACTTGGCACAACCAGGACAGGCGTTTTAACCCTTTGTCGTCCAAATGTCATGTCGATGTTATCTGTATAGGGCTGTGTTTCCCTTATCCCGGAGAATCCTATTGTAGATAATGTTTTGCCCGAAAATGTGCTCCCTGGGGGTTTTTTAATCACTGTCGTAACTGCTGCCCCTGTGTCAACCATAAATTCAATTTTTTCTCCATTTACCGTCCCCCAAATTTTTGGTGGCTCCCAGGGAGGCGTGATTTTTGATTCTCCAGGGCACCTTCAATAATCAAATTCAGCACCTTCCTCAATATAGTCATTACACTGAGGTGCCTGGACTTGTTGATCACTCTGCCACCCCCCGATTCTCTGGGGCCCATCAATGTGTCCACCCCTACCCCTTGCTTGTCCTCTTAAGTTTCCTCCTCTTCCCCGATAGCCTCTAATAGAGGGTAATCTTTTTCCCCTTGCTCTCCCAGCCTCCGGACAGTTCCGCTGGTAGTGTCCAGGATTTTGGCAGTACCAGCATACTGCATGTTCCCCTCTATACATTGTACCTAGCTGTCTTTCCCAACCATTTCTTACTTGGGGTCCCGGATTTATCACTGGCCCCATGACCTGTGGGACTATCTGTTGGGCCGCTAATTTAATCCCTATATGTTCTATGGCTCTCACCAATTTATCGGTTGTTTTGTCCACCTCCTTCTGGGACGCACTTTCTGACTTAGCATGCTCTGATTGACGATGTCGTTTGATTGCATGTGTCAGGTGTCTTTTCCACAAATCCTCTGACATTGTCTCTACTCCCACAATGTCCCTTAATTTTGCTTGAACCGTAGCAGGTAGTCCGTTTATTATCCCATTACGAAAGTGAGCCCTTCCTAAGGGGCTGTGGTCGGGTCTTTCTCCAGTCCCTGTTTCCCATAAGTCCCATGCTCGAGTGAAATACTCGTGTGCAGTCTCTCCTTCCTTTAGTTGAAGGGTTACCAAGGCATCCAAACTATAGGGTGTAGGAAATGTTTCTCTAAGTGCTTCCCAAAATTTATTCCGAAGTGGGTTAAATTCTATTTCATCCCCCAATTTACTGCTTCTTACAATTCTCTCTATTTGCTTCAGGGCCCCTTCTGCCTTTAATCTTATCATGATAGTTCTGACATCTGCGAGTGCTAATTGTTCTTGGCAGGTTTCTCGCTCAAAACAAGAAATCCATGGACTAGCCCCATTACTCAACGGAGGTAGTTTTTTCATTAAACTCTCTAAGTCCATTCGTGACCAGGGTACATATTTTTGAGTTCCTCGTCCCGTGATCAGTAATGGGCATTGATATCTCAATTTTGGGGATTTCTGCTCCTTCTTTACTCTTGGCATGCATTTATTTATCCCACCTTGTTCTGACTCTTCTTCGTCACTGTCACTGTCCCTATCAGCTTCCAATGTCTCAGGGTCAAAGGTATATTGGTCACGTTCATCTCTAAGATAATCTTTTCGGCCATAGTTTAGTTGTTTCACATCTTTCTCTTTTGTCCTAACTATGTCCAGGTAGGCATGTCTATTTTTCTCCCTCCCGAGTCTTTTCCTTTTACTTTCCTCCCATGGTGGATCGTATCTCGTTTCCTCATCTGTACTACACTTTTTGTCCTTTACTCCTATTACCATTCCTTCAGCTTTAATTTCTCCTGACAGTGTTGTAGTTATCTTTTCCACTTCCTTCAATACACCTACCATTAATTCTTTTTGATCCTCACTGATCTGCCCCAGCACATTAATATCTCTGTTTAAGTTTTTAATGTTATCCTGAACCTTTTTCATGTTCCATTTCTGTATCTCTAACTCCTTTTCTATTTTCTTGGACTCCAGAGGGGTCTCCACATCTATTACTCCCCCTTCTATTTTTATTAAAGGGGCCTGTACCTCGTCTGATGTGTCCCTATTCCCGAGGTTCTTGTCACACCCCAGTGTCTCAATATCTGGATATAAAGGACGTGACTCCAGTATCCCATCTGGGGTGCCAGGGGCACCTTGTGACTCCACATATGCATAGGGCGGGGGTCTACAAGCTATTTCTACAGGGGCCATAATAGGTGGGTTATCAGGGAGACCAAATTCTTCGAATATAGCTAGGACATCGCGGTACTGCATCTCCTTGTCTCTCACCCTCTTTTTTGCTGACTCGCGATTAAAGATTTTGTTTTCTGTGTCCCGTTTTGTTTAATTGTATAAGACTCACTTATAAATGATTTATTGTCAGAGTACATACATGACATCACATACATCCAGAGACTATGAGAGAGAGAGAGAGAGAGAGAGAGAGAGAGAGAGAGAGCATAGCGAGAGAAAGAGATAGAGAGGCAGATACACAGAGCACAGGAGATAGAGAGAGAAAATGCCTTGCACTGGCCCCACTGGGAGAAAAGTCTTCAGATTAACACTTTCGTTTCAAAGGTTTTAAAAGGTTCTCATCCTGTGATCACTGGTCTGGATCAGATTGGGTCTCCCACCACTGGGAACTATCACTCCTTCCTTCCCTCCCACCTCGAGTGAGCTACACGTCAGCCCACAATGTCTGCCCTGATCCCGCAATGGTGGGGGTGCGGGAAAGAGGGAGGGAGAGAGGATAAAACAGGATCCCATTTGATGCGGAGCTGGAATTGTGGGCACAAAATTAAAACCAAATTGTATTTCTCTGCCCTGCCCAACCTGGGGATTTCAGGGCAGCACCGCCACAGATTGGGATTGGGAGGGGGAGTGGGTGAGAGAGGAGGGGGGGGAGAAGAGAGAGAGGGGGAGAGAAGAGAGAGAGGGGAGGGTGAAAGGAGGGAGGGAGAGAGCAAACCCGGACACTTCGTGGCTGGAAACTGGAAACAGGCACTTTTCCTTTCCCTTCTGTGTTTTGTTTCTTCCAGCTTATCTAAGCCTCTACGTTTTAAAATTTTTTTTTTCCTCACCTGTCAGGAACATCTCAGTGCCCCCGGGTAACCAACCCCTCTTCCTCCAGCGGTCTACACATTTTCGGAGCATTTTTTGTTTTTCCAATGCCGCATTACTGGTATTTCGCTCCTCTAATTCCTGATTAATTTCCTTAATAACTTGGTCAAAAGTCTTAGCAGGCAACTGTACAGCCATAGCTGCGGGATCGCTTTCTAATGCCTGTTTTAATTTAGGTTTTTGTCCGTTTAGGGGATCTATGTCAACGAAAATTGCTTTTAAAAATGTCTCCTTGCAAGCTGGATGACTAATATCTTTTAAAGGAACAGTCTCTAAGTCTTGTCCTCCAATTGACTTCAGACTGTCCTGTATACTCTGATTGCTCGTTTTCCACTCTCTGTTTTCCCAAAGGGGTCTGAAAGTTAAATTACAACTAGAAAACCAAATATTTGGGCTATACTTTTGTCCTGTTTCCCTGTACCAATCTATGAATTTACGTAACTTTATCTCCTTGGTGATGTTGGGAATACCCTCATTTAACTTAACAAAAGTATTTCGAATAAACTGGGTGTCTCTTAGGAGTTTGTCAACTTTTTCATTAATATCTCCTACCTGATCCGGACACAGCTGTCGCAGCCTTCTGTCGTCGTTCTTGTTCACCAGGCAGGCGTCCCTGAGTACTTTTTTTGTTGTCTCAAGGTCTCTAGTGTCTGCTGTGGTATTCCACCACGGCGAATTGGGGAAATAAATTCTTAACTTCTCAAGTGTACAGACATTATCATACCTACCGGACATTTATAAGTCAGTCTCTCAGATACAATTGAGGCCAATAAGCCTGAACCTTTGTTTTCTTTCAAAGCCCAACCTTCACGTGGGAGATTTCTCCTCTTAATAACCAGTTTAGGGCAGAAAACTCAGGTCCTCAATTGTTTATAGACCACCTTCTCACTCTATTGGACTTTGCAACGACACAATAAAGACTTTTAAACTCTAGTAGTTTCTTGCGAAGCACTTAATAAATGTCATTCAAACACCTTAAGGACTTTTATCTTGTCTGTAATCACTTACGTGTTACAATCCTGGCATGCGACCTTCAATTGTGGTCGTCT
The DNA here is from genome assembly GCF_036971445.1 of Narcine bancroftii. NCBI lineage: Eukaryota > Metazoa > Chordata > Chondrichthyes > Torpediniformes > Narcinidae > Narcine > Narcine bancroftii. Next base: position 281,661,349 of record NC_091471.1, read on the forward strand.
AATTTGTCCGATCTCCAGTTCTTACTGACAATCATAAAGATTTAAAAAAAAAGAGAATTTTGTTAAAACAGGCTTCTCTGGACCTTTTTATCAGCCGGCTGAGATGATTGTCAGAAAAAACAGAAACCGTCGTCCAGTGTTCACTCACCCATCACGTCGGGGTCACCAAATTGTTAGGTCTGCTTTGTTCATGAATGAGTGAGACAAACACCAGACTGAGTCGAAATCAGGGTTCTTTGTTCTTTATTACCGGATTGTAACACTTGCAACTAACCATGTTAGTCGGAGAATGCATTCTGCCGTTATCAGCAAAATGGTGATTTTTTATACCCTTGGATACGTGCTTAGAACATCATCATATCATTACTTGTCCAATGACTAAAACTGTTGCTATCCTTTCCCTGCTAGCTTCCTGCCTCTCAATCCATCAATGTCTCTCTTATCTTGTAAGTACAAGGATGCATTCACATCTTGTTACAGCCCTGTACAGGGTAACTCCTTACACATTCCCATCTCATGATGTTTTACCTTACATCAGCCATTTCAGTGTCTTGCCGAAGAAACTTGCCCCTTCAGGGTTCTCCAGATGATAACCTCTTTCTTTCAGGTCACCACAGAGTTCCTTTTTGTTTCATTTATTCCAAGTGAAACATTAGGCAGCCAGTCCTCTCCTCTTGCATGAACCACAAGGGCTTGGGCCAGGCTGAACTAAGCACTCACAATCCGTCTTCCAAATGGGGTTTTTCCACAAGCTTGCCAGCTTGTCCTGTTCCAGTCCCAGCTGCTGCTGCTGAACTGTAAAACTGTAGAACTGATCTCTGTCTCTATCAGAGAAAATACCTGTTTGACTCTCTGCTTTAAAAACCACATGACCCTCCTAGAACAGCACGTTCCACTCCAGACAATCTGCGGCTCTGATGAGTTCTTTCATCTGTTGCCTTTTTGTAAACAACATCGTGAATCCATTGGTGAAGTCTCTTGGGCACTCTCCAAAGCTTTTGCAGAGGCTCTGGGGCTGACATGTCTAGCATGAGTAGAGCTCCAGTATTTTAAATAAGATCTGTTTTAAAGTGGCCTACACTAAAAATAAAATCTGCCCCAATTTATCTCCCAAAAACATATCTATAATCTATCCCACTTAATTGAGTAGCAACTACCGATGGCTGCTGTGGATGACCATGCTGAATCATGGGCCTCTGTGGTCCAGCTGCCCAGATCAGTGCCTGCATGTAAGATTGTGGAGTTATACAGTGATGGAAGGAAGGCCCTTTGGCCCACTTCATCCATTTGCCTGAGTTTGGCCCATATCCTCGAGTCTAAATGTGGTCTATCCACGTACCAACTTGTACAGTGAATAGAAGGGATCTAGGAAGTGTTGTAGAATGGAGGGATCAGGGAGTATAGGTACATGGTACCTGAAAGTGGCATCATAGGTGAAAGGGAGGTCAAAACTTATTTTGGAACATTGGTCTTCATCAGTCAGAGTGTTGAGCATAGAACCCGGTTCCGATACCTGGGACCCCACAAGCCAGTTCAAGCCAGACTCCATGGTTTCCTTGCCTCGAGTTGCCAGCAGCACTCTATGTGCATAGGAGGTCATGTTGCAGTGGTGTAAGGATAAGACGTTAGTGAGGCTCCATTTGGAGTATATTATTCAGTTTTAGTCACCGCACTATGAGATGCTATCAAATTGGAGAGGTTGCAGAGAGGATTTATGAGGATGTTGCCAGGAAATGTTGACCTGAGTAATGGGGAGAGGTTGAGGAGGCTGGGGCTTGAAACCTCAGCATGCAAGAGGATGAGAAGTGATCTCATAGTGGGGTACAAAGTCATGAGACCAATAGATCGGGTGAACGCAGAGAGTCTTATCCAAAGTAGGGGAATTGGTAACCAGAGTACATAGGGTTGGGGGGCGGGAGATTTAACAGTAACCTGAGCGTAAATTTTTTAAACAGAGTGTTGGAATGGGCTGCCACAGGAGGTGGTTGAAGCAGGTACTATGCCAATGTTTAAGAAAAAATATTGGACAGATACATGGATAGGATGGGCTTAGAGGGATTGTAGAGCTCGTCGAAAGAATTTTATTAGCAAAAGACAGGAGCTCTTCACAGGTGGCCGACCAGTCCGGAATGATCCGACCTGGCGAGGGACACAACCCTTTAAGGCCCAGACAATAGGCGTGGCTAAGCTCTCAGCCAATCGCTGTAAGCACAGTCTAGATACAGTAACTATATACACTATGTACATTGGTGATAGATCTGTACTATCACAGGGATATAAGCCAATGAAGGCAGGTGGGGCCAGTGTTGGCCGAACATTTTGGTTGGCCTGGACAAGTTGAGACGAAGGGCTTGTTTCCATGCTGTGTGACCCAAGCTCTCTGACCCGACTAAACATCTGGATGTTGTAATTGTACCCACTAACTCTGGCAGCTCGTTCCACACCCCTCCCCCTCCCCCAATCATCCACTATGCGAATAATTGCCTCTCTGGTCCCCTTGAATCTTTTCCCCCCTTTTACCGTAAATCTATACTCTCTACCTGGGGGGGGGGGGGGGGGGGAGAAGACTGCGTATTTCTGGAAAACCAATGGCGTACCCAAAGATCCTGAGAGTGAACCTGCTCTGCCACCTCCTTTCACCTTGTATTCCTTTTGACGCCCCCACCCACCCCCCCCCCCCCCCGACCATGTGTGGCTCTGCTGCCACTCCCAATGCATGGCATCTCCCCGCTCCTCAAGCGACCATGCTTAACCTAAAGAGAGAGAAATATATTTATACTGTATTTTGCAATGTTCATTTTTAAACATTATTTCAAGCATTACACTCTGCTCTTTTCTAGTGAAAAATTTTTATGTTTACATTTTTCCAAGTGTGGACTTTATTTTTCCTTAAAACTGCTCGCTTTGATAATGAATAAACTATCAAAATTTATCTGAAAAAAAGCACACAATTGCTGGAGAAACTCAGCAGGTCAAACTTTATGTGGTACTCAGGCCCGAAACGTTGGTGATGTATCTTCACCTTTGATAAATAAAGGCATTGTTTGACCTGCTGGTTTTCTCCAGCATTTGTGTATTTTTTCATGAAAATGTATCTGTTCACTTCTCCTTGAATATGAATTTTAAAAATATTGCCCGAGAATCTGGACTTCTGTGTGTGGAATGAGTTCTAATCAGGATTGAATGTGGAATCTTTTTTTTTAGATTTGGACGCTCGGATGTCGAGCAAATCCACAGTCCATCCGTGAACCTCGACATAAATACTCCAGAAGAATTGAATGCCTCAGGCACTCCCAGCTCACTCAAAACCCCAGTCAGCAGCCTTTTGATTCCTATTGGAACTCAGGGGTACACCAGAACAGGTGGTGGGAATGCCATCGAGGTGACTTTCTCACCGCAAACTCCAGGCAAAGTCCTGATTTCTGCATCGCCTGCCTTTCCCAACAAGGGGCCAAGACCAGAGGTTGGGCCCTCTCAGCCGACACAGCAGAAGAAAGTACTCAAGCCAGGGATACAGCTCCTGGCAGAGTCAAGGGACACCTTCCAGTCTCCAAGCCCTGCTGATAAGGAACACCGCACAGCATCTCCCTTTGAAAAGGAGAGAAACACTCAACAAACTCCAGGGAACGACCATCATTTCGCTTTGGATAGGCTAACAGAGGAACTTCCAGGCAAGCGGAGCTGGGTCCAGAGCAAATCAAGCATTGCAACAGGTTAGTGTGTCTTTCAGAGTTCAGATTTATTGTCAGAGTACATACATGACATCACATACGACCCTGAGATTCTTTTCCCTGCGGGCGAGGCAGAATGACCACTAATTGGTAGTGCGAAAAATAAACTACATAGCGTAAAACATGTAAACAAACAAAGAGATGTAAACAGACTGCAATTAAGGGAGAACAAAGAAGATAACCAAAGCGCACAAGCAAGAGTCCTTAAATAAGTTCCTGATTGAGTTCGTCATTGAGGAGTCTGATGGTGGAGGGGTAGCAGCTGTTCCTGAACCTGGTGGGTGTGAGTTGTCAGCAGTGAGAACAGAGCATGTGCTGGGTGGTGAGGGTCTTTGATGATTGCTGTTGCCCTCCGACAGCAGCGTTCCTGGGTTGTTGTCAACTATCTTTTGGAGGGCTTTACGCTCAGGGGTATTGGTGTTCCCATGCCAGATGGTGATGCAGCCAGTCAGTACACTTTCAACCACACCTCTGTGGAAATTTGCCAGCGTTTCTAGTGTCATACCAATCCTCCGCAAACTCGTGAAGAAGTAGAGGTGCTGACGGGCTTTCTTCACGATGCCATTGGTGTGTTGGGTCCAGGAAAGATCCTCCGAGATAGTGACTCCCAAGAACCTAAATTTGCTCACTCTCTCCATCTCTAATCCCCTAATGATCACTGGATTGTTACACTCTGACTTTCCTTTTTTTAAAAAATTTTTTATTTTTCACACCATAAATCACATTAACCATGGTACACACTTTTTCCTTTTCACACATATACAGTGCCATTTTCTCCCCCCCCCTCCCTCCTCCCATCCCACCCTCCCTACCTCCCCCCTCCCGTCCATTTAAGGTATACAATCTAGGATACATTAAACCAGTCAGACAATGTTGTCATTCAATAAAAATACACCAGAAATTCCACTGAGTCCATTCTTTTCATTTCCTTTTCCTTCCGTTAACTTAGGTAGTGACTGTCCCCGGTAGGTTTTCGCTATTGTGTTTAATGTAAGGCTCCCATATTTGTTCGAATATTTCAATATTATTTCTTAAACTATATGTTATTTTTTCTAATGGAATACATTTATTCATTTATTCATTTGTTGTATTTTCAAATTATCTTCCAATTTCCAGGTTGACATAATACATTTTTTTGCTACGGCTAGAGCTATCTTAACAAATATTTTTTGTGCATCCTCCAAATCAATTCCAAATTCTTTGTTTTTTATGTTACTTAGGAGGAAGATCTCTGGATTCTTTGGTATATTGTTTTCTGTTATTTAATATCTGATTTAGTTCTTCCCAAAATTTTTCTACTTTCTCACATGTCCGGATTGCATGAATTGTTGTTCCCATTTCTTTTTTACATCGAAAACATCTATCAGATACTGTTGGGTCCCATTTATTTAACTTTTGAGGTGTAATGTATAGTCTGTGTATCCAGTTATATTGTATCATACGTAACCTCATATTTATTGTATTTCTCATCGTTCCAGAGCATAACTTCTCCCATGTTTCCTTTTTTATCTTTATATTTAAATCTTGTTCCCATTTTTGTTTAGTTTTACCATTTGTTTCCTCATTCTCCTTTTCTTGCAGTTTAATATACATATTTGTTATAAATCTTTTGATTATCATTGTATCTGTAATCACATATTCAAAGTTACTTCCCTCTGGCAAACTCAAACTGCTTCCTAATTTATCCTTCAAGTAGGATCTCAATTGGTAATATGCCAGCGCTGTATCTTGAGTTATATTATATTTATCTTTCATTTGTTCAAAGGATAAGAATCTATTTCCTGAAAAAAAATTTCTATTCTTTTAATCCCTTTTTTCTCCCATTCTCTAAAGGAAAGGTTATCTATTGTAAAAGGGAGTAACTTGTTTTGCGTCAATATTAGTTTTGGTAATTGATAATTTGTTTTATTTCTTTCTACTTGAATCTTCTTCCAAATATTGAGTAGATGATGTAATACTGGAGAACTTCTATGTTGTACCAATTTTTCATCCCATTTATATAATATGTGTTCAGGTATCTTTTCCCCTATTTTATCTAATTCTAATCTAGTCCAATCTGGCTTTTCCCTTGTTTGATAAAAATCTGATAGGTATCTTAATTGTGCGGCTCTATAATAATTTTTAAAGTTTGGCAGTTGTAAGCCTCCTTGTTTATACCATTCTGTTAATTTATCTAGTGCTATCCTCGGTTTCCCCCCTTTCCATAAAAATTTCCTTATTATTTTCTTTAACTCCTTGAAGAATTTCTCTGTCAGTTGTATTGGCAATGCCTGAAATAGGTATAATATCCTTGGAAAAATGTTCATTTTAATACAGTTTATCCTTCCTATTAGTGTTAGTGGTGAATCTTTCCAATGCTCTGAATCGTCCTGTAATTTTTTCATTAGTGGATAATAATTGAGTTTATATAGTTGGCCGAGATTTTTGTTTATTTGTACACCTAGGTATCTTATTGCTTGCATTTGCCATCTAAATGGTGATTCCTTCTTAAATTTTGAGAAATCCGCATTATTCATAGGCATTGCTTCACTTTTATTTACGTTGATCTTGTAACCCGACACTTCTCCATATTCCTTCAATTTCTTATATAATTCTTTTATTGATAGTTCTGGTTCTGTTAAGTATACTATGATGTCATCTGCAAATAGACTGATTTTATATTCCTTCTCTTTTATTTTTATCCCTTTTATATTATTTTCTGTTCTTATCAATTCTGCTAGTGGTTCTATAGCTAACGCAAACAATAAAGGTGATAGTGGGCATCCCTGCCGTGTTGACCTGCTTAAGTTAAATTGCTTTGATACATGTCCATTTACTGTCACTTTCGCTAGTGGTCCCTTATATAATGCTTTAATCCAATTAATATACTTCTCCGGTAAACTGAATTTTTGCAATACTTTGAACAAATAATTCCATTCTACTCTGTCAAAGGCCTTCTCTGTGTCTAAAGCAACTGCTACTGTTGGTGCTTTATTCCCTTCTACTGCATGAATTAAGTTAATAAATTTACAAATATTGTCTGTTGTGCGTCTTTTTTTGATAAATCCAGTTTGGTCTAGATTTACCATTTTTGGTACATACTCTGCTAATCTGTTTGCTAATAGTTTAGCTATTATCTTATAATCTGTGTTAAGTAAAGATATTGGTCTATATGACTGGTGTGAGTGGATCTTTCCCTTGCTTTAGTATTACTGTAATTATTGCTGTTTTACATGAATCTGGTAAGCTTTGTGTTTTATCAATCTGGTTGATTACTTCCAGGAGGGGCGGAATTAATAAGTCTTTAAATGTTTTATAGAATTCTATTGGGAATCCATCCTCTCCTGGTGTCTTATTATTTGGTAATTTTTTTATTATCTCTTGTATTTCTACTATTCCAAATGGCTCTGTTAATTTATTTTGTTCCTCTATTTGTAGTTTTGGTAGTTCAATTTTAGTCAGAAATTCATCTATTTTCCCTTCTTTCCCTTCGTTTTCAGTTCGGTATAATTGTTCATAGAATTCTCTAAAGTTTTCCTTAATTTCTTTTGGATTATATGTAATTTGTTTGTCTTTTTTCCTTGATGCCAATACCATTTTCTTAGCTTGTTCTGTCTTAAGCTGCCATGCTAGGATTTTGTGCGTTTTTTTCACCTAGTTCATAATATTTCTGTTTTGTCTTCATTATATTCTTCTCCACCTTATATGTTTGCAGTGTTTCATATTTTATTTTTTTATCCGCCAATTCTCTTCTTTTAGTTGTATCTTCCTTCATTGCTAATTCTTTTTCTATATTTACTATTTCCCTTTCCAACTGCTCTGTTTCCTGATTATAGTCCTTCTTCATCTTGGTTACATAACTTATTATTTGCCCTCTAATGAACGCTTTCATTGCATCCCATAGTATAAACTTATCTTTCACTGATTTCGTATTTATTTCAAAATACATTTTAATTTGTTTTTCAATAAATTCTCTAAAATCCTGCCTTTTAAGTAACATGGGGATTAATCTCCATCTATACATTTTTGGAGGGATGTCCTCTAGCTTTACTGTCAATATTAAGGGTGAATGGACCGATAGTATTCTAGCTTTATATTCTGTTTTTCTTACTCTATCTTGCATACAAGCTGATAACAAAAATAGGTCTATTCTTGAGTATGTTTTATGTCTAGCCGAGTAATATGAATATTCCTTTTCCTTTGGGTGTTGTTTCCTCCATATATCCAAAAGTTGCATTTCTTCCATCGATTTAATTATAAATTTGGTTACTTTGTTCTTTCTGTTAATTTTTTTCCCAGTTTTGTCCATATTTGAATCCAAATTCAGGTTGAAATCCCCTCCTATTAATATGTTCACTTGCGTATCTGCTATCTTCAAAAAGATATCTTGCATAAACTTTTGATCTTCTTCGTTAGGTGAATATACATTGAGTAGATTGCAAAACTCCAAATTTATCTGACATTTTATCATTACATATCTCCCTGCTGGATCTATTATTTCCTCTTCTATTTTAAATGGCACATTTTTACTAATTAATATAGCTACTCCTCTTGCTTTTGAATTATACGATGCTGCTGTTACGTGTCCTACCCAATCTCTCTTTAATTTCTTGTGCTCCAATTCAGTTAGATGTATTTCTTGCACAAATGCTATATCAATTTTTTCTTTTTTCAGTAAATTTAGCAGTTTCTTCCTTTTAATTTGGTTATGTATTCCATTAATATTTAATGTCATATAGTTCAACGTAGCCATTTTATACTTTGTTTATCTTCCCTTTCCGTTTCTCCATCATTACCTTTCCTTCTTATCCATTTCTGTTTTCTTGTTTTGAACCCTTTATAAGACAACATTCCTAAAACATCAACCATTTTCCTTATTCTCCTATTTAAAACTTCTTTAGCCCCAGTCTCCCCTTCCCCTCCTGAGTTGTCCTTTATCCCTTGTCGGACAACCACATCTCCCCTCTCCATTTGGATTTGCGAATTCACTCGCAAGCGTCAGCTGATTTTGCAGTGACCGTAACTCTTCCCCACCCAGCCCCCCCCAGAAAAGATTTCACTTTTCATATGTAACAAAGGTCACTCTTTTAATTCCCTCCTTATTCCCTCTATTCCATTTCCTTCCCTTATTAATTCTTGTCTATACTATCTATATTTTCCTCTAAATACGGATACATTCATGTATGCACATTATACATATACACACATATACCTCTTTACCCACATACATATAAATCGTGGTCATTTTTACTCTTATTACATGTCTTCATCTCTCTGTTTGATTTGTAGTTGTTCTGCAAATTTCCATGCTTCCTCTGGATCCGAGAATAGTTTTTTTTCCATAAGATCGTTTTCGATGTATTGAATTCCTTCCTCTTCTTCAGGAGTTCAAAACTTGTGTCTTTTTAGTTCGCAGTCTTTTGTACTCTCGTTACACGTCTTCATCTCTCAGTCTATTTTGTAATTGTTCTGCAAATTTTCGTGCTTCCTCTGGATCCGAGAATAGTCTGTTTTGCTGTCCTGGAATAAATTTTTTCAATACCGCTGGATGCTTTAGTATAAATTTATACCCTTTCTTCCATAAAATCGCCTTTGCTGTATTGAACTCCTTTCTCTTCTTCAGGAGTTCAAAACTTATATCTGGATAAATGAAGATTTTTTGCCCTTTGTACTCCAGTGGCTTGTTGCCCTCTCTTACTTTTTCCATTGTTTTCTCCAGTACCTTTTCTCTTGTAATATATCTTAGGAATTTTACTAAAATAGATCTTGGCTTTTGTTGTGGTTGTGGTTTAAAGGCCACTGCTCTATGTGCCCTTTCTATTTCCATTTCTTGCTGTAGTTCTGGACATCCTAGGATCCTTGGGATCCAATCTTTTATAAACTCTCTCATATTCTTGCCTTCTTCATCTTCCTTAAGGCCCACTATCTTTGTTATTTCTTCTGTTATAATTTTCCATTATATCTATTTTCTGAGCTAACAGCTCTTGTGTCTCTTTAACTTTTTTATTAGATTCCTCTAATTTCTTTTTTAAGTTCTCTACCTCCATTTCTACTGCTGCTTCTCGTTCTTCCACCTTGTCCATTCTTTTTCCCATTTCTGATAAGGTCATATCTATTTTATTCATTTTCTCTTCTGTATTGTTTATTCTTCTTCTTAAATCATTAAATTCTTGCGCTTGCCATTCTTTAAATGACTCCATGTATTCTTTAATAAGAGAAAGTATATCCTTTGTCTTGCCTTTCCTTTCTTCTTCTATTTCACTGTACTCTTCCTCTTCCTCTTCTTCTTCCTCTGGGTTGGCCATCTGTTGTTTCTTTGTTGTCCTTTTCTTCTCTTCTTTTTTTGTTTTCGTTGTCTTCTATATTCTCCTCTTGCTGCAGCTGTTCTGCAGCTGTCATTGCCGGCTGTGGAGATCGACTCCCCAGCTGGTCACCCCTCCCGTCGGTGTGTTTTTTTGCATGCGCGACTCCTCGTGCATGCGCGGTTGCGCACTTTTACTCGGCTCAGCGAGCCATTTTTGTAGTCCACTTTCTACTGACCTGAGGGAGTGGGTTTCTCTCTCCACCGCGGGCCTCTTCGAACAGGTAAGTCCTTCTCCTTCTTCTTCCGTTGTCTTCTCTTCCTCTCTTCTTACCATTGGTTTCGATTTTTCTTTTTTTGTCGCCATCTTCTTTCCACCTTTATACTCACTTTACTTTAATTTTTATTTTTGTGCCTTTGTGTTTTCCTTTATTTTTTCCGACTTTTCTGGAGAGGGCTGGAGTTCACCGTCCGGCCACTACTCCATCACGTGACTCCCCACACTCTGACTTTCCTGAAGTCAACTATCAGGTCCTTCGTTTTGGTGACATTGAGGGCAGGGTTGTTGTCAGTGCAAGTTTTCCATCTCCCTCCTGTGTGCTGACTCATCACCTTTCTTTATACATCCACTGCTGGGGTATCGTCAGCAAATTTGTAGATGGTGTTACTGTCGTACCGAGCTACACAGTCGTAGGTGTAAAGTGAGTCGAGCAGGTGGCTAAGGACACAGTCCTGTGGTGCTCCGGGAATACTGAAAGAGATTGTGGAGCAGAAGTTCTTACCATCCTCATTGATTGTGGCCTGGAGGTGAGGAAATCCAGGATCCAATTACACAGTAGGGTGTTAACTCCCAGGCCTTGGAGTTTGCTGATGAGTTTTGAGGGGATGATGGTGTTGAATGCTCACCTGTAGTCGATAAAGAAAATCCTAATGTCTGCAGCTTGGCTGTCCAGGGCTTTGTGCAGAGCCAGTGAGGAATTGTCCTTGTGGACAATTCCTCCTCCAGCAACCCCGCCCCTCCCCCCACTTCCTCGTTCTTCCAGTAATAAAGCCGCCTTTCATTCTGAAATGAAGTCAGAAAAACATTTTGATTGCAACACTAATCTGCGCATGAAAATAGGCAAATCTTTGGTAAATTTTGTTAAAGCAAAATGTCTATCGCTGTGTTAGAACCAGAGAACCACAGATCACTGCAGCATAGATAGAGGCTCTTCAGCCCATCTCATCTGTGTTGAACTATTATTCTGCATAGTCCTACTGACCTGCACCCAGACCATAACCCTTCATACCCCTCCCATCCATGTACCTGTCCGAATGTTTCTTAAATGTCAAAATGGAGCCTACGTTCATCACTTCAGCTGGCAGCCCGATCCACGCTCTGCGTGAAGAAGTTCCCCCTTATGCTCCCTTTAAACATTTCGCCTTTCACCCCTAACCTATGTCCTTTCATTTTCATTACAAAAGAGAATCATTGGACAGTGTTATTCACAAATCTAATTTTCGTACTTCAAGCTCCTTTTCAATGAAGGCAGTTCAAATTTTATGGAGGACGTCTGGTGTTTATATTGTAATTAAGCGATAATAATTAGGCTATATTTTAACTTAAAGCAATGATCTGCTGCTAAATTATAGGAAAATTAGCAAGGCCTGATTGCTTTTGTGTTCTGACGATTGTTAAATGAGAATCAAGTTGAAAATTTGGTTTCCAAGGAAACCTCAGTATCAGTGAAATACATTGGGAAGCATAACAATATTGCCCTTGTGTAATACCCAGGGTTTGTGACAGAACCAATCTAATCAGTTGGGGGGGGGGGTGTGGAGAAGGTCATTAGGGTACCCGAGCGGGGGAGGGGGGAACAATCTGACATTCAAAAATTCACTCAGCGCGGGTGGGAGTGGAGTGGTGGTACCTACCTACCATGAATCACCCCCATGTGCCGCCGCCGCCCTCCCTCTGACGTAACAGACAAACGTGCTGCTTGTATCACGTGGAGACTAGTGACTCTAGTGGTGGGGGGGGTGGTCCACTATACCTTATTTGGGTTGGTAATGCCTCCCCCTCCACCCCGGTAATCTTCAATGTGGTGAAGTTTCCCAAGAATGATTGGAGTTTTTTTTTGTCAAGTGAAGTTTGCTAAAAAGCCACCAGTGGGGTCAGGGTGGGGCGGCAGAGTAAGGCCAGGGTCAAAGAATCAGGGTTTAACGACCTTGGGAGTCGTGCAGTAATCAAACTATTAGGCAGGCTAATCAGAGTTTGATTCCCACCAGGGCACTGGGGAATTTAAATTCAATTAATTAAATAAATATAAACTTGCATCAGACCTAGATATTAAATCACAAGAATACCGGTTATCATTAAAAAGCGTGTTAATGTTGCAGTTCAATGACGGAAATCTGCTATCTCTCTCCCTACTCTGGGCCTAAATGGACAATACACAAATGTGGAGAAACTCAGCAGGCCACGCAGCATCAAAGGGGGAGGAGGGGAGGGGGAGGAGGGAGGAAGGGGCAGGAGGTGGAGCACAGACCATAGGTGGATAGGGCATAAGAGAAAAAAGCTGAGAAGTGATAGGGGAGAGCGTAGTTCTTTGAACGGAGAGGGAAGGTGGTGGGGAGCCGGAAGAAAGGAGACAGAGGGGTGGGAAGGGAGAAAGAGGGGTGGGAAGGGAGAAAGAGGGGTGGGAAGGGAGAAAGAGGGGTGGGAAGGGAGAAAGAGGGGTGGGAAGGGAGAAAGAGGGGTGGGAAGGGAGAAAGAGGGGTGGGAAGGGAGAAAGAGGGGTGGGAAGGGAGAAAGAGGGGTGGGAAGGGAGAAAGAGGGGTGGGAAGGGAGAAAGAGGGGTGGGAAGGGAGAAAGAGGGGTGGGAAGGGAGAAAGAGGGGTGGGAAGGGAGAAAGTGGGGGGAAAGAGGGAAGGGGGGGAAAGAGGGAAGGGGGGGAAAGAGGGAAGGGGGGGAAAGAGGGAAGGGGGGAAAGGGGGAAGGGGGGAAGGGGCCTTACGGAAAATGGAGATGTTGATATTGATGCCATCCATTTGGAGAGTGCCCAGATGGAATATACATGTTGTTCCTCCATTTTGCGGGTAGCCTCATTTTGGTAGTACATGGACAGACATGTTGGTGTGAGAATGAGGTGTGACCACCGAGGTCCTCATTATTGGAAGCAGACAGAATGAAGGTGCTCGATGAAACAGTCCCCATTATGCGACCAATCTAGAGGAGGCCAAATCGTGAGCAGTAGATGACTCCTCCAGATTCACTTCTGAAGTGTTGGTTCACTTGGAAGGACTGTTTGGGGCCCAGAGTAGTGGCGAGAGAGAAGCTGTGGGTGATCACTTCATAGAGAATCTTCACTGCCATATCGGCATCCTTCTGCAGACATAGCTGTTTTAACTGTGCTTAGATGTGACGCCTGGTATGGACTCCAAGCTGCTTCAAGTCCTGGATCACTGAGAGATGAAGAACAAATGCTGCCCTTCGCAGTGGTGGTCACAAACAACAAATGAGTAAATAATAACATCAATAGCAAAGAAATAAGCCTACTCCACAGTTCAATCTGTTTCAGGCCTCTTCTGTAGCCTCACTGGGGGGAGAGGGAGCCTCACTGGGGGGAGAGGGAGCCTCACTGGGGGGAGAGGGAGCCTCACTGGGGGTGGAACCTCTCTGGGTATAGATCCCTTCTGGGGATAGATCCCTTCTGGGGATAGAGCCCCTCTGGGGATAGAGCCCCTCTGGGGATAGAGCCCCTCTGGGGATAGAGCCCCTCTGGGGATAGAGCCCCTCTGGGGATAGAGCCCCTCTGGGGATAGAGCCCCTCTGGGGATAGAGCCCCTCTGGGGATAGAGCCCCTCTGGGGATAGAGCCCCTCTGGGGATAGAGCCCCTCTGGGGATAGAGCCCCTCTGGGGATAGAGCCCCTTTTGGTGTGAGAGAATTCTGGAAAGTGCTGGAGGCTGCATGTGGCTTCCTGTGGGTGTGAAATCTCAAAGTCTTGGAAGGCGAGAGAATGAGACAGGAATAGAGAGGACAAAGACTCATTTGTGGTTTGAAAATGGCAAAGCTAATTTTGCAAGCCAGCACAATCTTGCCTCTGTTTGAGTCAGGGTCACCACTGGATTCTGAAATGATTCTGCATTTTCTTACCACATCTGCATCATGTATTGTACCCACATGGTCCCCCAAAAGAAAGCAGTAACCTAACTTTCCCATAACAGAAAGAGAAGTGACAACACTTTTGCAGACAAAGGCAAAATGAACCAAGGGTTCCTCCAAATTGTGGTGGTAAAACTGACAACTTTAACAATCATTTCAAGGCTGAACATTTGCTTTTAATTATCTTTCATTCGTTATATCTGGGTATTGCAGTAGGTAGCGTTGATGACTCACAACTCCAGAGACCTGGATTCAATCCTGTTCTTGTATGCAGCCTGTGATGTAGTGTGTTTCCTCCAAATACTCCAGTCTCCTTCCCCAACAACCCCACCCCCACCCACCCACCCCACTACACAGGCGAGCGGGTTTTGGTTGTTCAGTTGGCCACCCACCAAAGGTTATCCGGTGGGATGGTGAATGAGAGAAGGATAGGGTGGGGGAGAGTTGATGGTCATTTGACAGAGAAACGAGTGGGGGAATGGGTTTGACTGAATTACTCTGAGGGCTGGCAGAGACTTGATGTACCGGGCCAAGTGCCATCAGAGAGAGCGGTATAGACCATAAGTTAGGAGTGGAATTAGGCTCTTTGGCCCATGGAGTCTGCCCCTCCATTCCATTATGGCTGATTTATCATCCTTTTCATCCTTATTCTCCTGCCTTCACCTCATAAACACAATTCCTTTCCTAATCAAGAACCATCTTGCATCACAAAAGTCGACCCTTGGGCCCATCGTGACTTTGCCAGCCATCGAGGACTTACCAGGACATTGTTCCCTTGTCTTTGCTGATTCTGAGAGATAACGGGATAGTTCATGGGAATAATGGACCAGGTCTCAGGCATGCAGGGCTACCAGTGTTCGTTCGTTCTATGGGATCACCACTGATTTACACCTGGCCACCATTCACTCACTGAATTCCCTCTCCCTTTTCTTGACAGGTGCCCCTCAGCCTCAGAGGTGACCTTCCCATAATAGGGCTGCCTCCTGTAGCATGTCTTGGAGGAGGCAAGTTCCCTCGACCACTTTGCATTGCTTTATCTGCCTCTGTTTTCAGGTGATGCTGCATTTCCAACACCATACACTTGTCCAGATCTCAATGGTGATTGGACCCAAGCAACTCCCTAAATCTGTTTTCTCATTATGAATCCTACCACATTCCTGCTGTCAGCTCCTCGAGTTCAAGTTCAAAGGTTTATTGTCACATTGCACTTGATACAGTGAAAGGGTCCCTTTTCCATTGGCATCCCAGTTAATTGGCTGTGCAGTGTCCTGGGATAGGGAGCTGTTGGTGCTGTTTCTATTGGGCCACCCTTAGCTGGGACACTAATTGTTTTTCCACTGAACACACTTATCCCGGGGGTCGGAGTGTTCTACCTCAACTGGAAATGGGTGACTTTCTGCTGTCCCTTTTCCACTGGTTTTATCATTTAGCTCCTTTTCCACTGGCACCTTGTCCCAGGAGTTAACAGGATCAAGAATCCAGTGGAAGAGGAAAACAGCCAGCACGCCGGCATCAAATGACGTCAAATCATGCCAAGGTTTGACGGCTTCTGCCCCTACTCATAACCCTGGCATCTGGTGGCGCTGATTAAACCAGTGGGAAAAGGACAATTCCCATCCATTCCTTACCATTCGTAGATAGATTCTCCGATCCCCGGGGATGAGTTGTGTTCAGTGGAAAAACGTCAGGGTCTAGGTTTACAGCATAAAGGGCTTCCTATCCTGGGACACTGCACGACCAATTAACTGGAGTGAGAGTGGGGAATGAAGAGCTATTTGTTGCCGGCGTGCTGATTATTTTCCTTTTCCACTGGACCCTTGACCGATTAATTCCCCATTAATTACTGGGACAAAGCGCCAGAGGAAAAGGGGCTAATGTACATTGCAAAAACAGCGTAGGATCACAATCAGTTCCAAGATTCAGGGTTCCTTTATTGTCATGTACTAATACACAAAATGGACAAATACACAATTGTCAATCTTTTCCTCGGTGTAAATGCACAGAAAGAAGTGTCGCTAGCATTGCCCAGTGCCCAAAACAGTGAGGGAGAGATTCCCTTCAGAGACGCAGTGTGTCTGTGGATTTGCCTCCTCCACTCCCTCAGACTCGGCAGCTGCATGGCCTCCTGGCTTATCCATCGGTGAGCCACAACTCCCAGTTCCGAACCTCCCATACAGTCAGGAAGCTGTCAGCACCCAAGACCCTCGGCGCCCTCTCGAATCCCGGTCTTGAAACCTAGTCCCCACAAGTCGGTGGGGCTCATTCAAGACCTCGATGGCTGCGGGGGAGAAACTGTTGAACCTTTTCCCTGGCGAGAGGAGGGAGGAAAGAGGGTAGCCGGGGAGGGATGGGTCCTTCAGTATGTTGCTTAATCGTTTTATGTTTTAAGCACCTCATTTAAATCATTCTTTTGTCTTCTGTACTTAAAACAGAGGTAGATAAAGCAATGCAAAGTGGTCGAGGGAACTTGCCTCCTCCAAGACATTCTACAGGAGGCAACCCTATTATGGGAAGGTCACCTCTGAGGCTGAGGAGCACCTGTCAAGAAAAGGGAGAGGGAATTCAGTGAGTGAATGGTGGCCAGCTGTAAATCAGTGGTGATCCCATAGAACGAATGAACACTGGTAGCCCTGCTTGCCTGAGACCTGGTCTATTATTCCCATGAACTATCCCGTTATCTCTCAGAATCAGCAAAGACAAGGGAACAATGTCTTGGTAAGTCCTTGGTGGCTGGCAAAGTCACGATGGGCCCAAGGGTCGACTTTTGTGATGTAAGATGGTTCTTGATTAGGAAAGGAATTGTGTTTATGAGGTGAAGACAGGAGAATAGGGATGAAAAGGATGATAAATCAGCCATAATGGAATGGAGGGGCAGACTCCATGGGCCAAACAGCCTAATTCCACTCCTAACTTATGGCCTAACCTTTGCAACAGGCCCTTGACATATAACTGTATCATTGATGACACTCAAAGGTCAATAAATGCATCAAAATTGTTGTGTCCCAACACCCTTGCGGTTTCACTGCAGATCTGGATAACTCTAGATTAATTTCCAACTCTTGGATCATTTACATTGTGAGATTGCATCCTGAAGGAATATTTTCTAACTACTCCAACTCCAAGAGGTGGCACAGTGGGGAACTCAGTGGAGCCACTGCCTCTTAGCTCCAGAAACTCAGGTCCAATCCTGACCTCTGCTGCTGTCTGTGGGGAGTTTGCATGTTCACCCCGTGACCGCATGAGTTTCACCAGATGCTCTGGTTTCTTCTCACGTACTAAAGCGTGCAAGCTCGGCAGGGGATTTGACTGCCACAAATGACTGTTGGTGAGATTGGATCAGTGAAAAGAATGCTCGGAGTGGACTTATTGGGTGAAGGACCTGTTTCTGTGCTTTACCTTTCTGTGACTCAATGAAATAGAACCTCTTCTTGCCCACTTAATAAAATCTTGGCCGAACACTTCCATCACAGAACTTTCCTGCACGAACTGTACACTCCTTGGATCCCTTCGTATCCAAAAGTATATGGATCTGTCTTGGTTATAGTGAGAAAGCCTCCACCGTCTCACTGTGGAAAATTCTTTAACCCTCTGGATGAATAAATTTCCTCTCTTATCAATGCTGAATGGCCAACTTGGACTCTGACACCCCAGCCAGGTGTAACATTGTCCCTACGCCCGTCAATCTGGCAAGAACGTTTGTACATTTTGTAATTTTGTGTTGCTTTTTCTTTACAGCAAGAGAGGAATTTTTTAAGGATATTTATGATACTGGGAATGATAAGAAGAACGAAGAACCAGCCAAATCTGCAGCATCCCCACGTGCGATGAGGACTGGAGAGGAAAGCCACGACTCTCTGATGGAAAAGGTACAAAGAGTAATAGTTGCAAAATGAGGTGACATCCAAGCACTCGACACATCTGCTGCTTTAACACACATAGCCTTATAGTTGTACCGAAGGTGCTTCCAGGCAGTTTGTGTGTTGATAGCGTGTGCGTGTGGGCCCATGTGTGTACTTGTGGGTTTGTGTAGGGGTTTGGGTCTAAATCTGTGTGAGTAGACATGTTTGGATGTATGTGGGCAATGCGTATCGATGTGTGAATGAGTGTCAGTGGATTGATGTTCCTTCATCATGGGTGCATAGCAATGCACAAGTATGCAAGCAGGCACTAATCTAGTCGTGATTTGCAAGTGAATGGATTTGTGGGTCAGTGTGATTGTGTATGTGTGCCTGTTGGCTGGTATTTGTGTGAGCAGGTGCTTGTGTGTGGATGGATGGACATAGATCTGTGCGTGGGCGTGTGTGTGTGTTGATTCTATGCTTGTTGTGCTTGTATCTCTCCTGATGCATGCTGGGAGCCTGTTACAGCATTCCATTGTCTGAAGCCCATGGCCAAAGTGAACCAGTAAACAAGCTCCACACTCTGAGAGACCCTTTGGTCTATCAGATCCAGGTCAGAGGAGGGGTGAGGGGAGGAGGGCCGAGTGGTGAATGGTTGAAGTGGTGCAGGTTGGGTGACAAACATCAACTGAGGTTGCAGGATGCACTGCATCAACCCCCCCAAGACTCCTTAGACAACACCTTTCAAACCCACTACTCCACCAGCCAGAAGGACAAGGGCAACAAAAGCATGGGGAACACCTCCATCTAAAATTGCCCTTCAAGCCACTCACCACGCTGACTTGGAAATATACCACCATTCCTTTATAGTCGCTGGCTCACAATTCTGGAACACCTTCCCTAATCGCTTTGTGGTTGCACCCACACCTCCAGGACTGCGGGCGTTCAAGAGGGCAGCTCCCCACCACCTTCTCAAGGGCAATTAGGAAAGGGTAATTAAAACCGTCTCAGCCGGTGAAGCCCTTGAGTGAATTTAAAACTGCTCTTCGAAATAGCTCCATGGGAATTTCTCTGTTTGGGTAGTGATATGGTAGTTGATAATTAGAAGGCATGGACTATTGACCAGAGCTCCACCAGAACCTCTGCGGTACTTAAATAATCTTAATAATTTGGAATTTAGTAAAATCGTTTATTCTTAAAAAGCAATGATCTCCAATATACTGGATTGTCAGGAATGTCCTTCAGGGAGGAAATTTGCAGTGTGGATTGTATGTGATTCCACACTGGTGCAGATGACTGTAACAGCAAGTCATTCAGTTCAAGGGCAATTCAAAGGCCATAAATGCTGGCTTTGCCAGTGATCCCAACATCCCCAAAGAACCTTGAGGGCCTCAGTTTAATGTCCCATCTCTGCCAACCTTGCTCTCCTTTGGCATTGCATTTTACGTGCCAATGAGGAGTTTTGTGCTCAGTTCCCTGGAGTGAGTCATGAACCCACAAGGCTCTGGCTCAGGGCCACCTGTCTCATCATTGTGTGCACCAGCGCCAGAGTTCCCATTTCAGGCAGGGAAGGGTATCCATTCGCCAGCTTCCCCGTGAACGTTTCCACTCAAACCCCACTGTCTCTCATTGCAGACTCCATCCAATCGCCGGATGTCAGAGGAGGAAATTCAGAGGGAGTTGCAGCAGATTGGAATGGAGCTGGACGCACTGGAGCAGAAGGGGGTGGACCTGGAACCTCAGCTGAGGGTTTGTGAAGGAGGTGTGTGAAGGCTATTGGAGGGCAGGGCAAGTGGTTAGAGTTCAGCAAGAAAGTCTGCAGATGATGGGGTCTAGTGCAACGCACAAGCCTGCTGGAGAAACTTAGAAGATCCATTGGAAGTAAAGGGTAACCAACATTTCGGGCCTGGGCCCTTTGTCAGGTACAGGAATAGAATGAGGTGGAGGATAAATACGTGGCTGAGGGATTGGAGCATGGGCCATGGAGTCAGACTTTTGGACCATTGGGACCTCTTTTGGAGCAGGTGTGTCCTGTACAAAAAGAACTTGAATCACAGAGAGACCAATATCCTGGCAGGGAGGTTTACTAAGGCTATTGGGGAGAGTTTAAATAGAATTTTTGGTGGGTGGGAACCAAACTGAAGAGATTGGGGAAGAGGCAGTTAGCGCACAGATAAAGAAAGCTTTGAGACAGGAAGGTGATAGGGAAGGGAAACGCTCGGATGGATGGTTTGAGATGTGTCTATTTTAATCCAAGGAGCATTGTGAACAAAGCAGATGAGCTCAGAGCGTGGATTAGCACATGGAGTTATGATGTGGTGGCCATTGTGGAAACCTGGATGGTTCAGAGATAGGATTGGTCACTTCAAGTGCCGGGTTTTAGATGTTTCATAAAGAACAGGGAGGGAAGCCAAAGTAGTGGAGTGGCACTTTTCATCAGAAATAGTGTCACGGCTACAGAAAAGATAGCCGTCATGGAAGGATTGTCTACTGTGGGTGAAGGTTGGGAACAGGAAGGAGTCAATAATTTTACTGGTTTTTTTTTAATAGACTGCCCAATAGGGACAGGGATATTGAGGAGCAGATAGGAAAACCGATTCTGGAAATGTGTAATAATAACAGATTTTAATTTCCCAAATATGGATTGGCATCTCCTTAGAGCAATGGGCTGGAGTTTGTTCGGTGTGTTCAGGAAGGTTTCTTGATACAATAAGCCTACAAGAGGAGGGTCTGTACTTGATTTGGTATTGGGAAATGATCCTGGTCAGGTGTCGGATCTCTCAGTGGGAGAGCATTTTGGAAATAGTGATCATAATTCTACCACCTTTTCAATAGCATTGGAGAGAGAGAGGACAGACAAGTTAGAAAAATGTTTAATTGGACTATGGGGAATTATGAGGCTATCAGGCAGGAAATTAGAAGCTTAAATTGGGAACAGATGCTCTCAGGGAAGAGTACGGAAGAAATGTGGCAAATGTTCAGGGGATATTTGTGTGTTCTTCATAGACATGTTCCAATGAGGCAGGGAAGTTATGGTAGGGTACAGGAACCGTGGCAAAGAGAGGCTGTAATAATCCAGTAAAGAAGAAAAGAAAAGCTTCCCAAAGGTTCAGAGAGCCAGGTAATGTTCGAAATCTAGAAGATTATAAGGCCTACAGGAAGGAGCTTAATTAGGAGAGCCAGAGGAGGGCATGAGAAGGCCTTGACAAGCAGGATTAAGGAAAACCCCAAGGCATTCTCTAAGTATGTGAAGAGCAAGAGGATAAGACGTGAAAGAATAGGACCTATCAATTGTGACAGTGGGAAAGTGTATGTGGAACCAGAGGAAATCGCAGAGGTGCTTAATGAATACTTCAGTATTCACTGTGGAAAAGGTTCTTGGTGATTGCGGTGATGACTCTTAGCAACTGGAAAGCTTGAACATGTAGATATTAAGAGAGAGGATGTGCTGGAGCTTTTGGAAAGGATCAAGTTGGATAAGTCGCTGGGACCGGATGAGGTGCACCCCAGGCTACTTTGGGAGGCGGGGGAGGAGATTGTTGAACCTCTGCCGATGATCTTTGAATCATTAAATCGGACGGGAGAGGTTCCAGAGGATTGCGGATGTTGTTCCTTTATTCAAGAAAGGGAGTAGAGGTAGCCCAGGAAATTATAGACCAGTGGGTCTTACTTCAGTGGTTAGTAAGTTGATGGAGAAGATCCTGAGAGGCAGGATTTATGAACATTTGATGAGGAATGGACAACATGGCTTTGTCAAGGGCAGGTCGTGCCTGATTGAATTTTTTGCGGAAACTCATTGATGAAAGAAGAGCAGTAGATGTCGTGTAGATGGATTTCAGCAAGGTATTCGATAAGGTTCCCCATGCAAGGCTTATTGAGAAGGTAAAGAGGCATGGAATCCTAGGGGACATTGCTCTGTAGATCTGGAACTGGCTTGCCCACAGGAGGCAAAGAGTGGTTATAGATGGGTTATGTCCTACATGGAGGTCGGTGACCAGTGGTGTTCCTTGGCGGTCCCTTACTCTTTGTTATTTTTATAAATGACCTGGATGAGGAAGTGGAGGGATGGGCTTGTAAGTTTTCTGATGACACAAAGGTTGGGGGTATTGTGGATAGTGTGGAGGGCCATCAGAGGTCACAGCAGGACATTGATAGGATACAAAACTGGGCAGATGGAGTTCAACCCAGACAAGTGTGAAGTGATTCATTTTGGAAGGTCAAATATGATGGCAGAATATAGTATTAATGGTAAGATTATTGGCAGTGTGGAGGATCAGAAGGGTCTTGGGATCTGAGTCCATAGGATGCTCAAAGCAGCTGTGCAGGTTGGTTCCGTGATTAAGAAGGTGTCTGGTGTATTGGCTTTCATCAATCATGGAATTGAATTGAGCCAAGAGGTAATGTTGCAGCGATATAGGACCCCACGGAGTACTGTGCTCAGTTCTGGTCGCCTCACTACTGGAAGGATGAGGAACCCATAGAAAGAGTGTAGAGGAGATTTACAAGGATGCTTCCTGGTTTAGGGAGAAGGCCTTATGAAAACTGGTTGAGTGAACTTGGCTTTTTCTCATGGGAGCGACGGAGGATGAGAGGTGACCTGATATAGGTGGACAAGATGATGAGAGGCATTGATCGTGTGGATAGTCAGAGGCTTTTTCCAAGAGCTGAAATGGTTGTCACAAGAGGACATGAGTTTAAGGTGCTGGGAAGTGGGTGTAGAGGAGATGCCAGGGGTAAGTTTTACGCAGAGAGTGGTGGGTGCATGGAATGGGCTGCTGGCAATGGTAGTGGAGGTGGATAAGATAGGGTCTTTGAAGAGACTTTTGGATAGGTACATGGAGCTTAGAAGAAGCTATGGGTAAGCCTAGTAGTTTCTACGGTATGGACATGTTTGGCACAACTTTGGGAGACAAAGGACCTTTATTGTGCTGTAGGTTTCCATGAGCCGAAACAGCAGGCACTTGAATTTAAAAAAAAATGGTACAGGCTAACAGGTAAGAGTTCATACAGATGGGTACAGGTGAGAGAGTGGAAGAGAAAAATGCTGGAAGTGATAGGGGTAGAGTTCCTTGCTCCAGCTCCCCATCCCATTCCTTCTCCTACCCTCGGAGAGGTCCTTCATATACTTTGTGGTTAGGGTGGCAGGAGGAGGTCTGTTCTTGAACCTAAAGATGCTTTTTTTTTTCACGCTTCTGCACATTATGTCCAAAGGTAGCCTAGATAATTTCTGAGTTGGTGACCAGGGTGATGGGGGTCCTTTATGGTGTTGGCTGCCATTTTGAGGCAGCACTTCACATAGATGCCTTCAATGGATATTGTTTGAAAAATGTCTTTTGTCTCACTGCAATGTTAAACCATGGCTTCTCAATGTAAAGCAATATTAAGCTGTGGCTTCTCTATGGTTGACTTGCCTGAGTTTAAATTAAGTCCGTGCTTACTGGTGCACATTGGCCCTGCCTCCTGCCATTGCTCTAGTTCAAATCTGGAGTAAAATACTGCAGGAGCTGGAAGTCCAAAATAAAAGCAGAGAATGTTAGAAACACTCAACAGGCAGCATGTGTGGGGATTTTGAATATGCGTCCAGCTTTCTCTGTTCTTGTTGGGATATCCACGTTCCAGTTGTATCAATGAGGATGGGCCATGGTTGTTCTGTAGATTGTTTTGTGGTTCATCCTGGGTTATTAGAGGCATGGGGAACACTGGATCAGTTGTTGGGCAGAAAAGTAGTTTGGGCTTGCGATGCTTTGATCTGGTGTGAATGTGACCTGTGGAAGCAAGGTTTTGTTGGGGGAAGGGGGGGTGGTGAGAATTGTCTACAAGTTGGCCTCAGTGAGGATTGAGTCTCAACCTGCAGACCAAAGATGGCCTCGTATCCTATTGGGAATTCTCTGTAAATGTGCATGAAGGCCTCCTCTGAAGACTAACCTCTGCTTTTTGGCACACATACTTCACATTTTGTGGCAGTGATATCCAACCATTTATTGGGCACTCATGAGCAAGGCACACACACACACGGTGGATCTGCCGTTTGGCATTGATAGGGGAACCCTGATAGATATTTAACCTCGTTAGAACTTCTAAGCCAATATCTTTCCTCAGTGACTTAGTGGTCTGAGTTAATCATCCCAATTACAGGAATGTTGTTGCCATATGTCCTCTCACCTCCAAGATCTCTTTTGCATATTCACAACATTGAATATAGGACAGGTTTCCCACATTCAAAATGAAAATAGGGGACACCCAAAGAGGAACAGAAAAATGATGGGAATGAATGGGGTAGTGGGATTGAAGGAGATAAGTTGTTAGTTTATTGAATGGTAGAACAGCCAGCTCCCCACCATGACTACCAGCCCCCCCACATCTCCATCGGGCACACAAAACTCAAAACGGTCAACCAGTTTACCTATCTCGGCTGCACCATTTCATCAGATGCAAGGATCGACAATGAGATAGACAACAGACTCGCCAAGGCAAATAGCGCCTTTGGAAGACTACACAAAAGAGTCTGGAAAAACAACCAACTGAAAAACCTCACAAAGATAAGCGTATACAGAGCCGTTGTCATACCCACACTCCTGTTCGGCTCCGAATCATGGGTCCTCTACCGGCACCACCTACGGCTCCTAGAACGCTTCCACCAGCGTTGTCTCCGCTCCATCCTCAACATCCATTGGAGCGCTCACACCCCTAACGTCGAGGTTCTCGAGATGGCAGAGGTCGACAGCATCGAGTCCACGCTGCTGAAGATCCAGCTGCGCTGGATGGGTCACGTCTCCAGAATGGAGGACCATCGCCTTTCCAAGATCGTATTATATGGCGAGCTCTCCACTGGCCACCGTGACAGAGGTGCACCAAAGAAAAGGTACAAGGACTGCCTAAAGAAATCTCTTGGTGCCTGCCACATTGACCACCGCCAGTGGGCTGATAACGCCTCAAACCGTGCATCTTGGCGCCTCACAGTTTGGCGGGCAGCAGCCTCCTTTGAAGAAGACCGCAGAGCCCACCTCACTGACAAAAGGCAAAGGAGGAAAAACCCAACACCCAACCCCAACCAACCAATTTTCCCTTGCAACCGCTGCAATCGTGTCTGCCTGTCCCGCATCGGACTGGTCAGCCACAAACGAGCCTGCAGCTGACGTGGACTTTTTACCCCCTCCATAAATCTTCGTCCGCGAAGCCAAGCCAAAGAAAGAGAACAGGCTTGAAGACCACAGAACTCTACAGCACAGAAACAGGCTTTTGGTCCTTCTAATCTATGCCAAACTATATTCTGTCTTGTCCCACTGATCTAGACCTGGACCATATCCTTCCATACCTCCCATCCATGTACCTGTCCGAATCTTTCTTAAATGTCAAAATTCTGCCCGCATTTACCAGCTCATTCCACACTGCCACCACTCTCCTTGTGAAGAAGATGCCCCTAATGTTCCCTTTAAATTTTTCCCCTTTCACCCATAATCCATGTCCTCTAGTTTATATCTCACTTAAAATCAGTGGAAAAAGCCAACTAGCATTTACTCTCTCTATACCCATCGTAACCTCTATCAAATCTCTCCTTATTCTTCCGTGCTCCAGGGAATAAAGTTGTTTATTTAAACACCTGTTTAACCTTTCCTTGTAACTCAGTTGTTCAAGTCCTGGGAACATCCTTGTCAATCTCCTCTGCATTCTTTCAATCTTATTGATATTTTTCCTCTAGTTTAGTGACCAAAACAACACTCCAAATTGGGCCTCACCACAACTTCCCCATCACATCCTAACTCAATACTTTGATTTATGAATGACAATGTGCCAAAAGCTCTCTCTTTACAACCCCATCTACCTGTAACGTAAAAAATGCCAGATCAGAATTAGGCCATTCAAATTCCTCAGATTCTCCATTCTATAACTTCTCTTCTGTTCTAAAGGGACCTCCTGCTCTCTGTGCTCCCTGGTCCGAGACTCTCCACTACTGAAAGCATCTCCACATCTATTCTGTCCAGCCCTTTCAATATTCATTAGGGTTAATATGATCACCCCTCATCCTTCCCAGATGACCACCTTCTAATTCCTTGCTTTGTATGATTGATGACGCTGCATGTTGGGCAGGCTTCATTGAACAACTGGTATTATTCTGCCCGTGGGTTGTTTTTTTGGGATGACTAACATTGAAAATGTGCAGACAAGTGTCAGGGTAGAGCTCAGCCCCATTCCCAGAGGGTTAGAACAGAAGCGAGGTTTTGCCTTTCAGATCTTCAGTTTGTAAATCACTCTGTATTTCTTGTCTTTGCATTAAAATAAATAGATGAACAAGAAGACGAGTTGATGGTGGAGTGGTTCAAACTGATCCACGAGAAGCAGCTGCTGATGAGGAGGGAGTCTGAGCTCGTTTACATGTAAGTGGAGTCTGCATGGAATGGAACAAGCCATTCCCTCTCCTATCTGTCCCAGCCCTGCAGCCCTGTCTCTCACCTCTCCCTCCCTTCTTCAACCACTACACTCTCTCCACTGATCTCCACCCATTCAGGCTTTGCACCCTTGGAAAACTGAGCCTCTTTTCTTTGGGGGAGGGAATGGAGGGGATTGCAGGACTGAGATACTCACGAGCGGTGTGGAATGGGATGACTTGGGTAGATCCAACTGTTTGTGGTGATCAAATACCCTAAAACAAAGACATGTTGAGAGAAGATGAAGGATGGAAGATGAAGGATGGAAGATGAAGGATGGAAGATGAAGGATGGAAGATGAAGGATGGAAGATGAAGGATGGAAGATGAAGGATGGAAGATGAAGGATGGAAGATGAAGGATGGAAGATGAAGGATGGAAGATGAAGGATGGAAGATGAAGGATGGAAGATGAAGGATGGAAGATGAAGGATGGAAGATGAAGGATGGAAGATGAAGGATGGAAGATGAAGGATGGAAGATGAAGGATGGAAGATGAAGGATGGAAGATGAAGGATGGAAGATGAAGGATGGAAGATGAAGGATGGAAGATGAAGGATGGAAGATGAAGGATGGAAGATGAAGGATGGAAGATGAAGGATGGAAGATGAAGGATGGAAGATGAAGGATGGAAGATGAAGGATGGAAGATGAAGGATGGAAGATGAAGGATGGAAGATGAAGGATGGAAGATGAAGGATGGAAGATGAAGGATGGAAGATGAAGGATGGAAGATGAAGGATGGAAGATGAAGGATGGAAGATGAAGGATGGAAGATGAAGGATGGAAGATGAAGGATGGAAGATGAAGGATGGAAGATGAAGGATGGAAGATGAAGGATGGAAGATGAAGGATGGAAGATGAAGGATGGAAGATGAAGGATGGAAGATGAAGGATGGAAGATGAAGGATGGAAGATGAAGGATGGAAGATGAAGGATGGAAGATGAAGGATGGAAGATGAAGGATGGAAGATGAAGGATGGAAGATGAAGGATGGAAGATGAAGGATGGAAGATGAAGGATGGAAGATGAAGGATGGAAGATGAAGGATGGAAGATGAAGGATGGAAGATGAAGGATGGAAGATGAAGGATGGAAGATGAAGGATGGAAGATGAAGGATGGAAGATGAAGGATGGAAGATGAAGGATGGAAGATGAAGGATGGAAGATGAAGGATGGAAGATGAAGGATGGAAGATGAAGGATGGAAGATGGAATCTCAAGTTATGAGGATGTGATGAAGAGTTTATTGTCATGCATCTACATACAATGTTTGTATGTACCAAAATTCTTTTTTGCTGAGGCTGAACAGGTACGTAAGTAGTATACATGAATTTACCCCAATACAGAAAGAGATAATAGAGAGGGGGTAGCATTACTGGTCAGGGATAGTATCACGGCTATAGAAAGGGAGGACGCTGCTGAGGGAGTGTCCACTGAATCGATGTGGGTGGAAGTCAGAAGTAGGAAGGGAGCTATCACAGTAGTAAGAGTGATTGGTAGGGACCCAAATAGCCCTCGGGACACCAAGGAACAGTTAAGCAGGAGGATTTGTCAGGTTTGTTCAAAAATGATACTGGATACAGTATGTGGACCAGCTAACGAGAGAAGAGGCCATACTGGATGTAATTCTGGGTCAGGAACCTGATCAGGTGGCGGACCTCTCTGTGGGGAAGCATTTTGGTGAGCTCCCTGAGCTTTAATATAGCTATGGATAAGGATAAAAGCAGAAAAAACGGGGGAGTGTTTATTTGGGGAATGGCTAATTATGAGGCTGGAACTAGCAAGAGTAAATTGGGAGCAGATGTTCAAGGATGAAAGCACAGAACTAATGTGGAGGAAGTTTAGGGGCCATGCGCTGGGTTCACGATAGGTTTGTCCGACTGAGACAGAAAAAGATGATAGGGAAAGGGGACCGTGGTTGACGAAACAGGTGAGGCAGTTAGTCAAGAGGAAGAAGGAAGAATTAAAACTAAAAGCTAAAAATTAAAACACGTCGTCTGTTCCACAATCTTTATTCAATCTCTTTATTTATCTGTCAGGACGGTTTGTGTCTTAATTCATTTCTTAAGGGGGGCGGGGTATGGATCGTATCTGCGCACCTCTAAGCCTCAGGTATGGCTGTCACACTTCAATGAATGCGTCATATTTCTTCCTCAAGTTATAAGTGATCTTCTCCAGGGGAATGCAAATTTGCATTTCTGTACTCCATCGTGTAATACTCAGTTGAAAGTTGGACTTCCTGGCCATCGACAAAGCGATCTTCACAAATTGAATTTGGTGTTTGGATAATCTAAACCTTTTCCCTTTCAGCTTAAAACTATGACCTCTTGTATTTATCTCCCCCAATCCAAGTGGAAAAAGCCTACTCGCATCCACTCTGTCAATACCTCTCATAATCCTGTAAATCTCCCCTTATTCTTTGCTGCAAGGAATAAAGTCCTAACCTGTTTAATCTTTCCTTGTAACTCTGTGTACATTCCTCAGACCTCTGGGAAAGTGGATCGCATCTTAATCAATTCGAGTGGAGTCCAACTTGAGTAGATCAGAATCAGAATTCAGAATCTATTATCATGAATTCGATGAAATTCGTTGTTTTGTGGCAACATCACAAGTGCACAAATGCTATAAATTACATTAAAAAATAAATTAGTTACAAAGGAAGTGAAAGTGAGGTTGTTTCTGTGTTTCGTTGTCCATTCAGAAATCTGATGGCAGAGGGATAAAAGCTGTTTCTGTGCCATTGGGTGTTCATCTTCAGGCTCCTGCACCTCCTCCCTCATGGTAGCAGTGAGAAGAGAGCGCGGCTTGGGTGGTAGGGTCCTTGATAGATGGTGACAGATGGAGACTAAAAGGTTGCAGGAGTTGATTGCATCAAAGCCGTTGGAATATTGGCTATAATAAACACACCAGGGACTGATTGAGAAAGCTGTTCTAATTCTATGTTGTAATTGGTATGAAGCTTTTCATTTGCACCCTCCCTCCCTCAAAGGTAAACTTGAGGAACAACACGCCATATTGTTCCCAGACTGCCTTTAAAATAACAGCATGAACCCTGATTTTACAATTCTAGGTAAGCCCACCCCCATCTGGCCTCTTCTTTGCCCACTCCTGTCGCCAACTTTTTCTTCTTTTGCCCCCCCCCCTCACATTTTCCTGTGGTCTCTCCCTCCGCCTGTTTCTCTTCCTCCTTCAATTTCTGTCCTGTACTCTATCTTGACTCTCTTCTTTACCAGAGCGCTGGAGAAGGACAGGAATAGACAATTTGGAAAAAACATTTCACTGGGGCAAGGGAAAATCAGATGCTATTAGACAAGAACATGGGAGCACAAGTTGGGAGAAGATGTTCTCGGGGAAAGTATGGCGGAAATGTGACCACTCTTCAGAGAATGTTGGCATGGCACTACTCTGCACAAGTATATTCCATTGAAGCAGGGAAAGGATGGAAGGTGAAGGAACCATGGTGTACAAGGGATGTAGGAAATCAAATTGAGCAGAAAAGAAATGAGAGGATTAGGAAGCTAGGAACTGATAGAGCTCTAGAGAATTACCAGAAAAGGACTTGGGAGAGCTGGAAGGGGCAATGCGAAGGCCTTGACAAGCAGGATTAAGGAAAACACCAAAGCATTCTACGTATGTAAAGAACAAGACGATGAATTGGTTGACGATAGGACCCATCAGGGGTGATGGTGGAAACGTGTGCATTGCGTCAGAGGAGATAGCAGAGGTCTTCTGCTTCAGTATTCACCAGAAAAAAGGATCTTGACAATTGTGAGGATGACTTGGAGCAGACTGAGGTGCAAGATAATTCTGACATTAAGAAAGAGGATGTGGTGGAACTTTTGAAAAGCATGAGGTTAGATAAGTCACCAGGATCAGATGAGATTTACCCAAGGCTTTTGTGGGAAGTGAGGGAGGAAATTGGTGAGCCACTGGTGATGATCCTCTCATTATCACTGGGGACAGGGGAAGTACCAGAAGATTAGAGGGTTGTCCCCCTGCTCAAGAAAGTGAGTAGAGATAGCACAAGAAATTGTATGCCAGTGAGTCTTTCTTCAATGGTGGACAAGTTGTTGGAGAAGATCTTGAGATGGGATTTACAAGCATAATCTGATTAAGGCTCGTAACATGGCTTCTTCAGGGGAAGGTCATGTCTCCTTCAAGGGAAGGTCATGTCTCTTGTGCCTGTTTAAGTTCAAGTACAGCCCAAAGAAACAGTGTTCACCAGTCATCGGTGACAAAACATGCAAACATACAACTAGACATAACGCACATACAAACAAATAATACATATACAGTACATTTATAAAAAGTAAATATTGCTTAATAAATTGTAATGTCTCGGAGGTTTCGTATGAGCAGTTTATTCAGTCATTCAGCATTCTCACTTCCCGTGGGAAGAAGCAATTTCTTAGCCTGGTGGTTCTGGCTCTGATACTCCTCTATCTCTTTCCCAACGGGAGTAGCTGAAATATGCTGTGTGGTGGGTGGTTCAGGTTCTCAACGATTTTGCGAGCTCTCTTCAAACAGCGATCCTGGTACATCACGTCGACTTGGGGGTGGGGGGGAAGGGAGATCCCAGTGATTCTCTCTGCCATTCTTATGGTCCTGTAGATTGACCTCCGATCCAATGCTCTACAGCAGTGGTTTTCAAATGTTTCCTTTCCACTCACATACACCCCCGTTAAGTCATCCCTCTTCCATCAGTGCTCTGTGATTAATAAGGGTTGGCTTAAGGTAGTTTGTGAGTAGGTTGGGAATCGCTGCTCCAGACCCAATTGTTACTGAAATATTTTGCTTGAGAAAAATTGTCATTGGCCCCCTTTTCCTTTGGAGTTCTGAAATCGTGCACGTAACGACTCAATTAGGGATGATTAAAACAGTGGTTTTCAAACTTTTTCTTTTCACCCACATGCCACCTTAAGTAATCCCTTACTAATCACAGAGCATTTGTGGCATAGGGATTACTTAAAGTGGTATGAATATGATTGAAAACCACTGTTCTACACCAATTGTACCTCACTGTGATGGTCAGAAGTTTTTTTTCCCTAGGGCTGAAATGGCTAATACGAAGGGGTATAGTTTTAAGGTGCTCGGGAGTAAGTGTGGGGGGAGGGTGGAAGACCTCTTAACACAGAGAGGGGCGGGCGCTGCTGATGGAGGCAAATCCAATAGGATCTTTTAAGAGATTAATCGCTAGGAACATGAATCTGAGGAAACTGGAGGGTTTTGCAGCTGGGAGATTCTAGGCAGTGTTTGAGTAAGTTATTATGTTGGCACAATACTGTGGGCTGAAGGGCCTGGACAGTGCAGTAGATTACTATGTTCTGCATAAGTAATTTACCTTTTAATTTTTCTCTTCATCTTCATAAAGGATCTAGACCTGAAACGTTGACTGACCATTTTGACGCATGGGTGGTGCCTGAATTCCTCCAGAAATTCTTTGTTTGCTCCTCCTTCACTTTGTCTTTGTGATTCGAGCCTTTTGTTTGCTGCTTGCTCATTCTATCTGCCTCACATCCTAATAACTCTTTGTGTGTAACAGCAGACTTGAGCCTCCTTCTGCATTCATAACATTCATTGCATTACAACAGACCAATGTGCAAAGTAGGCCTCTTCAGTCCTCTCACCACTCTTCCTCCATTAACCGGATCATCAGCTCCTTCTATTCAACTATTTCTGGTTGTTCCTTAAATCTAATTCACGCACCCCTGCCTCTGCTCTTTTTTTTAAGCATTTCAAGAGTACAGCAGTTTGGCCAGATCCTGCGGCAGCTGTACAGGGCCTTGGTGACACCACACCTGGAAGACTGCGGGCAGTTTTGGCCTCCTTATCTGAGGAAGGACATCCTCGCCATGGAGGGTGTGCAGAGAAGGTTCACTAGACTGATACCAGGGATAGAAGGACTTGCATATGAAGAATGATTGGATAGACTAGGCTTGTATTTTCTGAAATTTAGAAGATTGAGGGGGGATCTTAAAGAAACATATAAAATTCTTAAGGGTTTAGACAGTCGAGATGCAGGATGGTAGTTTCCAATGCTGGGAAAAACTAGAACCAGGGGTCACAGTTTAAGGATAAGGGGGAAGTTTTTTAGGACTGAGATGAGGTAAAATTTCTTCTCTCAGAGGGTGGTGGATCTGTGGAGTTCTTTGGCACGGGAAGTCGTTGAGGCTGGTTCTTTGTCAATATTTAAGAGTAGATTAGATTTGGCCCTTGTGGCTAAGGGGATCAAGGGGTATGGGGAGAAGGCAGGAACTGGGTACTGATCAGCCATGATCATATTGAATGGCGGTGTAGGATTGAAGGGCCAAATGGCCTACTCCTGCACCTATTTTTCTATGTTTTTGATATCTCATTAGGCCATTTTATGTCAGGCCTCTGCCTGGAGGCCGGCTACAAGAGCTTACCTTTCAGACAGCAGCCCTAAAAGGCTGCTCTAGCGTCGCATAAATATCGAGAGGTGCCTTGTAGTGCCCTCCGGAGCCGAAGCACCACCCATTATAAATATGCGGCAGAACAATGACTGTCTTCGCTACCCATAATCCCCCATGCAGCTGGAACTGTTCTTGGAAACACAGAACAGTTCCAGCTGTGTGGGAGATTATGGGCAGGGAAGACGGGCAATTGCTCCGCCATGTTTTGAGCTGCAGAGAGCGGCCCCGAAAGCTGAAGTGGCCCGGTGAGGCTGTCACAGCCCACACTGGCCACCCCGTGACAGCCCCTGCCAGCCACCACTGCCCCGAAGGCTCCCGCTGCTCCGATGGGTCCCGATGGCTCCTACTGCCTGACCGCCCCTGCCTTAAAGGGGTCATGGAGGGAGAGGGGTGAGTGGACCAAGGGCTGTACATTCAGGTTAGGCGATGGAGCGTAGCGCTCCGCTGATTATCCTTACCCAAGAAGGTTTGGAATCAGCACTTCGGAGCCGGCCACTGCGCATTCAGAAAGGAATGTCTTTAGGTGTAAGGGCGAAGAACCTCTGCCTTTACAGACGGGTGTTTTCCCTGCTTGACCTTCCTCCCCAAGGCACATTTCTGAATGGAACAACCAAAGCCTTGGATATTTTCTCAGAATTCCCACTCATGAAACCGAGAGTTAATGACGCAAAGTTTTGTTTTTGTGCACAGATCCCAGCAACAGATTCTGGAGGATCACCAGTGTCAGATTGACCAGGAACTGCGAGCATTGATGGCTATAGCAGGCAAGTACCTAAACCTCAGCTGGAAAGAGCAATCAATATTGGTATCTAGTTTTGGAATGCTGCTGAGTAACCATCTCCATCATTGTTCTTTTGAAGCTCAATACCGGTTCACCTTTTAATTCCAGATATGACACGCAATGGAACCCAAGCACTGTTCTTATTGTTTGCACAGCAAGTTGGAAGTAACAGCTCTGCTGATGACATCTGCATCTACCTTCTCCTTATCTTTGCACCACCTCTGTCTCCTTTCCTTCCTTCCTCTTATCAGTGAGTATCTTCCTCAGCCCTCTGCCCCCTTCCCCATTATCACCTCTCAGCTCCTTCTTTCCCTCTCATCTGTATCCATCTACCACCAGCCAGCTTGCACTCCTCCCCCCACCACTATTTAACCTGGGGGCGGCATTGCCGGTTCTTGTTATTCCTGATGAAGGGGTTCGACCCGAAATATCAACCATCTATTGCCTTCCATGGGGGCTGCCTGACCAGCTGAGCTGCTCCAGCACTTGTGAGCTGCTCCAGTTCTGCATCCCCTGAGGACTCCTTGTTTACTGTTTATCATTTCTTAATCACTCCCACCGTCTGGACTGCTAGGAACCCTCCACTGCCCTCCCCATTCTTCTCTCTCTCTCCCCCCCCCTCCCCCACCTCTCTCCCATCTCCTCATTTCCTCCTTATCTGTTCAATTTCTAATTTCCTCCACTTACCTTAAAACTTCATGGGCCCCATTCTTTGAATATCTTAATTAAAATGGCTCTTGATCTTCTACACACACGTTAATATAACCATCATGGGTGGTAGAGGCAGGGACAGTTGTAACATTTAAAATCCATAGATAGGGAAGGTTCAGAGGGAGATAGGCTGAAGACTGGCAAGTGGGACCAGCTTGGGTGGCACAGCAAGATGGGCCAAAGGGCCTCTTGCTGTGCTATAAAACTTTCATTTTATGCCATGAATATCATGATAGGACTGGCAGAAATATCGGAAAATGATAAGAACTGCAGATGCGGGAATCTTGATCAAACAATAAGAACTTGGTGGGACTCAATGGGACAGGCAGTATCCGTGAAAGTCGCACTCAATGCTTTGAGTCAGGAGCCTTTTTTGAGTCTTGACGTGAGACGTTGACTGCTCACTTCTCTCCACGGATGCTGCCCAACCCACTGAGTCTGAACCAGCTCCTCACTTGGTGTTCATACCCAACAGTGGCTACGGTGGAGACGACAGACAGTCTGAGCGACCACAGGGAGCATGCAAACCAACCAATGATCAGGCATTTTACTGCCTCTCGTCTAAAGTAGTAATAATGGGCAGCTGACTAAACCCTGATTTGCAATGTGATACCGTTGCAGAGAACCAAAAAACAAAGGCGGACAAGGCCCGAGAACAGGAGCTGATGGAAGAGCTGCTGAAAACGGTGGAGGACAGGAATAACATTATCGACAGACTGGATGAAGATCGAGTGAGGTATGAGGTCATCCAAGGGGTGGACAGCAAGGAAAACCCATCACATTAATGAATTCCAGAGTGCAAAATGAGCAAGAATAACACTGCCAGCTCCCGTTAGTCTATTCCTTTGACCTGAATTTCAGCTCAATGAGGCCACACCTTGAGTACGGATTTGGTCTCCTGATCTGAGGAAGGACATTCTTGTTATTGTGGAGGTGAAAGTCCACCAGATTGATCCCTGGGAAGGCAGGACCTATGGAGGAAGAAACACAGGGTTATTAACATTTCAAAGAATGAAAGGGGATCTCATTGAGACCTATAAACAGCATAGACTGGACCAAGCAGGTTAGGTGCAGGAAGAATATCCTGATATTGATATTTTTAAAAATGTAGACATACAGCATGGTATTTTGGCCCTCGAGTCTATGCCACCCAATTAACCTACTGTGGTGACAGTAAGCAGACACAAGATTTGAAAAGACTGAACGGCAGGCTTTATTCTACTGCTGTAGTTCGCTGCAACTCCATGTGACTGACCTCGAGGGGCCGGATGTGGCTTATAGCCCAGAGGGTGATTGGCAGCTGACTGGGTGGGGCTTGATCCATTCAGGTCAGCTGATTGACAGCCAGCCAGGTGTGGTCTGTCCTCCGGTGCTCTTCCTGCAGGAACACAGGTCGCCCCCTGCAGTAGACTAGTGGTGTATCACCACACCTACAGTCCCCAGTACATTTTGAACAGTGAGAGTAAACCTGAGCCCCCAAGGAAAACCCATGCAGATACAGAGAGAACGTACAAATTCCCTTCAGACAGTGCAGGATTCGAACCCTGGTACCGATCGCTGGCACTGTAACAGCGTTGCTCCAACTCTGCCGCTCATAAGAACTTGCATATGCAGGAATCTTGATCAAACGAGGAGGAGGAACTCAGTGGGATGGGCAACGTCGATGAAGTAGACAGTCAATGTTATTTTGTCTTGTCGGGGAAGTCCAGAACAAGGGGTCATAGTCGAAGGAGAAGGGGGAAGCCACTTGGGACTGAGCTCAGGCAGTCTATGAGGAAGGCAATAGTCCGGATAAAGGGGTTCAGCCTACTGCCTTCCATGGATGCTGCCTGATTGAGGCAAATTGTCCAGTTATGTGTTGCCAGCAAATAGCAGGATGAATCCAATTCTGAATATTCTTACTCATGAGCCAGATCTCAATCATCAGCAAAGTGATGGAGATGGTGCATCTAATCACCATCCGCCATTGGCTGCTGTAATATTGGTGGGAGATGCTGGTGGTTGTCCGGGATCAATGAGAGGACCCTGCAAGAATGTGCCAGACTCCAGCTACCTCATCAGTGACCCTCCATCCATCAGGTGTTGGCCGATGGCTGCATTCCATCTCGGGCACGTGAGGCATTGCCTGCTTGCGTGGAGCAACGTTCAGGGAGGGGGCTGAGAGTTGGCAGATGACAATGTGCCAGGCAGTAATGGTCCCTGAGAAGGTGCCCGTGACTGGCATCTCACCCCCACCCCACCCAACTGACATTGCGTTTTAAAGTTCTACTCCCAATACGAGAGGTGATGTGAGGACATTGCAGTGTGAAGGCTTAGGGAAGGAACTCCAGTTGGAACCTGATCAGACACCAGAGAACGATACAGCACAGGAACAGGCCCTTCAGCCCACAAGTCTGTGCCAAACATTATGCCCAATATAAGCTAAAACTCTGCTGCTTGCACCTGATAGATATCCCTCCATTCATGTGCCTGCCCAGAAGCCTCTTAACCATGACTTGTATTTGCTTCCACCATCTCTCCTGTTGCTGGCACTCACCACTCCCTGTGGAAAAAAAAACATGCCCCACACATCTCCCTTAAACCTTACTCCCCCCTCACCTTGAACACATGTCCTCGAGTTGTTACCCTGAAGAAACGATTCTGGCTGAGCACCCTATCAATGGCTCCCATTGTATAAACTTGCATCAGGTCTCCCTTCAGAGGAAAAAAACCTCTCCCCATAGCTCATACCGTCTAATCCAGTCAGCGTCCGGTATATTTCTTGCTGTACCTTTTCCAAAGCTTCCACACTCTTCCTGTCATGGGGTGAGCAGAATGACACAAGTGCAGCCCAACCAGGTTGGACTGGGTGACCATATTGCCTCCTGTAATCAGTCACCCTGTTCCCATGCTCTTGTTACAGAGAAATGGAAGAGGATCTGATGATCGAAGCCATGATCAAAAAGATTGGTGAGGAGAAAGAACTTTTCATTTTGAAATCCAGCTTTAGTTTTTGAATGCAAACTAAATTTCCACATTCGTTGTCTAATTCCTTTGTGTTGTGTTGTGCCCTCCCACTGCGTTGGCCCCTTGTTTCTCCTCTCTTTCTTTTCTATCTTCCCTTTTTTCTCTTTCCCTTCCCTTCCCCCCCCACCCTCTTTCTCTTTACCCCTCTCTCCCTTTTCCTTCCATTCTCCACTGCTCTTCCCCCCCTCCCCCCCTCCGGCTTTTTCCCTCCCTCTTCTCTGTCCCATTCCATGTGGTCCTCTCTCCCTTTTCTCTTTCCTTCACGTTTATCTCCACCTCCTGTCTTTCACCCCACCTCCTTCCTTTCCCCTCCCTGCCTCCCTGACCCATCTCCTTTCTGCCTCCACCCCCCACCCCCCCTCACCACCGCTCCCTCTTGCTTCGCTTCCCTGGCAGACATCAACAAGGAGCCGGAACCTTACCCGAAGAAGAAAAGCAAATTAATTGGCGGCTTTAATTTCATGAAGCGATTCGGTGGAAAGTCAAAGTAAAAGGGAATGGTGCGGTGGCTCAGGTCTAGGTCTGCGGAGAGCTGCTGTTCCCCAGCTTCCCATTCTCCGCCCCGATCAAATCAGCGAGACATATGGCCTGGCAACTGCACAGATTACACTCATCCTATTTTAATGATCTCCCCCCCACCACCCCCAACCATTCCCACCAACTCCTCTCTAGATTCTACTACTCACCCACACACTGAGGGGGGCAATTAACAGTGGTCAATTAATATACGGACTTGCACGGAAAATCACAGATGTCACCTCACTATTCAAGAAGGGAGTGAGACTGCAGAATGGAAATTAATGACAGGTTAGCCTGATGTTAAGATTTTGGAGTCTGTTGTCAAGGATAAGGGTTATGGAGAACCTGGAAGCAAATGACAAGATAGGCTAAAGCCATCATTGTTTCCTTCAGGGATGGCTTCGCCATCCTGTTGGAAACTTTTGAGGAGGTGACAAGCAAGCAAGATGAGGGAGATGCAGTGGATGTTGTGTGTTTGGATTTTCAGAAGGCCTTTGACAAGGTGCCACACATGAGGGGGTATTGCGATAAACCTACCCTAGTGTGGGCAAAACATTGGCTGATTGGCAGGAAGCAGAGAGTCAGAATACAGGGAACATATTCTGGTTGGCTGCCAGTTGGCTGCTAGCGGTGTTCCACAGAGATTAGTGTTGGGGCCGCTTCTTCTTTTTAAGTCGTACATCAGTGATTCGGATTCTGGAATGAATGGCTCTGCGGCCAAATTTTCAGATGATACGAAGGTAGGTGGAGGAACAGGTGGTGTTGAGAAAACAGGGAGGCTGCAGAAGGACTTAGAGTAGGAGTAGGGGGAGAGAAGTGGCAAACGAAATATAATGTCGGTAAGTGCCGGCCAGGAAATCTGGTATAAAAAAAAATAGACTATTTTCTAAATGGGGAGAAAATTGAAAATACCCAGATGCAAAGGGACTTGGAAATCCTCGTGCAGGACAGCCTGAAGATAAACTTGCAGGTTGAGTTGGTGGTAAAGAAGGCTGGCGTTTATTTCAAGAGGAATGGAATACAAGAGCAGGGATGTGATGCTTAGGCACTGGTGAGACCTCATATGGAGTATTGTGAGCAGATTTTGGCTCCTCATATAAGACATCAGAGAGTGTTCAGAGGAGGTTCACCAGGATGATTCTGGGAATGAAAGGGTTATCATATGAAGAATGTTTGACTGCCCTTGGCCTGTACTCGTTGGAATTTTGGAGAATGAGTGGGGGATCTCATTGAAACATTTAGAATATTGAAAGGCACGGGCAGAGTAAATGTAAAAAGGTTCTTCCCATGTGGGGAGAGTTGAGGACAAGGACGTAACTTCAGGAATGAAAGGCATCCGCTGAGGACAGAAATGCAAAGGAATTTCTTTCGCCAGATGGTGGAGAATCTGGGAAATTTGCTGCCACAGATAGTTGTGGAGGCCAGGCCATTGGGTGTATTTAAGGTGGAGTTTGATAGGTTCTTGATTAGCCAGGGGCATCATTGTTTATGGGGAGAAGGCCGGGCAGTGGGGCAGAGTGGGGAAAATGGATCAGCTCATGATTGAATCGCGGGACAGACTTACTGGACTGAATGGCTTATTTCTGTTCCTACGTCTTCTGGTCTTGCATCTTCAGGAT
The DNA here is from genome assembly GCF_036971445.1 of Narcine bancroftii. Taxonomy (NCBI): domain Eukaryota; kingdom Metazoa; phylum Chordata; class Chondrichthyes; order Torpediniformes; family Narcinidae; genus Narcine; species Narcine bancroftii. The sequence goes on from NC_091471.1 coordinate 281,700,840, forward strand.
TTGAAAGGAAACCGGAGTGCATGGGGGAAATGGAGGTGGTCACGGGGAGAACATGCAGAGTCGGGACACGCAGCGCTCAAGGTCAGGGTGGAACCCGGGTCAGTAGAGCGGCTCGGCCGACTGCATCACTCTGCCGGGCAGCTGTCACAATGAGTGACAACCAGTCACGTGGCAGTGTGGGAGGGGTTTGCTTCCTGAAGGCCTATCCATCAAAGAGGGATTAAGTAACTTTCAGGCTTGTGAGGAGCAGATAGGAGTAGCTCGCTTTGGGCAATGTGTGGACTGGTCAGGAAAGTCCAAAGGCACTGTGGATGGAAGATGGCGTGGTCTTGATACCCAGTTACAGGAGGTGGTCCTGTTGCATGAGGTAATCCTGATACCCAATTTCAAGAGGTGGCCCTGATGCCCAGTTATGTGAGGTGTTCCTGATGTTCAGTTGCATGAAATTATAAGGCAGAGTGGTCCTGATGCTGAGTAACATGAATAACCCCTCTTTCCTTCCATTGTTTTACAACTTCTGTACACAACCATGCTGGAAAAACTCAGAAGGCCGCACAGCATCCAGAGGAAGTAAAGGATAATCAACATTTTGGGCTTGGGCCCTTGGTCAGGAATGTTCCAGTCTTTAATCTGTGCCCCCATATCTGGAATGTACATCTGCCATGGAGGCTCGAACACTCTCAGCTGCGGGAAATCTGGTGTGGTTGGGCCTTTCTCCCCAACCTGCTTCCCCTTGCTTGAATTGGGCAAAATCTCGTGTTTCGGTGAACTTTGCAGTGCTGAGCTCAGCAGCGGCGCTGGTGGGGGGGTGGGGGGGGGGGTGGGTTTACAGGAGTCATTTGGCAGACCAGGGATCGCTAGGTATGAGGGTCTTCATTTCCAAAGATGTCTGCTCCCCTTGGTTCTGTTGCTATATTACAGAGGACATGTGAACTGTGGTGAAGAACACGTGCATGCAGGAGTATCAGGCACTCATTGCAATAATGGTCTTCATTCCCCAGATTTTATAACACATAGTATTGCAGTTGGACGTTGACATTCTCTGAGAATTATCTCATTCCTCAACACCAGCATAGGACCTTTGATCCAGTTGATGCTAATTTGGTTGGAATGAGTCATTGGGTAAATTTGTATAGCAGAATTTCAGCCACTCTATTCAGTTTACTTTGTGTAATTTCCTGCATGGCGTGATGTTCCACTGTCCACATTGATGGTCATATTAAGATCTGCAATGATACTGAACTTAAAACTACTCCAAGCTGCCCTGAGATGCTTTGTAGTCAGTGAAAGGTTTGTCGTGTTCAATATGGTAACATGAGAAATGCAGAAAGCTGTACAAAAGACTCCACAACTTCTTTAAGGAAGCTCCATCCCGTTAGATAATGTTTGTCGAGGGACAGTGGGAGGAATTCTCTGTGATGGTGCTGTACATTAGCCGGAGAGGGCTGTATGAACATCTGTCCTGAAAGGTGGAAGACTTGCCCCACAGGAATGTCTGCCAACAGCACTGTTGATTGTTCCAGTATTTGGAAGGACTTATAAAAAGTCGCAAAGTCATCTCGAGTGAGAGGCTTCAAACTGCAAAGTGAGGGAAGGAACGATTTGGAGGAGGTGGAGGGCCAGATGTCAAAGCCACGATGGGTGGGGTGCAGGAGGTAAGCACAAATATTGCAAGGTTGTGGGGAGCAGAGATTCCAGAGACAAGCCATTGAGGGATTTGAACATGCTCTTTCAGAGATGGCCTGCAACGAGATGATGCATGTTGGCAAAAAAAAAGGTCATTGGAGCCAAACTCGAATTGGATGGAGGCTGCCTCCTTTCGTTGAACCTTGGTAGCTCTTCACCACAACAATAAAAGCTCTGCTGGGCAGTGTGAGTGCCAGGGCATTGAGGAAGAGCCTGGGCATTGTCACCAAGGGCACTGGGCACCCACTCTATGAGAGAGTAGTCGGGCTTTGCAGTGACATGTCAGTATTGTAACTCAAAATGAAATCGTCAAAATGAAAGGTGGTGTTTCAAAAATGTGCAGTGAAGCAGTAAATATAATTTCAAAATGTGATGTTCTTTTAAAATGTTTGCAAAGGTACTTTGAACAAATAAATATCTTCCACATTTTTTGAAATGATTTGTCTTTAACTGTTAACTACAACACCTTTGCCACCACTCTCTATTCACAGCTACTTGTTGACCCAAAGGTGCAGACACAGCCCAGGGAACTGATCACTGAGCAGCAGGGACTTCCGCGTTACTCTAAGACGCCAGTCTTTTTTCAGCTCTGCATCATCCAGAGTGCCTTTACAGAATTAAATCTAAATTTCAGGCTCAACCTTTATGCCCACAAATGTGCCACAGATCTGTGGCACATGTCATGATGTCATCCTTCCCCTCCCACTCGCTCCAAACCAGAGCTAACAGAAAACTTGGTCTATTTTGCTCTTGGCTAGACTAAGCAAATTGAATGTATCCAAGAGTCTGTCTTCTATGGATTATGATTATAAAATATTACGGCAGTGTACAGCCCTTCGGTCATGCTGTTGTAAACCAACTCCACAACATCCTAGCTCTTCACTACCTCACATCCATAACCCTCTATTTTTCTTCCATCCATGTGCCTATCTAAGAAACATTTGAATGTCCCTATTGTGCCAGCCTCCACTATCACCCCTGGCAATGCATTCCAGGCATCCACCACTCTGCATTTATTTTTTAAAAAAAACCTGACCTCTGACATCATCGAACATTCCAGCTCAGTGCAGGCCCTTTGACCCACAATATTGTGCTGGCCTATGTAAATCTACTCCACGACAATCTAATTTTTCCCTACCATGCATCCATAATTCTCTATTCTTACATAAAAGTTTCACTAAACTTTCCTTAACAAATATCCTCTGGTATTTGCTATTGTCGCCCCAGGGAAAAAGGTGCTGGCCGACCACCCTATCTCCAACCCTCAATCTTGTATATCTCTCTTAGGTCATCCTTCGTCGCTCCAAAAGCAAAAACCCGAGCTCTGTCAACCTTGCCTCATAAGACATGTTCTCCAAGCCAGGCAACATCCTGATAAATCTCCCCTGCACCCCCTCTAAATCTGCTCCATCCTTCCCGTGATGACGTGGCCAGAACTCAGCGCAATACTCAAAGTTGGAACAAAATTCGGGAGGCTCCACATCAGCTCTGTAATGTGAAATTGTGAACTGTTGATAACATAAGACGGAAAGAGGTAAGAGCAGAATCAGACCATTCGGTCCATCGAGTCTGCTACACCATTCGAATCATTGCTGAATTATTTTCCCCAACCCCTTTTTTCCCCTTAACCCTATCAACCTCTGCTTTGAGTCTACCCAATGACTTGACCTCTGCAGCTGCCTATGGCAAAGTATTCCACAGATTCACCTCCCTCTGGATGAAGAAATTTCTCAGTTTTGTCTGTAGGGATTTTTTTTTTATCCTGAGGCTCTCTCTGCTGGGAACATCCTCTCCATGTCCACTTTATCCCACCCTTCCAATATTTGTGGTTGGTTTCAGTGAGACCCCTCCCTCTTGCTTTACCCATACTTTGTTCCAATTTGTTGAACTCAAGTGTAATTGGAGGGAACATCTGAATCTTTGAAGAATTAAAATGATTTCAGCCTTGGAGATAAAAAGCAATATTTTTAAATTTTGAGCATCAGTTTTGGGAAAATAATTTATTGGGGAAGAAAGCAAGTGCATTTTTATGGTGCCTTTCATGTCCCAGCCACTGAAACTTTGGGAGTCTGGTTCACTGTTGAAGATAATGCAGGGAATTTTGCCATAGCAGAGCTCCACAAACAACTCCAGGTAATGTCCAGATTATCCCTTCTACTGATGTTTGAGGAAGGACAAATGTTGGCCAGATGCAGAGTAAAAACGACCCTCATCTTTCTCAGAATACGATTGATAATTCTTTCACAACCATCAAGTTAATATTTCAGCGCCTCGAATCCAAAATTTCCATCTGGGCTGCATCACCTGAGACATTGGCTTGAACCTCTGGAGCAGATCTCCAGCTTAAGCATCCTGACTCCAAAGTGTGCACAACTGATCCAAGGCTGCCGCTCTCTGTGTGCGATGGGCAAAATCCTTCAGCAAGCTAACGGTTGTTGCCTGAAAGATGGAGAGAGGTGCTCACACTAGGGCAATGCCTGAAGCTGCATTCACTGTGAGAGGGAGGGAGCTTGATCCCAGCCTCTTAACTTTCATTCTGATGCGGCGCTTGCCGTTGGTATCCAGGTTGAAAGGTATTCTTGGAGGTTTTCATTCAGTGCTCTTTGTCTTAGCTCCAATTTGTATCTCGTAAACAAGAGTGTTCAAAGAAACCGAGAAATCCCCATGTTCCTATGGCAGTATTCTTGGAGACTCTGAGCCAATGCCCTAGAGAGTTGGCAATTCCAGCTGTTTGATTTTAGTGACTGCTCTGGATTAATCTGACGCTGCTGCCAGTTTTGACATTATTCTGTCTCCCTCCTGTGGAGATATAAACCCAAATTGTGGTCAGAGACTTTCCAACCATTGGAGTGTACTGTGAATTTTAACTGACTGACTCAAAGGACTGAATTAATTCACTTTGGGTACTCGTTATACTGAAAGAACTTAATTTTTCTGTTGAAAATGCAATACACTTTGCTCCCAATATGCATTTGACTTCAGTAGTTGCTGTGACACTGATCTTTTGGCAATGGTGTGAGGTAGGAGGGCTCTGCTGTAGGGAAAACTAATATTAACAACCTGTTATATCAGTGACAGCTGGGCTCGTACAATTGGAATGGGGACGAGAAGGCCTGTGGGATGGATTGTCCCTTCATCAATGAGCTGAAGCGTCTGTCGGGAATGACTGAGGTCTACAGAGACTGAGGGGAGTGCAGGAAATTAAAACAACTCTTCCAGGAGCCACATCTGCGTCAATTTCTGGCCAACTTCGGACTCTGCTGAATCCATGTCTCACCACCAGATGGAGACAGTGACCTGTGCCTGCCAACAACCTCAAAATGTCCAGACAGCTGATCCAACTCTTTCGGACACTGGCAGAGGTGAAGGGTACCTTGCTTGTTGGGTCGTACGGTCAAGACAGTGATCTAATAATGGCTGACAAAATGGATGGATCGGTGGGATAGATACTGGGAGGCCAGAGCGCCTGATCTGGAGGGATTGTCATTTCAGGAAGAATCTCGTTACTCCGAGCGATGTGAATCTGGAATTACTTTGTCCTAGGGCTGAAGACACTTCCGTGATTGAGTCCATTCAACGCTGAGGCCAATAGATCCTTGGGTACCCAGAAGATGCGAGAGTCAGACGGGGGATGCTGTCAAGGCAGAAGACAAGCTATGATCCCCTTGATGGAACTGACTTAGGGACACGGCAAATCACCCAGCTCCCCTCTGGTGGGACAGGATGGTTCCCCAGGAGGACCAGAGGAAGTGGAAGGGTTCTCACCCAATTTAAGCTTCCCTTGCTTAGTAGGAAGGATGGATCTGCATGACAGCTTGCAAGACTCCAAGTTAGTAAAGTATTTCTGTAGGGGTGGGGTTAATGTGACTGAAACACAACAGCAAAGCAAGATCCCCCACATACTAAAGGGATGACTATCTGCACGATCAAAATTTCAAATTTTTTTGCACAATTGCAACTTTCTATATGATCTCGTGGCACATTTAATGCAGGTACTCCCCGACTTGCAACCTATGCGACTTGCGTGCATCCACACATACGACCAAATTTAAAATCAAATATATATAAGAAAAAATATAAAATTTACGCAGTTTATGTTGTATTTGACAGGGATACAGGGTGTGTGAGAGCCAAAATGTGCGCACTTACCTGGTTAGGCTGGGCGTGGCCATCTTGATTCCTGTGCGCATGTCTTCGGTGGGCACATGCCCGATGGGCTCGTGTATCGGAGTTCGGTTGATGCGTGCGCGAGAGTTAAGGCCGTGACTTCAATACTGTTAGGCTGCTTAACTCGCGCATGTGCCAACCGAACTCCGATACGCGAGCCCACCGGGCATGTGCACAGGAGTCACGGTGGCTGCACCCGGCCTACGGACCCCTCAACACCGATTAACAAGGTAAGGATACAATTCTGATATACGTCCATCCTGATATGACCGGTCATCCAGAACTGAACAGGGATGTTGGTTGGGGACATATGACCTATACACTGTTATTGGTTTGACTTGCACGCATGTGTGGCTGCAGGAGGTAAGAATTTCAGTGGATGGTACTTGTACATTGAACTTGTGTATATGACACTAAACTCTCATAGCATGGAAAGAAATTCATCATCAATCAAACAGGTTTGAGTAATGCTGGTTGAGGTATAGGCCCAGGAATTTTATTTTTGAAATAGTTCTGAGGGATATTTATTTCACCTGTAATGCTTTTGGTTAAACCACAGCAGCTCCAAGGTTGCAGCATCCCCTTAGCATTGCACGAGCAAGGTGGGTGACATCTTTTAAGTTCTGGCTCCTGGAGAGCGGTTTGGACCCAGAACCTTCTGACTCGAGAGCGCGCGAGAGGGCGACGCACACACGCTGCCAATCTCACAATCTGCTGCGTGGCGGGTACATGGGCTTGTGCCATTCCCACCAGACCTCTGCTGTCCTGGCCGATCTGCACACACTTGAGCTGCACGCCAATGATCTCACTGAGCCAAGGCCCGTCTGAATGGTGGAGCTTCTATCTCACCATCAAAAACTTCTGGTCCCTGAATACACATTTCTCGAGGGGAAGTTAATGCTTCCAGAAGGCAGCCAACATCATAAAGGACTGCCCCACCCCACCCACTCAACGCCCTTGTTACTACCTCTTCTCACTGCTATCTTCAGACAGAAGGTGTAGAAGACTGAAGACCAGCTGGTCTAAGTTCAAGAACACTTTCTTTCCAACAGCCATCAGGCTCTGGAACCTCTCCTTGTCACCCTGATCATACACAACACAAGAACTGTTGTTTTTTTTAGGATCATGTAAATATTTATATTTATCTTGTGCATTTATTGTCTCTTTTAATTTAATTCAATTAGTTTACTATGACAGCTTTTCTTTACAAGCATCTGTTCGACTGCAACAAATGAGAATTTCAGCACACGTGTACTTAGGACAATGTGACAATAACTGCATCATGGGTAGGACAGACGGCAGGGATTGGGCAGTGTTGTAGAGCAGAGGGATCCAGGCGTACAGACATATAGCAGATTGAAAGTGGTGTCACAAGTAAATAAGGTGGTCGAAATGGCTTTTGGCTTATTGGCCTTCACCAGTTAGAATATTGAGTTGAGAGGTCCTGTTGTATTGCACAAAAAGATGGAGAGGCCACATTTGGAGCATAGGGTTCAGATTTGGTCACTGTGTTGTAGGAAAGATGTCATCAAGCTGGAGAGGGGGCAGAGAAGATTTACGAGGATGTTGTCGGGACTTGGGGAGGGGGCCTGAGCTTTTGGGAGAGGTTGAGCAGGCTGGGGCTTTATTCCTTGGAGCCCAGGAGGATGGGGGGGGGGGGGTGGGGTGACCTCATAGAGGTGGACACAATCGTGAGCAATAGATCGGTTGAAGGCACACAGGGGACTAAGTTGAAAGTGAGGGTGGGGGAGAAGATGGAACAGGAACCTGCAGGTTAATTTTTTTTTTTACAGAGTGGTGGAGTTTATGGAACGGGCTCTCAGAAGAAGTGGTTGAGACAGGTACTATTGCAACGTTTGAGAGAAATTGGACAGATACATGGATAGGATGGGTTTAGGGGGATATGGGACAAACACAGGGAGTTGGGACTAGTGCGGAGGGACATTTTGGTCAGCATGGCAAGTTGGGTTGAAAGGCCTGTTTCTACACTGAACGTCTTTATAGATAGATAATAAATATTCACAGTTCCAGTGAAGCCAAGAAAATAAAAGGTTCAATGCAATAATACATTCAGATCTTTTGTGGTGCTGGAGTAGGTTAATGTGGTAAGGGGGAGAACCAAGAGCCTGATTGCCATTGGAGGGGGGGGGGGGGGGGGAGAAAAAATACTGTTCTTGAACCCAGAGATGCTGAAGGTAGCCATGAGAGGAAGTTGTGACCAGGGTGATGAGGAGACCCTTGGTGATGTTGGCTGCCTTCTTGAGGCAGTGCCTGATGCAGATGTCTTCAATGGTTGGGAGGTCAGAATCTGTGATGGACCGGGCTATGTTGGCTACCTTCTACAGCCTTTTCCATTAGGCTGTGATGCAACCAATCAGTGCACCTGGGGAGGTTTGATAGCATATTCAACAACATGCCATATCTCCTCAGAGCTCGAAGATGTGCTTTCTTCACAATTGTCTTGATGTGCTGGCTCCAGGAGAGAGTTTCTGAAATATGGACTACCAGGAACTTGAAGGTTCTGACTTTCTCCACCTCTGCCCCATCAATGCAGACAGGTGTATGGCCCTTCAGCCTCTCCTTCCTGAAGTTACAGGAAGCTGTAACTGTAGTTGATGTTGAGAGCAAGATTGTTGTTCTGGCCAGCCCGGCTCTTGATCTCCATCCTGTATTCTGGCTCATTGTTTCTAGTTATTCAGCTAACCATGACGGTGTCATTGCAAATGTATCAACTGAGTTGGAGCAGAACTTGGCTGTAGAGTCAAGGCAGAGGGAACAAAGCAGGGGACTGAGCACACAGCCTTGGGATGCCCCTGTGTGTGGGCAGTGAGGAGATGATGTTGTCGATTTGCACTGATTGGGATCTGCTGATGAGGAAGTAGAAGATCCAGTTGAAGAGGGACAGACAGAGTCCCAAATCCCTGAGTTTGGTTCTATGTCTTGCAGGTCTAATGGCATTGTACAGTCATTGAACAACAGCTGTAGTCTGAGTGACCTATGCAGAGTGGAGGGCCGTTGAGATGATATCTGCTTTTGACCTGTTCTGGCAATAGGTGAACTGAAGCGAGTCCCGGCCCTTCCTGAGACAGGAATTGATCTGCTCCATAACCAACCTCTCAAAGCATTTCATCACAGTGGATGTCAGTGCAATGGGTTGATGGTCTTTGAGAATGGTCACCGTGCTCTTCTTGGGATGACGGAGGTCCTTTTGAAGTAGGTGAAGAGCTCAGACCAGGTCAGCAAGAAGTTGAAACTGTCTGCAAGTCCTCCAAATCTCATGGCCCTGATGTTGACGGAGTGGCAGAGTCATACAGTATGGAATAGGCCCTTCAGCCCAACATCCAAGGGCTAGTCCCATTTTCACTTGGTTTCTAAGCCCTTCCTATCCATATATCTGTTCCAGTCTCTTTTGAGTGTTTTTAAAAAAAAAATATTTTGAGAATTTTCAATCAACATGCAGTCAAAACAAAGAAAAATCAAAAGAAAAAACAATATTAATAATATTAACAAAATAATATAAAAATAGATCCACATGTCACTACTCTAAGTGAGGAAAAAAAGTCAACAAGTGATTCAATTATTATAAAGAAAGAAAACGTCCAATAATACTACAAAAATGCAAATTTATCATCTGCGTTGAACCAAAGGGAGAAAAAGATAATAAGAGAAAGAAGAACAAAATAAGAGGAATCTCCCCCTCAAGAAACAAGAAAAGAAGAGAAAGAATAAGAAAAAGAAAAGATTGGCCTCACTGAGAATAAACTCCACTCCCATCAAGGGACAAATAACCTGACTTATCAAGGGTCCTCAGCGCTGCGAGCAATGGGGTGGGGGGGGGGGGGAATCATTAAAGATTTACCCTGATGGACCTGAGGTATGAATTCCATATTCTTGAAAATACATTATAGGTGACAATAGGTGGTGGAGTAAGCCATTCAGCCCATCAAGCCAGCACTACCATTCATTTAGATTATGGGTGATCTTCCACTATCAGCACCCCATAACTCTTAATTCCCCTGTCCACAAGAACCTTATCTAGCTCCCTCTTGAACTTATTCAGAGAACCTGCCTCCACCACCCTCTGTGGGAAAGCATCCACAGACCAACAACTCTCTGGGTAAAAATAAATCTCATCTCTGTCCTAAAGGGCCTTCCCCATATTCTTAAACTATGGCTTCTAGTCCTAGTCTCCCCCCACATCGGGAACATGTAGTCGGTTTCTATCATGTCCAATCCCTTAATAATCTTATATTCCTCAATCATATCTCCCCTCATCCTTCTAAATTCTAACGTATACAACTTTTCAGCATGCGTCAATCCCGCCATCCTGGGAACTAACCCCACGAATCCACACTGCACTCCCTCAAGAGCGAGAATGTCGTTCCTCAAATTAGGAGACCAAAACTGGACACAATACTCCAGGTGTGGTCTCACCAGGGCCCTGCACAACTGCAGAAGGACATCTTTACTCTGATTCTCTATTCCCCTTTTTATGCCATTTGCCTTTTTCACAGCTTGTTGAACCTGCATACTGGCTTTTAGTGCCTGATGTACAAGTACAACTAGATCGCATTGCACTTCCCGAACTCGACTCCATTTAAATAATAGTCTGTCTTCTTGTTCCTGACACCAAAGTAGATAACCTCACCTTTATCCACATTAAGCTGCATCTTCCACACACCCGCCCACTCACCCAACCTGTGCATTTTCCGACATCCTCCTCACGCTTCACACTGCCATCCAGTTTCGTGTCATCTGCAAATTTGCTGATGTTATTTATAATCCCCTTATCTAAACCATTAATATACATGATAAACAACTGAGGACCCAGCACTGAGCCCTGCGGGACCCCACTTGTCACATCCTGCCATCCTGGAAGTGACCCATTCATCCCTACTCTTTGTTTCCTGTCTATCCATGTCAGCACCCTACCCCCTCCCCCCCACCCCATGCCCTACCCCCAACACCATGCTCTCTGATTTTGCCTACTAATCTCCTGATCAAAAACCTTCTAAAAGTTCAAGTACACCACATCCTCTGTCCACCCTCCTCGTCACATCCTCAAAAAATTTCAAAAGATTAGTCGAGCCTGATTTTCCCTTCAGAAATCCATGCTGACGTGTAATGACCCATTATTTCTGCCTAGGTGTTCTTCTTTTATAATATATTGTAATATCTTCCCCACTGCTGACTTCAGGCTAACCGGTCTGCAATTGCCTGTTTTCTCTCTCCCTCCCTTCTTAAAAAGCGGTACAACATGAGCCACCCTCCAATCCACAGGCACCTCTCCTGAATATATAGAACGTGCATGTTGAAATCCCCATAACGGGGGATTTCTTTCTTCCAGTGGAGCTAAACCTAGTTGGGAATCAGATTTCCAAGTAACTGCTATGCATTACCTGGCCACTGCTAAAGCAAGCTTAATGAATTTTAAATGATATTTCAACAGCCGCATTTTCAGTCTTACATCTTCAAAATTGCCCAATAAAAGTAATCCAGCTGCCATTTTCCAGTAATTTTTTTTTCTCCCCAGGAGATTACCCAAATCTTCCGAGACAGGCCTCACTTTAGGGCATGACCAGGTTGAATGCAAGAAAGTACCTATTTCTTGACCACATCGAAAACATTGGTCTGATATTTCTGATTTGATTTTGAGTAACTTTTGTGGAGTGAGGTATAGCTGATATAAGAAGTTATATTGCACCAGCTGATCCCTTATTTTAATCATGTTGATCATGATGTCCCAACATGAGTCAGACAGGCAAAATGGATCAATTTCTACACCCAAATCTGATTCCCACCTTTGACTTGATTCATCAAGCCCCTTGTTTAGGGGATCCCACCTGAAGTAAGGAATACAACCAGAGTCTATTCGCTATACTGCAGTAAGTTAATGCTGGTCCTAATTTGTCCCTTAATAACATCTTAACTGAAGATAGCAGGAAAAAAAGATGTATTTAAAACTCCATATTTATTCCTAATTCACTCAAATGTCATAAATTGTCCCTGCTCATAACAATCCTTAATACACGACCCCTCTCTGGGACCAAGTGTCTAGGATTTTATTATCAATCATTAATGGAAGTAACATATTTTGAGCCATGGGGTGTTTTAGGTGAAAGGACCCCCCCATCCCCAATTTGACCATTTATTTTATTCCATATTGTTGTTATATGCTTTAATAGGGGGACCTCTTTAGGGCCAGATAATAATTTAGAATTCCATTTATATATAAGGTTTTCTGCTATCCTCACATCAACCTTCTACAATTCCAATTTTACCCATGAAGACTTGTCTCCTCTGTCAAAGAGGGAGGTGACAAACTTCAACTGGGTTGCCTGAAATTTTTTTTGAATTCCGGGAGTGTTAATCCTCCCAATTCATAATTCCAAGTTAAGAAACTCTGGAAGGCTCTCTTTTGAGTGTTGTGATTGTATCTACTTTAACAGATCCCTTTGGCAGCTCATTCCAGATATGGATGACTCACTGATTGAAAAGGTCGCTCCTCAAGTCCTTCTTAAGTGTCTCCCTTCCCATGTTAAACCTCTACCCTCTAGTTGGAGAATTTTTACTCTGGGGGGGAAAAAAAGACTGTTAGGTCACCCCTCAGCCTGTGACACTCCAGGGAATAAAACCCAGCCTTTTCAGTCACCCCTTGTCACCCAAGCCCTCTATTCCCAGCAACGTCCTGGTGAATCTCCACCACACCCATTGTACAGCTGAGTCATGAGGTCACAATGTTTCTAATCAAGACCTCCCCCTCTGAAGGAGAGCAGGCGAAATGTCTTCATCACCTGTCCACCTAAGTCACCACTTTTAGGGAACTATTCAACGTGCAAGTCCCACCCTGGTTTCACTTCCCAAAGTACAACACCTCACACTTTAAATTTAAATTTTAAATGTAAACATACAGTAAGGTAACAGGCCCTTTCGGCCCACGAGCCCGTGCCATCCAATTAACCTACAACCCCCGGTACATTTTGAACAGTGGGAGGAAACCAGAGCTCCCGGGGAAAACCCGCGTACACACAGGGAGAATGTACCAACTCCTTACAGACTGCGCGGCATTTGTAACCCCCGGTCCCAATCCCCATTGCTGGTGCTCTAATGACATGGCGCTAACTGCCAGGCTAACCGTGCCACCTTTACAGCTAAATGCCATTTGCTGCTCCTTGATCCACCTTCCCAAATGATCTAGATCCTGTTGTAAACTTGGGCAACTTTCTTCACTGTCACCAATGTTGGGTGTCATCTGCAAACTTACTAATCATGTTAACTGCACTACAATCCAAATTATTAATCTAGATAACACACAACATATCCAACTCGGACTCCAGTGACGCACCACTGGACACAGGCTTTCCAGTCAGAAAAACGTCCCTCCACTACTACCCTCTTCTTCCTTCCATTAAGCCAACTTTAAATTAACATGTAGACAGGTTAACGGGACTTTGAGCTCATGCCCCCCCCCCACGAATGCCTCAATGAACCTACTGTTGCCGTGTTTTTGAAGTGTGAGAGGAAACCCACACATGCGTGGGACGAACATTTAAATGGATTACCAGTTCTGTCATTGCGTTGTGCTAAATGTGTTGTCCAATTTTGAATCCAATTGGCCAGCTCACTTTGAATTCCAACCTTTCCGATGAACCTGCTGTACAGGACCTTGTCTTAAACCTTGCTAAATCCCAATGGACAATGTCCATCACCTTCCTCTCATTTATCCTCTCAGTCACCTTTTCAAAGCACTCTATCTGATTTGTAAGGCATGATCTTACTTGTGAGAAGCTCTGCTGACTACCTCAGATCAGTCCCAGCCTGTTCAAATGCTGGCAAAACCAGTCCCTCAGAATTCCATCCAGCTATTTTCTCAGCGCTGAGAAACAGGGAGATGCCTGTGAATAAAAAGGTGGGACAAGAGAGGGAGAGGAAAGCAGGAGCCGCGCGGGCCAACGGGTAAGAGGTCAATACGGGGGTGGGGGGACACTGTAGAAGAGAAAGTAGCTGAGAAATGATGGGGGGGGGGAGAGGGTCAAAGGCTGAGAAGGGTAGCTCTGATCGGAGAAGGAAGGGAATGGAAGGGGCGTGGATTTCCAAGAAAGGAGTGAGTGGAATGAAGGGAAGTGGGACTGGGTGAGGGGTTAATGGAACTTGGATGCCATCTTGTTGGAGACTGCAGAGATGGGCCTCCTCTCCACTCCCACTCCCCTGTCCCACCTTTTTATTCAGTTGTCCACCTGATTTTCTCCACTCTCATCGAAGGGCCCAGTCCCAACTGCCTTTTACTTCCTATAGACGTCGCGTGACCTGCTGAGCTTCTCCAGCACTTTTGTGTGCTGCACTAGACCCTAATGTCTGCAGACTTCATTGAACTTCCCCAGAGGTGTGGCAGGATCGCCTCTATCTCAAAAGCAAGTAATGATGGACAATGGCCACTGTGCCCCCCCCCCCCCCAACCCCCAGAACCTGAGAAACGAATCAGTGGAAAAGCTCAGCAGATCAGGCTGCTTCTGCGGAAGGAGAAACAGCTCACATTTCAGCTCCAAGATTTTCCATCAGGACTTTGAACGTCCGCTGGATTTGCTTGATTTTTGATTTTCAAATGGCTGCCTGTACTTGAGCAGCGGGAACACTTCACTGATCTGTGTGAGATCAGGATAAAACGGTGGCAGAAATACAAGTGTTCCTGCTCTCCATATCCCATCTGCCCGTCACCACATGGTTTGTGGGGTGAGTCTTTTACTGTTGTACCCGTTAAACATGGGGAGATTGCTGGACTGAAAAAAAAATCAGTTCAAACCCCCTTCTTCCTTTAATTTCATGCCCCCTCCCCTCTCTCTCCTCGGTCCTCACTTCCCCTTAGCAAGGGTGCCCTGGACTGGCAGCTGATCATCCAGTAATCATCCAGTTAAAGGCGTGGTGCGATGCTCAGGCAAGTGAAAGCACCAATCCAGCCCCAGGCAGCAAAGGCAGACTCCCCCTGTCCCTTTAAGCTAACTATCTGCAGCAGCTAATTAACACTGAAATTAAATTTGCAACATTAACCCTCCCGTGGTCACTAATTGCCCTCCCCATCTGCTGGCCAACATTACCCATCCCGACTCTCTCCGCGCAAATTAATAACAAAAAGACATTGCAGTGATATGCGAACTGTGGGCACAGATTAACATCATGCTTTGATTTCTCATGTTATGAAGAAATATCAAATGTTTCCTATCCCTTCTACATCTACATCTGTTTGGCAGCTTGGTCAAAGGGATACAGACTGGCTTTGTTTCAAAGCAAGTGGCCAAGTTTTCTGGTGGAAGGGTTATGGATGGAGGAGAGTGTTCATTTCACTGGAAGAGCCCTTGAGTTTGTGCCACCCCCTCTCCATCTTCCCCAGTACACAGCTTACCATCACGTCCCAGGCCCTGCCTCAATGCAGTTGCACAACAACCTTCTGCCTTTTCTGAAAGCCCCCAGAAACTTCCTGCACCATTGGTGATTTTGTTAATTATTTTAAATGTGTCCTTGAGCTTTCAATCCTTGGACTAGTGAAAAGAAAACATTCCAGGGTACAAAATGCTAATTCAAGTCAAGTCCCCATGCTCGCACGATAAAGATGATAGCGTTTCTCCAGGACCACGGAGCATATTTACATAGAGATAAGTTAGAATAGAAATTCAACACATTTAAAATATTTAAGGCTTGTACATTAACAAGTCTTGGGACCCTATCCCCAAATATTCTGGGAATTCAGGAGTCTGATGGCTTGGGCGGATAAAACTCTTGCCCAATCTGGACTTCTGGACAATCTGGATCCAGATGGCAGAAGGGAGAACAGTTTGAGAGGGGTGTGTGGAGTCCTTCACAATGTTTATTGCCTTTCGCCTGCATCGAGCGTTGTAGATGTCTGTCATGGTAGGAAGAGAGCCCCCAATTACCTTTTCTGCTGACTTCACTATCCTCTGCAAGGTCTTGCGGCCCGAGGAGGTACATCTACCAAACCAGGCGGTGATGCAGTTGCACAGGATACTCTCAATACATCCTCTGTAGAATGTAGTGAGGATGGAGGGTGGAAGATTAACTTTCCTCAGCCTTCGCAGGAAGTTGAGGCGCGCTGCTGGACTTTCTTGGCTATGGAGCTGGTGTCTAAGGTACCAGGTAAGGTTCTCCACCAAGTACACTCCAAGGAACTTGATACTCTCGATGACTTCAGTGGAAGAGCCATCAGTGGTCAGCGGAGCGTGGTTCCCCCTGCCCCCTTGAAGTCAACAACCATCTCTTTTGTTTCTTCTGGAGGAGAGTCACAGGAACGTCATATAAGGCTTCAAGGAGCCTTATCAAGAGGGAAATTGAGGTAGCAAAATTAATTGAGTGATCTCTTGAGCTGGACATTGATGCTGTCTGGATCAGAGGGTAGGAGCTAAAAGGAGAGATTGGAGATGCTTTAGCATAGTGGTTAATGCAAAGCTGTTACCTGTAGCATAATTGGGCTCATGGACCAAAGGGGCCTGTTACCATGCTGTATGTCTAAAAAAGACGGGTTGTTTTCTCTGGAGCGTCTGAAGCTGAGGGGGAGACGTGACAGGGGGAACGGTCAGAATCTTTTCCCCAGAGTAAAAATGTCAATAGCAGAGGACATGCGCTTGACGTGGAAGAGGGGAAATTCAGGGGAGATGAGCGCAAGACATTTTTATGCAGAGAATGGTGAGTGTCTGGGATGGTGTGCAGTACACACACATGCCGGAGAAACTCAGCAGGATCTTCAGCATCCATAGGAGATAAAGGGTCACCAATGTTTGGAGCTTGAGCCCTTCATCCCTTTCCTATTCTGCAGACGGAAGAGATTTCGTTTGGTCTCATGTTTGGGACAAACACTGGGTCAAGGGGCCTATTCCTGTCCTGTTCTATGTTCAGAGCTTGAGGAACCTAGCAGCCTCAGAGGATTGCAAGGCTGCACATTCTTACACATTCTTACTGATTGTGCAGGGGTTGATCACTGCTGTTCTTTTTCTGACTGAGTACTCTCTGTTTCCCATTTCTTCTCCTAGCACTAAGCCGAGAGGCTGCTCTGTATGAATAATTCCATCTAACTGAACAATTGAACAGCCAGCAGCAGAGGGAGCTGATGTCTTCAAGCTCTGAATCCAAGAGAAATGGTTTCTCCAGCGCTGCGTTGAAGTCTAGAGAGATTTGCAAAGAGTTTTTTTTTTCTAATCTGAGCCGACTGATAAAAATCGTCTGACAGATCATCTCTTTTTTTAAAAGGAGAGGTACGAACTCAAATCTCAAAATAGAACGGAGGGTGGGGTTGTGGGAGTCTCGCTGACTGGAGGGGAGAGGATAAAGGTGCAAGCTGATGTTAATTTTCGTGAAGTGCGTGACTGTTAGAAGCTGGAACAAAGTCGAGAAGATAACTGGTCTTTAATTTTTTTTAATTTCATTTTGACTTCGGCTTTTCTAATGGTTATCTTCTCTCATTTAAACAGAGAGTTAAAATAAGCAGGAGTGACCTCAGTTTGCAGTCAGAGTGTGGAACAACTGTGACAGTCACTTACTGTAATTATGATCCCAGTAGAAATTCTGTATGCTCATTAACACCTGTCTGGTAAACAAGCTGCCTGTTTTTAATTATTGACTAGCCAGGCATAAGACAGTCCTCGAACAAATCCGCAGCTTCCTGGTGTTCAAGAGGAGGTTTGGGGGGGGGGGGGGTGGTATACGAGTAATGAAATTGGTGTCAACAGTTGTCTGCCAGTGAAAGCAAACAATAAAAGAGTAAAAAATAAATAATGATAATTAAGTATATCAATTTTCAAATGCTTGATAAAAGCACCAGTAAATGGGAGTCTGGTGTTCTAGTGAACAGATGTGAGCTTCAAGGATTTAATGTACTGCACTACAGTGTACACACCACTGAGCAATCTGTTATATGCTGCTGAGGGTAAATGTAGAGTTGAGAGACCAAGAGAATAATGAACATCTCTCGGCGATAACATTGTGTGTACGTGCTCTGAAAGCCCACGGCCATAGAGCTTGAAGATTGTGTAAATGTGCGGTGCAGGTGCCCACGTTCCTGAACGGGAATACCGCGTGCACATGCAGCGCAAGCTTGCCTCGAGGCTAGAACATGGTATCTGTCTGCAGAGAAAGCACCTGCCACAGAGCTAGAACGCCATGCGGTGTCTGGCAACGTCACCGGCTCACGGCAGCAGAGACTTGGGGTTCACACTGGCTGCCTGTGTGGAGTTTGCATGACCCACCTGTGGCTGGATGGATTTCCCTGGGATTCCCCGGTTTCCACCCACATCCCAAAGGTACACAGGCCGATGGGTTAATTGGCTGTTACAAAGTGCGTGGGTGAGGGGTAACATTTGGAGGGAAGTGATGGGATTTAAAAAAAAATTTAGATATACAGCACAACGACAGGCCATTTCGGCCCACGAGTCCGTGCTGCCAAATTTACACCCCTGGTATGTTTTGAATGGTGGAAGGAAACTGGTGAGGGGGGGATTAAAATGTAACCAATGAAGTATTCGTGTAAATGGGTTGTTGATGGTAATTTTGAATGTGATGGGCTGAAAGGCCCATTATATACTGTACCTCTATGGCTCTGTGGACACTGTATATAGTGATCTTGAAGACACCCAACACGAGATGGAAAACTCTGTACAGAGGCATTGAATTAATGCCATGTCTATGCCTATGTCTATGGAGAATGCCAGCGCATTCAGGGAAATGTAATCATAGTGGCATAGATTTATACAGCATGGAAACAGGCCCTTCGCCCAATGCCCACGCTGATCAAAATGCCCCTCCTGGACTAGTCCCATCAGCTTGCATTGGGCCCGTATCCCTCTAAACCCATCCCATCCATGCTTCTTACCAGATTATTTCTTAAACATTGCAATAAGACCTGCCTCAACCACCTCCTCTGGCAGCCTGTTCCCTCTGTGTAATTAAAATTAAGATGCCCCTCAGGCTCCTGTTAAATCACCCCCCCAAACTTATGGTTACCAATTCCCCTACTCTGGGCAAAAGACACCCTGCGTTCAC
The DNA here is from genome assembly GCF_036971445.1 of Narcine bancroftii. Taxonomy (NCBI): domain Eukaryota; kingdom Metazoa; phylum Chordata; class Chondrichthyes; order Torpediniformes; family Narcinidae; genus Narcine; species Narcine bancroftii. The sequence goes on from NC_091471.1 coordinate 281,719,734, forward strand.
CCAACCTAATCCTCTCATGACTTTGTACACATGAGCATGTTGATTATACAAAAGAGGAGGTGAAAATCTCTGGTGTGGGAAGCAAGGAAAGAAATTGCTTGGGCAGAGATCTTTGTTAACCAAGGGTGAGGTATCTGAAGACTGGAGAGTGGCTGATGCTGTGTGTTTATTTAAGAAGGACTGCAAAGACAAGCTGGGAACTACAGTCCGGCAAAGCTTAACCTCTGACAAGGGAAAATTAGTGGAAAGAATTCTGAGGGACTGGAAAGGCAAGGACTGAATAGGGAAAGTCATCAAGATTTTGTGTCTGCGAGATCACGTGTCATGGATTTGGCCAAGTTTTTGAGAAGGTATCAAGAAGATTGATGAGGGCTGGGTGTCTGCATGAAGTTTAGCAAGCCTTTGTCCAGTTTCTGCATGGTAGTCCAGTCCAGAAGATTAGAGTGCACGGGATCCAGGGTGAGATAGGAAAATGGCTATGTTATTATCTTTGGTGGCTGGGGAGGGTGGGGGTGGTTGGTGTGTAGAGATTGATTAGTGCAGGTCTGCATTCCAGATTGGAGGCCTGACACCATTCTCGGTCCCCTGATGTTTGCTTTCTATATATATATGATTTGGAAGAGAATATCGGTGACATGAAGCACCGAATTTCATGACTTGCTCGTGTCAATAAGTTCTGATTCTGGTCAGCGACTTTGCAGAAGCCACCAAAATTAGTGAAATAGTAGAGTGCTATCTAAAGTTACAACAGAAATCTAGGTCAACTCAAGGAAAATGGCTGATGACATTTAACCCAGACATATGAAATTATGCATTTTGAGAAGATAAACCAGGCCAGAAGATATCATAATCACAAGATAAAAGAACAGATAGTTTGCTCAGCAAAACTATCCTGAGCTCAACTGTTCTCGCATCTAGTTCCAAGTTCCGGCCTTTTCCCATATCCCTTGATACCCTGACTAATTAGATACCTCCCCTTTAAACTCCCCCAATGATTAGCTGTGTGTGGCAACAAATCCATGACCACTTTGGCTAAAGAAATTTCTCCTCATCTCTGTTTTAAATGGGTACCTTCTGATTCTAAAACCGTGCCCTCTTGTCCTGGATTCACCCACCAAGGGAAACGTCCTGTCCACATCTACTCTGTCCAATCCTTTCAGCAGTCAGTTTCTTTCTATGAGATCCCCTCTCATTCTTCTATATTCCAACGAATACAGTCCAAGAACCTTTAAACATTCCTCATGTTAGCCCCTGCATTCCAGAAACCATTCTGGTAAATCTTCTTTCCCATATTATTACATCCCTTCGGGGTATGGTCTTAGAATTAGAAGGTACCCATTTAAAACTGAGATGAGGTGATTGTTGTGGAATAGGTTCACACTGTTGGGCACAACATTGTGGGCTGAAGGGCCTGTTCTGTGTTGAAATATTCTATGAATTTGAGGCCAAGGTTGCAGTTGGTCACAAAGGAGGGCTGCCAGAGAAGGTTTGGAATGAGGACCGTTTCACACACCAATGAAAATGCAATCGAGGCCAGGGCCCATGGTTAAAGTCGTGAGGCTGGAAACAATCCCTCATCCCTTTTGGTGGATCCTTGCTAGAACATGAACACAGCACAGTACAGGTCCTTCAGCCCTCAATGTTGTGCCAATCTTTCTATTCCTTCCTAAAAAATAGTGTACCCTCCCTACCCCATAGCTCTCTATTTTTCTTTCATCCATATGTCTAAGAGTCTCTTAAATGCCCCCAGTGTTTCAAATTCCACCCCCATCCCTGGCAAGGCATTCCAGGCCCCCACAATTCTCTGTGTAATAAACTTACCCCTGATGTCTCCCCTACACTTCCCTCCCTTCACTTTGTACATATGTCCTCTGATGTTTGCTGATCCTACCCTAGAAAACAGGTGCTGGCTGTCCACCCTATCTATGCCTCTCATCATCTTGTAGACCTCTATCAAGTCTCCTCTCATCCCTCTGTGCTCAAAAGAGAAAAGTCCAATCCAGGAAACATCCAGGTAAATCTCCTCTCCATAGCTTCCACATCCTTCTTACAATGAGGTGACCAGAACTAAACACAATACTCTTAAGTGTGGTCTTATTAGAGATTTGTAGAGTTGCAGCATGACCTCTCTACTCCTGAATTCAAACCCCCTACTAATGAAGCCCAGCATTCCATAGGCCTATCAACCTGCACGGCCACCTTGAGGAATATATGGATTTGAACCCCAAGGTCCCTCTGTTCATCCACATTCTTAAGTAACCGACCATTAACCCTGTACTCAGCCTTCCGGTGTGTCCTTCCAAAATGCATCACCTCACACTTATCCAGATTGAATTCTATCTGCCACTTTTCTGCCCAACTCTGCATCCTGTCTATATTCTCCTGTAACCTTCGACAACCTTCAGCTACCTCCACAACCTTTGTGTCATCCGCAAACTTACTGACCCAATAGCTCTGCCTCTTCATCCAGGTAATTTATAAAACCCACAAAGAGCAGGGGTCCCAGAACAGATTCCTGTGGCAAATCCTCTATCAATGCTAATATATTTACCCTTCACAAACATAAGCTCTTATGCGGCTAATTGTCAAATGCCTTTTGAAAATCCAAACATAATAAACCTACTGGTTCCCCTCTATCTACTGTGGCTCATGCTTCCTCGAAGAACTGGAATAAATTTGAAAGTTAAAATTTCTTCATGATAAAGCCATCATGACCCTTCTTGATCAGATGATGATTTACTTCCTGAATAATCGATTTTAACATTTTTCAGACAATAGACATTAGACAAACTGACCATTGGTTACGCACTTACAAGCAAATTACAGGTTAATGGTAGAAGCCTGAAGTCTTCTGGGTTCAAGAATATTTTTCTCCAATAACTGTCTGGCTCTTAAACCACCCTTTACTCGTGGTCTGCCTGTACTTTGGAACAGTGCATTATTTTGCACAACTGTCATTGTGAACCATCCTTTTAAGCATTATTTTGTTTTCTGTCTGTCTAAGGTGATGGGAGGAAAGTTTAGGGTACGGTTAGTATAGCGGTTAGTGCAACACTTTTCCATTGGCAGCGACCAGAGTCCGAATCCCGCACTGTCCATAAGGAGTATGTGCGTTCTCCCCACGTCGGTGTGGGTTTCCTCCGGATGTTCTGGTTTCTTCCCACCATTCAAAACGTACCAGAGATGAGGTCAATGGGCGAAATTGGGCTGCACGGGCTTGTTACTGTGCTCTATGTCTAAAACTAAAAAAATAGAGGGTTCTACGTATGAGGTTGGGAAGGGTGCAGCAAGTTTATTTAGATCAACAAAACATGTGGCTGAAAGGCCTGCACTGTGCTGCAATGTTCTATGTTCTTTTTATGTCATCCCAGAACCACGTTTGTTAGTGCATTTTGCATACCTGTGTAGGAGCAGTGGGAAAAGATCTCATTGAATTCTAAACATTGCACTCATGTTCTTTGAAGGTGGAATCTCATGTGGATAGAGTGATGAAGAAGGCCTTTAGTATGCTGGCCTTTATAAATTATAGAATATAGGAGTTGGGAAGTGATGTCGAGACTGTTCAAGGCATTGGTGAGGCCAAATTTAGAGTACTGGTCACCGAATTATAGGAAGGGTATCAATAGGTAGAGAGGGTGCAGAGAAGATTCATTAAAATGCTGCCTGGATTTCAGAATCTAGATTACAAAGAAAGATTAGATCTTTATTCATTGGAGTGTAAAAAGTTGAGGGGGGGATTTGATCGAGGTATTTAAAATTATGACTCTTTCCCTTGAGGGTAGGTGAGATTGGAACAAGACGTCACGAGTTAAGAGTTAGGGGGCAAAAGTTTAGAAGTAACATGAGGGGAACTTCTTCACTCAGAGAGTGGTGGCTGTGTGGAATGACCTTCCGAAAGAGGTGGTCGCAGCAAAGTCAATTTTGTCATTTAGGGAAAAGTTGGATGGGTGCATGGATGAGAGGGGATTGGAGGGTTATGGGCAAAATGCAGGTAGGTGGGACTAGAGGAGATCACTTGGATCGATACGGACTAGAGAGGCCACGTACTGTAATGGTTGTATGTCTCTAAACTCTCATAATCAGAGGCTTTGTTCATTTGCAATTTTTCTCTCTATAATCTAAGTATTTTTGGAAGATTTTAACCGTTTCATGTATTGTCACTGCAGCCATTTCTTTTTGGGGTCATAGCTACAAACCATCAGGTCCAGGGTTCTTATTGACCTAAAATCAGATTCGTTTGCCTTTTAGGAATTTAAAGATAGTGATTTCAGCATTAACTATTTATAGAGGGTGCCCCCCATTGAGAGAGAGCCCCCCCCCCTCCCCCTCTCTCCCAGAGTTACTCCTCCCTTCTGTTGTTGGAGGAGCTTCCCACCCTGGCGACACTTCAATGCCAAGTGCTGGAAGGGCCCTGGACTGTGGTCTTTCTCTATAGAACCTTAGTGCATTCCTCACCACATCCTCCTGTGTCAATTGGCAACTTTGCCTCATGGACACCTACCTCACTGTGCCAGAAGAGCAACAAGAGATGCCACCTGGTTTGCAGAGTACTTCTTGCATGCTCTGGCATTGAATTGCAGCAATAGCCCTGAATGAAGTCAGCAAACGCACAAGGTTCTGGGAGGTAACACTGCACACAAAGAGTGAACACTTGTGGCTCTGTGTCAAAACTTTAACACCATCTACAGGACTTGAATCTGAGCTTCAGTACTGTAAATAAACATTGACTATGGGTGTAATTTTATCCAGCATTGAACATGAATACCTCTGGGTTGACACACAGACCTGACCTATAACCCTGTGTACAGGCACTGAACACCCTGGCTTCTGAGCAATGATGCTGTGTACAGGGAGTGAAGTACCTCAGGCCTGTGCTCATGCACTTGACACAAGCACTGAGGAACAATGTCTTCAAACCCTAACAGTGTACACAGACCTTCCATAGATGACCATGCAAAGCTCAATATACAGGTAGCAAACATGCAATCCTCTGACTTGCAGTACTGCGACCTGTATTGAATTCATAAGACTCCAAGCTTTAACTCTGCATTTATCACGGGCAAACCATTTTATACAGGCCTTGAACACAGACAACCATGAGTTATGATATTCTATATTGGCATTAAGTACAAGTCATTAACACTCATGTTTCTGAGTTGAAACATCGTATTCAGACTGTCAAACAGGGTTTAGAATTACAACATTGTGTGTAGGGACTAAACACATAATATTGTGATAGGTCACATGGATGTTCACTGCTGCTTTGTTTTGTGGACTTTGCTAGCATTGGTCTGAGCTCAAATACATTGAATTCTGAGCTTTAATGCCACATATTAAATGTATTCACGAACATTTTTTTTTCTGAGGTAGTTTGTTGGGATTGTGGATACTTGCCATTGAATGGCTGTTGAGACAGTGGGGCTGGGGAGGGCGGCGGTGCGTGATTGGGTGAGAGAGTGAGTCGTTTGTGAGGTGGCGCCCTCCTCCTGCCACAGGAACTGTGAGTGTTTGCATTGCATGGACCTGAACTTCCCAATGCCATCCCAAACACACACCCCAATGCACTGGCACCTTTCACCCACCCCACCTCGTATGACGTGTCCCACTCCCCCCTCACCCCTTTGCTTCTCTATCCGGCATCTAGCACTCAACTGTTGTCATCGCTCTCCTCTCTCTGGTTCACCAATCCCCGACTGGCCCCAGTAATAACCCAGCCCTCCACCCTGACCTCATTACCAGCTCTTACTCCCTTCCACACTCTCAGTTCTGGTGAAGGGTTACAGCCCACAATGCTGACTACTCTTTTTCTCCCACAGATGCTGCTCGACCCATTGAGTTCCTCCACCAGGTTGTGCTTAACCATCCCAAAGAGTGTGGTGGGAGTATGGAACATTCCACTGGAACAATTAGTTGAGGCTTGTACTGTTTGAGAAACATTTGGTTGGATCCATGGGTTTAGCGGGATATGGGCAGGTGGGATGAGTATGGTTGGGATATTTTCATTGGCATGAGCACATTGGGCTGTTTCCATGCTCTATGTCTCAATGATCCCAGTTGAAGCCAAGGACTCCCAGGAGCCAGTGGGAATCTTGCAGTTCTTCAAGGAGGCTTGAATGCTTTGCTTAGTCTGCTGGTCATCTGCTTCCAGGACAGAGCTGGTATGGTGCACATGACTTCCAAAGAAGCTGATTGCTGAGGACATTCACCCAAGGAATGGACACTGACATGGATTTGCTTGTTCTTTGAGGGAATTTCGAGGATTTTGATTTCATACCCTGGAACTCCCTCCTTGCACTGTGGTTGGCAGCACTTTCAGAAGGGCTGCAATATGTTGAAGGTTGTGGTTCATCCCTTCAGAGGGGATGAGCAATAGATGCTGGCCTTGCCAGCAATGGCCAGATGGCCCGAGATATATACATCAATGAGGACCTGGAGAGGAGATGTTTCAAACCATACACACTGTGTACAGAAAGATATGTGGAGTCCCAGTACGATGGTAAATTCAGGCATGGGGTACTTGACTCCGAGGTACAGCCACTGAACCCATTGGATGTTCACCAGGTCTCGAGCTACAACGTTCTTGTCATGGAGTTTTGCAACGTGGAAATAAGACCTTCAGCCCATTGTGTCCATTCTGACCAAATTGACCACATCCTTCTTATCCTTTCCAAAGCAGGTACCTGTTTAAATGTCCTTTAAATAGTGTAACTGGCCCTAAAGCTTCCTCTGGCAGCCACTCTCTGCACTCACCACCCTCCAGGTGAAGCGGTTTTAAACCTTTGCCCTCTCACCTGAAACCTCTGCCTGCTAGTTTTACACTCTTCTGGGAAAACGATGTTATATTATCAATACCCCTCTGGGGTGGGAGTAAGCAGACTGAGCAACAGGCTTTGTTCGACTTAAAGTCCTCTGCTGCAGTTCGCTTGTAACACCGTGCGACTGACCTCGAGAGGGGCCCGGATATGGCGGCGGGTGATTTGCTTGGTCCATTCAGGTCCAGCCGGCCAGATGTGGTGTGTCCTGTGATCTTCCTGCAGGTACACAGGTCACCCCTGCAGTGGGCTAGTGGTGTATCACCGGACCCTCGTGATTTTAGGCACCGCTATGAACTCACCCCCTCAGTCTCTCTGCTCCAGGAGATGAAACTCCAACCTATCCAGTCTCTTAACTCAAGCCCTCCAGTCCTGGTACCATCCCTGTGGATTAATCGTATTTTCATGGCTCAGAGGGCCGATTATTCCACGCTCCACTATTAATTCCAGTAAATCTCGAGTTGGGCATCAATACTGATGTTTGCAACACCGAGTAAACAGAAGCCAATATCCCACCGTCAGCAAGTTGTGGTCCTCTCTCAGTGTTGCACTGGAAGAGACAGGTCTCGCCATGGACTTGTGCAACCACGAATTCTCGAACGAATAAACTATTGCTTCCTCGTCAGCCATCAGAGGGGAACAGAATCTCAGCGACTCTGCCAATCTTCGTGCGCAGAAACTTGATTGAACTCGGGGGAAGTCGCCTCCTATCCGGGCATCAGGGTTGACAATCGCCTGGAGGAGCTCAGCAGCCGGCTTTCATGGTCAGTGCACGTTTTGGACCCTTGATCGGGGTGGGGGGGGGGGGGGGGGTGATAGGGGAAAGGACAGGCGGGGTGGAGAGGGAGAGACCGGGGCGCCGGCCACGCATCCTTATAGTTCGCACCACAGCAGGAGCGCTCCCTGGGACAGGCTCGCTGGGTGGGTTCGATGCTGGTGCGGCCGGTGACCGTGGTGTCTGCGCACAGAGCCGCTTGACCTCAGCCTTGGGAGTGGAGCCCCGGTTCTCCCTGCACGTCCACGGAGAACTGCGCCCACTGGTGAACACGCTCCTCCCAGCCAGGGGCTCGGGCAGAAGTGAGACCACGGTGTCCCGACCCCCTCCACCCTCTCTCTCTCTCACACACACACACTCACCTCTGCCGTCGCTGCCCGACGCCCATCCCGCTGATCAGCGAGGCAGAGCACGGACCGGGCTGGCAGCGGCTGCCGTCGCGAACGCACCCGAGTTCAGGCGAGGTGCAGCGTCCGGGTCGCAGCTCTCGGCAATGGGGCTTTCAGCCACTGGGGACGGATAGGAGGGGGGGGGGGGTCTCAAAAACGGGTACTGAATACAGGGGTCTCATACTGGGGGCTGATTCCAGGGGGTCTGAGACACTCGCGAACGATTGCAGGGGGTCTCAGACACTGATTGTCAGGGGTCTCAGCGGGGACTAATTGCAGGGGGTCTCAGACACTGGGGGCTGGTTGGAGGGGGTCTGAGTGGCCGACAGCACGACATCCAATACTCCCGACCACATCAGAGGATGGTCACGTTACAGCATAGCTGTGACTGCATTATCTGGACTAACTGTCCAGACAGAGCTCTTCGTCACCCTCAACCCCCACTCTTCCTTCTTCCCCTCCCCATCCTCATCCTATCTCCTTCCCTACCCTAACCTTCTTTCTCACCCTCCCACTTCCACCCTTCTTCCTCACCCCACCTTCCCCTTCCCCACCCACCCTTCCTTCTCCCCATCCCCACCCTACCGTCTTCCCCATCCCTACGTTTCCTCCTGTCCGTCCCTCATCCCACCCTCCCCAATCACCCCTTTCTCCTTCCTATTCACTTCCACTTTCCTCATCTTCTGCTCTCTCCCCTTTCTTCTCTTCCCCACCTTCCCTTCATCATTCACCACTCCCCTTCCCTTCCTCATCCTTCCAACCCCTGCTTTTTCTTGCACTCCATTTCCAGTTTTTCTTTCCTTCTACCCCCTTCCTGTCATCACCTCTTACCCCTCCCTCCTCTACATCTTGCCTTTTACCTACCCCATCCCTACTTCTCCTCCCACACCCTTCTCTTTACTGTTGCTGCTTCAACTTCCTTTATTCCCCCACGATTCCATCTGCCTTCCTCTTTCACCTCCTCTTTTTCATCCTCTGAGCCCCTTCTTCCAATTCCCCTTACACCTTCTCTTCCCTCCCTTGTTTCCCCACCTTCCCGCCTCTTCCCAATGAATGACAGTTGAGATAATAATATTTCATTATGCATTACTGAAAACCAATTTTCAGTTCTTAATTATTCCATTAAATGGGGTGGATTTCAACAGGGAATGTGTGATACCACCCCCTACAGAGCAAGTGACCTGCCAGCTTTAATTGCTAACAATAAGAGGTGGAGAGTGCTCCAATGCCCTTAATAGAGGTGGAAAACTAGGGCACAACTCATCAAATATTACATTTTTCTCTATTTATTTTATATTATATTTTTATGTATACAGTGCCCTCCATGATGACTGGGAAAAAAAGACATCTAGTTGCCTTTATTTGGCTCTGTGCTCCACAGTTTTAAATTTGAAATCAAGCAATTCACGTGATAAAAGCGCACATTCCAGATTTTGACCATGTAGAAAGTACAGCACTCTTTATACATCATCCCCTCATGGGATTTTTGGGATGTAGCAACAGCGTGTATATTAAAGTAGTTGTATGTAGCACTTTGTTGCATATCCCTTGCTCGCCATGACTGCTTGAAGCCTGTGATTCATAAACATTTCCAGGGGCTGAGCATCTTCTCTGCCAGGTCTCTGCTGCTGCCATATTCAGCTCCTACTTGTTTCGGTGGCTTGTCCCCTTAAGTTTTCTCTTCAACATATGGAAGGCATTCTCAATTGGATTTAGATCGGGTGCCTGACTTGGCCATTCAAGAATTTTCCAGTTTTTATAATTATTTTTAAATCTAACATGATTGATGTAACTTTTAAAGAATGGTTTAGATTGAGCATTCAATGTTTTAAAGATTTATTTGTAGAGGGGAGCCTTGCTTCCTTTGAACAACTTTCAGTTAAACACGGTCTACCAAATATTCATTTTTTTTCTGTTATCTACAGATTAGAGATTTTTTTTAAAGATCTCAATTACATACATTTCCTAAGAGGACTGTCAAATTGATGTAATTTTTAATTTGCAACCTTTCTATAATGGTTCAATATCTAACATTTATGACATGTTGCTGGGAATAAGAGAGGCTCCCTCAGATAAAATTTGAAAAAACCTAGGAACAGGACCTATAGCTTTAAATTCCTGAAGAAACTTGGAATGTAATTTTCAAATTGGTTTATACCCCTTCTTTATGTGCTCGCCACTCTCTCCTGCAATTTAAAATATTCCATAGGGGCCACATGTCCAAGTAAAACTCTCTCATTTTTATGTGGATGTATCTCCTCATTGTGATAAATGCAACATTGATTCACATGTTTTGGACTTGAGAAATATTGGATTGAAGTATTTCAAACTTTCTCGGCACTTTTTAAAGTTAATTTTAAACCAAATTCCTTACCTGCTTTATTTGGAATTGTTGGAGAGAGTGACATTACGCTAATGGCATCTGAGCTGCATGTATTTGCTTTTATGGCTAGACGGGCAGCATTGCTCAGATGGAGGGACTTTACCCTGCCTAATCACACTCAATTGCTACATGACACCAAGTCATATTTAAACTTAGAGAAGATTAGACGCTTAATTTCTGATTTAAATATAAATTATCAAACACTGTGGGGACCTTTTTTGAACAACTTTTATAATCTTTGCTTTGTTATGATGGTAGAAATATTGACTAATTATTTTTATAATCTTTGATTTGTTATGAAGGCAAAAATGTTGACTAATGAGGTAATTTATCTCTCTGATAAAAATTCTGTCTTTCTGTTCTTTTTTTTTAGCCAAACAGCTTCTTTCTTGGTCGTGGGTTTAGATTTTCCTTTTTTTTAAATAATAAAATATCAATACAATATAATCTTTGATTAAAATGTGGAGAACCTTGGATGAAATGATACAATTTATGTGTAATGTACCTTTTTGAATTTCAATATGTATTTTTGGATGTGAAATTTCAATGTTAATAAAAATATTGAAAAAGAAAAAGAATTTTCCTGTTTTTAGCTTTGAAAAACATCTGTGCTTTGGCAATGATTTGGGATCATTGCCTTGCTGTAGGATAAAGTGCTGTCCAATGAGTTTGGGGGCATTTGCTCAAACTTGAGCAGATGTTTCTGTACACCTCAGAATTCATTTTGCTCCTCCCATCAGTAGTTACATCATCGATGAAGAAAAATACACCAGTATCTGTGGCAGGCAGACATGCCCAGGCCATATTACCCATGTTTCACAGATGAGGTGGTATGCTTTGGATTTTGGGAAGTTCCTTTACGCCTCCACACTTTGCTCTGACATAGGGTAATTTTGGTCTCATCTGTCCACAAAATCTCTATCCAGAATTCTGCAGGCTCTTTTAAATACTTCTTGGCAAACTGGCCATCCTGCTTCTGTGGTGGACGAATAGTTTGCATCTTGAAACGTAGCCTCTGTATTTCTGTTCATGAAGTTTTCTGCGGACAGTTGTCATTGACACATCCCTACCTATCTCCTGAAGAGTGTTTCTGATCTGTCGGTCAGGCGTTTTGGGGACTTTCTGATGAGAATTCTTCTGCCATCAACAATGGAGGTCTTCCTTTACCTACAGGTATACGCTAAAAGGTGTTCCAAACAGCTGTTATGGCAATCCTAAGGGTTTGGGCGATGTCCCTTACTGTTTTATTCTAGTTTTTCAGTTTCATAATGACTTATTTGGCTTTTATTGGCACGGCTTTGGTTTTCATGTTGAAAAATGGCAACTACAGGCTCTAAAGGTGATTCAAAGCTTAGAGCAAGCCTAGCTCTCTTAGACCTGCACCAATGAAGCATTAAACATCCCTGAGTAATCACAAACACCTGTCCCAAACATTAGGGTGCCCTGAAATATAAAAAGTGCTGTAATTTCTACATGGTCAAACCACAATGTATACAAATAACCTTGACTGAAATCTGGAATGTGGACTTTAATCACATGAGAATTATTTGATTACAAATTTAAAGCTTTTGGAGCAAAGGGGCAAATAAAGAAAAAAAACTGTCTTTGTCCCAAACATTATGAAGGGTACTGTATAATTTGATTATTATGTGATGTGTACTGTGTATGTAGGTGTGAAGAAACACTGTTTCATCTGGTTGTGTATATACAATCAGATGAGAATCAAGTTGAACTTGAAATTCACTGTACTCCCGTGACTATCTGAAAGGCTGTTCCAAAATACTATCCATAAATGTGTGCGTTAACTGGTCCCTATTGATGATGGAGTCAGTTGCACACAATATTCAATCACGGTTCGAGTAGAAAAGGATCAGGAATGTTAAATGCTTTATTTCATTTGCTGATGCAACGATGTCAGTGGTTGACAACCGCATACACGTGAACCGATGATGTAGGGTCTCTGGCCTTTCATGGCATCTTTCTGCTATCCTAGAGCACCACTGGAGGCATACACACAATCCGCTGAAATAATAACAGAAAATATAGGAGTAGACATAAACTGAATGGTCCCTCCATCCTGCTCATTGCTCAGATAATCCTTGGGCTCAGCTCTGCTCTCCAGCACAATGCCTGTGATTTTGATGTCTCTATAATCCAAGATTTGTCAATCTCTGAAAATATTCAATGGTTCCATCTCCACCAGCTCTCTGCAATAGAAAATCCCTCTTTTAACCCAAAATTATAGACATTCCCATCCAGGGAATTATCCTCACAGCAAGAAACCTGCAGACCCACCTCAGAATCTGATGCATTTTAATAAGATTTGGATGTGAATGTAGGTGATCGAATGTTTGCAGACACCACAAAAAATTGGCAGACTTGCAGATAATGGTGAAGGTTGCTGCAGGGTACGATCAGGTATAAATTTGGGTAGAGGAATGGCTGGCAAAGCTAAAGCCTGACAGGTGAGAGGTGTTGTATTTTGGGAAGTCACATGGAAGAAAAAAGCGTAGAGCAAATGCCAGGACCCTGAGGGTTATGATGTACAGAGGGGTCTTAGGGTGCATGTCCATAGCTCGCTGAAAGTGGCAATACAAGTGCATGCTTAACTTCATCAGCTGGGGCATGGGTTAGTCATTATGCAGCAATTAAACCTCGGTAAGGCGACATATGGAGAATTCTATGCAGTTCTAGCCAAAATGTTATTGGAGGCTTTGGAGAGAACTTGGAAAAATTGCAGGTGCACTTGCCAAGATTTAATGACTCATAATTAATGCAAGTTAGGTGTCACAAGACTGGAGGTTGGCAAATGTGTGCCATTGAGTGGTTGGACATGTCTCCAAACCTCATTGACCATCCTTTCAGGCCAGACAATGCACCAAGACTTTAAACACCCTATTGTATAGCTTTTGGTGGATCTTCAGTCTCTGGGGAAGAATAAATCTGGACCTCTGAGCAGTTAACCCTCTTGCTTCCTCGTCTCACTGGCCACAATTTATAATTCTGGCTGAACTGTTCTTTGCAGAAATGGGGACCTCTTTCCTCGACAGCTAAGTGCTCATGAAGCTTGTAACATGGTAACAGGCCCTTTTGAGTTTGTGCTGCCCATTTACACCCAATTGATCGACTTAACTCAGTATGTTTTTTGAACCTCTTGTAGAAACATACACAGTTTAGAGAGCAATAGATAAGATAGAGGTAGGAAAGTTGTTTCCACTGGCAGGTGAGACCAGAACCAAAGGGGCATAGACTCGAGATTTAGGGAAGTAGATTTGGATGGCACGGTTGGCACAATGCTTTCCCATGCTGTCTGTAAGGAGTTTGTACGTTCTCCCCGTGTCTGCGTGGGTTTTTCCCCCAGGGCTCTGGTTTCCTCCACCGTTTGAAGCATACCGGCGGTGTAGGTTAATTTGGTGTAAATTAGACGGCACAGACTCATGGGGAAATGACCTGATACCGTGCTGCATGTCTAAAATTTAAATGTAAAAAATTAACTTTCGGGTGGAGATGAGGAAGAGCTGCTTTTTCCAGAGTGGATTGAAACTGCGGAATTATCTGCCCAAGGAAACAGTCGAGGCTGCCTCATTGAAATTATGTAAGATGAAGATTTTTAAATAGTTATGGACTTGAGAGTTATGCAGAACGGACAGGGGACCGAAGCTGAGTCCACAGCCAGAACTGCCATGGTCTCACTACATGGTAGAGCAGGCTTGATGGGTCAGATGGCCAACCCTCTCTCCCATTTATTATGTCTTTTCTCCTTCTCCAATTCTTCTGCGGATCAGTAAACCTTTGTGGGCCAGGACAGGCAGGCAGTATCGCCTAACATAAAGGCAGAAAATGCTGGAAACACCCAATAGGTCAGGTGACGGTGGTGATTAAAAAATGCAGCTTTCCCTCTACCAACATCAACTCAGCTCTCACCAACACCTCTTACATTTCACACACATCTGCCCTGGCCCCTCTGCCCCTAGGTGCAACAAAAGCAGGATTCCTCATCCTCACCTAACCCCCCGTCCCCCACCAGACTCCGCATTCAACATATTATCCTCCACAATTTGGATCACCTGCAACGTAATCCCACCACCACCCCCAGTATTGTATTTTAACATGTTCTTTTTTACTTCGACTCCAACCTGGCTCAGTTCCGTCCCTCCTACATCTGCGATTTCTGATTCCCCACCACCACCACTGCGGCTGTTTCCAATGCTCTCGTCCCAACTAATTCATCTGCACCAATGCTGGTCGTTGTCACCCATTTGTCATCCCCTTAAATTCAGTGTCCCAGCCTACACCTTGCTACCCTGCTGCTTGACCTTTAAGTCTCTTCTCCCTGGGTTTCAGATGGAACTGTATACACACTTACAAACAATGTGTAATATTAGAGAGTCATAGAGCAGGGAAAAGGTCCCTCGGCCCAACTTGCCCATGCTGCCCAGTATGTTCCTCCCACATCAGTCGTTCCTGTCTGCATTTGACCCATATCCCTCTAAACCCATGGATTCATCCAATTTGTCCTTCAACATTGTAATAAGACCTGCCTCAACCACCTCCTCTGGCAGCCCGTTCCACATACCCACCACCCTCTGTGTTTAAAAAATGCACTCCTCAAGTTCCTGTTAAATCTCTCACCCATCAGACTCCTCAACAACAAACTCAATCAGGGACCCATTTAAGGTCTCTCACTTTATTATGTTTTTTTCTCTCTATATTGAGCAGTCAATTTGTTCACATTTCTTATTTGTTGACATGTGTACATTGTGCACAGTTTTTGCTTGCCCTGCCAAAATAAGTAGTAATTCTGCCTGGCCCACAAGAAAATGAATCTCAGGGTTCTATGTGATGTCATGTATGTTCTCTGAAATCTGATTACTGATTCCCCTACTCTGGGCAAACAACTAAGTGTGTTCACTCAATCTCTTCATGATTTTATAAACAGTTGAACCTTTTCTCATTTAAATGGTTCATCTGCCTGGTGACTCTGCACAGGTTTTAATCGGCTTGTTAGAAGAGTTGACAGTGTTTTAAGGCTAATTTTAATTTTAAATTTAGCTATATAGCAGGCCATTTCAGTTCATGAGTCCGTGCCGCCCAATTTACACCAATTAACCTATAGCCCCCAGTATGTTTGGAATGGTCAGAGGAAACTAGAGCCCTCAGAGAAAACCCATGCAGGCATGGGGAAAAGGTACCAACTCCTTACAGACGACATGGGATTTGAACTCCGGTCTGGTCCCAATCACTGGAGCTGTAAAGGCGCTGCGACTGTGCTGCCCTATGCTAACCGTGTTGCCCTACGGCGAGGTCTGACTCCAAGACGGTGACACCTGGGCTCAGCAGCGGTCACAAGGGGTTGCAGAATCTTGGGGAGCAGCAGACCGGCTCGGGGCAGCACAAATGGAGAAAAACCCTTGCAACCCGTTGAGAAGGAGAAACAGGAGACGCCCCACTCAGGACAGTGGCCACAACAGCGGACTAGTGAGGGACTCAGTGGCTGAGGGACCCCCACAGGATGAGGGCAACTTGTGGTCGAGGGGACCCATATGGGCTGCAGGCTGCTGGAAACTGGCTCCAGGGAACCAGGTATCAGAACTTGGATTCAAAAGGGTGCTGAAGGTAAGAAGGGCTCTCGGTTTGGCAGCACACGCCAAGGATAGACATGTCAGAGTGGCAATGGTGTATGAAATTTAAGTGGTTGGCATCTGGAATATTCTGAATGTTGCAGTAGATGGAGCAAAGATACTGAATGAAGCAATCTCCTAGCCTGAGTCCAGTCTCCCCGATGTTGGGGATGCCACATTGGGAGCACCAGATGCAGGAGTAAGGACCTTCAAGCCCACCCTGACATTCAGAATGTCCACAATCAGTGCTGAATGCAGCTTCTTTCTGTCCCAGATCCATCGATCTTTCAAACATCTTAATTATACCTGATGATTCAGCCTCCACCACTGTCCAGACAATCTAGAGATTCTATTCAGGAATAAAAATGGAAAGTTGTGAGCTGTGAAGGAAGGAATGGTTGGATTGATGTGGAGCAGGTTTATATGGGATGGCTGAAGAGCCTGTACTGTGAGGTACTTTCCTGTGTTTTACTTTCTATTTTCCATCATCCTGTGCGCACTTCAGTCGTAAATGACTGGCTTCTAATTTTGTAGCTGCGTCTCCTAGTTCATGATGTTCTCTCAAATGAAGATATCTTACTGTCCACCTTGTCAAGCTCCCTTGGAACTTCGTATATTTGAAATATGGCCAGCTCTCAAATGTTGAACGAGCGTTGGTGGGGATATGGATGGACGTCGAGAGCAGATGTGTCATCTGGGCAACACACAATAAACTACCCGGGAGTGCAGAGGCACTATGGGGGTCAAAAATGTTGTATCATCTTGGCATCAGCAATCTCTGCCTACCACTGGTCATGTGGGGATGCCTTTGAAGATTGCTCAGTCCATCCAGTCCAGGCCACATTCCTTTTGCCTGAAACACAATGTGGCTAAAAGAGCAGGTCAGTGACCCGGAATCCAGCAACCAGTAACTCACATCTTCACTCCCCGAAGCCTCTCCACCATCCATAAGGCTCGAGTCAGGAGGGCGGTGGAATGCTGTCCACTCACCTGGATGAGGGCAGTGTCAACAGCACTCAAGAAGCTCAACACCACCCAGGACACAGCAGCCTGCTCGATAGACAGTCACTCACTCCACCACTGACCTATAGAGAAGACCAGTTTGTACTGTCTACAAGACACTGCATCCACTCACCAGGACTCGTTAGACATCACCTACCAAGCCTACCACCTCCGCCAGCTCGAAGGACAAGGGTAACATCTTTGAAACATTACCACCTGGAAGTTGTCCTCAAAACCACTCAGGACCCTGACTTGGTAACATATCACAGTTTCTTCACCATCGCGGTCACAATCCCCAAATACTGTAGGGGTTCAGGAAGGCAGTTCTCCACTCCCTTCTCCAGGGCACAATCAGTGAAGGTGAGTAACAACATCTCCTCCACGATCACACTCAACACTGGCACTCTGCATCAATGAGTACTCAGCCCCCTACAATACACCCCTGCCCTGCCCCTACAGCTAAATTCCATTCCAACTCCATCTTCAGATTTGCCATGGACACCATAAACATGGGCCAGGTATCAAATGAAATGGAATTCAGGAAAGAGATGGAAAGAAGTGCCAAGAAAACAACCTCACTGTCAATAAGATGAATATTGATCATTGACTTTAGGAGATGAGACAAAGTCCACATCCTCTGTCCACATCAATGACACTGAAGTCAAAAGAATAGGTAGTTTCATGTTCGGAATAAATATTTCCAACAACTTGACTTGGGACAAGCACATGGACACAATGGTCAAGAAAACACCAATGCTTCTGCTTTCTTAGAAGACCGAGAAAGTTTGGCATGCTCTCCCTCTCCCCCACCACACTTACCTCAACAACTTATCACAGCATGGGAGTTGCTCCGCTCAAGATCAGAAGTAGCTGTAGAAGGTGGTGAATACAGCTCTGAACATGGCACAATCATTCCACCCCTTCATGGTCTCCACCTAATCTCTGACTGCCCGGGAAAGGCAGTCAACATTACTGAGAACCCTTCAGACTCTGGACACGCACTCATCTCCATCCTCCCATTAGGGAGAAGGCTTAAGTGTGTGAAAGCATCGACAGGTTTAAGGACAGTTTCTACCCAGTTTCTACTGAATGAGCCCCATAACCTTGCCTCGCACTAATTGATCATCTTTTTCATTGTTTTTTTCATTTGCTCTGCAAATTGTGCTCTTAATGTGGGTGCATGAATGTTAGAGATAACCTGTTAGTCTGTTTGTAGAGGGGCCCTTCTCATTGTACAAGGCATTTTGTGACAAAGAAACTTAAACAATTAGGAATGGGTAATTTAGCAATGGCTCAGCTTCAAAGCTCACATCCCTTAAATGAATAAAAAAGCAGGCGTTATCATTAGCCAGATGCTGAGGTACTCAGTGCTATCTGTCACAACCATCTGCAAGGGAGCACCTTCCTCCTGTCTAGGAGAAAATGTTGGGCATACTCAGTAGAGTTAAGGGGACTGACAAGCCAAGTTGGAAGGCTGTCACCTGAGGGGAAATCACAGGGGTGATTAGCTAAGATCATTCCATGGTAAGTAAGTTTCCCTTTCAGTTAATTGTCTTGAGATTCATGTTAATTAAATCTTTCCTCTGAATGATTCCAGCCTACCATGTTCGAAGTAATAAGCAGACAGGGTGACAAACGATGCTTTGGAAAGATGGTTGTGATCCATCTAAGAACATAAGGAATGGGAGCAGCGGCTGGTTACACAGCTTTCCGCTGACCCTACCAGTCACCACCATCCTATGTAACCACCATCCTCACTCTTCCCCATATCCCTGGACTCCATTAATATCCAGAAATCTATAGTCTCAGTGGCAGAGTTTAATATTAATGATAATGAATTGATTGTCATACACATTGCACAATATACATATGGACCAAAATTCTTACCTGCTGCAGTCAAAAGGTTCTTGTGAAGAAAAATTATAATCGCAAAAAAATTGAATTAAATTTAAGAGACAATGGATATATAAGATATATAGGTAATAAATATTCACAGTAATCCTGGTATAAAAGTGATTCAATAGTGTAGACAGTCCTTCTGTGATGTGGGAGCAGTGCAACAAGGGAAGTTCAAGAGCCTGACAGCTGTTGGAGTGTTTCCACTCTCCCCCTGGGCAGAGATTCACCTCCCTTCTCCTTCTCTCAGTTATTAATATCATCCAGAGATTGAGAGCCCTGGTTTTATGGGAAACAGGACGCATAGGGGACTGAGAATGCTGGAGGAACTCAATGGGTCGAGAAGCCTCAATGAGAGAAAAGGATGGTCAATGTTTCAGGCCAGAACCCTTCATCCGGGGAGACATCCTCCTTGCATTTATCCTGTTGAGCCTGGTAAGTACAGTGAAGCCCTTGGTATCCGGAATCCAAGCCACTGGCAGCCTCAAGCAACTGCAAAAAAAAACCCCAAGGAAAATAAACCAAAAAATTAAAATCAATAAGGATAAAATGATAGGAAAAAAAACACATGTTTAAAAGTTATAAAAGTAAATGTTCTCTGAAGTAACACATTAACCTTTGGTGAAGATGGGAGCAAATATTCAGCCTTGGTTGGGCTTTGCTCGTAGCAGCTGTTTGAATAAAGTTGTATGAAACAGCAATGGCGTCACTCAGGATGAAGAGCTGGTTGATGCCGCTTGCCTTTGGGGTGACTCTCTTAAAGTGTCTCCTTATCCCTGCTTAGTAAGAGACATCCCAGTCAGAGGCTTTATCTGTAAACTTGGGGGAGGGGGGAATTAATTATCTAACCTTTTGGGTGGCTCCATAGAGGGGGAGGAACCTGCAGATGCAGCAATGGTTAAACGTTTTCAAAGAAAAATAAGTAAAATGCTTTAAGGTTTATATATTCATGCAAGTGAAGTTTGTTCAGTGTAAGTACAGGATAGTATTTTTGCCCTTTGTCTTTTAAAGTGTTTATTCTTAATTAGTTGGGCATTGTAAAAATAAGTATCAAGCAACCGGAAAATACATTTATCCGGCATCTACCAATCCTGGATACCAGGGGATGTACTGTATCTTGAACATTTCAATGAAATGTCTCATTCTGCTAAATTCCTGAGGATACCAGACTGCTCTACTCAATCTCTCTTCATGTGGCGAACTACAATTTATATGGTGCCTCCTTCCTGGGCTCTGTCCATGGCAAGTATATACCTTTCTCATAGAGACCAAACTCCTGGTGAAATCTCACCAAGGCTCTACATAATTGCAGTTCGCCATCTTAAATCCTCTCACAAGAGAGGTCAGCATCTCATTTTCCTTCCTGCATCCACAATTTTCCTTTCAGTGGTTAGGGCACAAGAATACCTAGCTCCCTTTGAACATTGGCCTTAAACGATCGCTCCCCAGTTAAAGATAAACTTGTTTCTCCATATGGAGGACAACCACGATTTTCTGCATCATGGAACCACAGCCAGGTTTTCACCCATTTGATCAGCTCATCGGTACCCTCTGAAGCCTCTTTGCCCCTTTTTCTCCACCACGCCCACCTCATATTCCCCTTTATGTTCCTATCATGAATAGTTCTCAGCAGAGAACTTAGATTCTCAATAGTGTGTGCAGGGAATCTGGGGGTTCAGGTTTATAGATCCTTGAAAGTGGCCATTGTGGTGATACGGCCACCAGCCGACTGCAGGGAGCGATCTCTGTACCTGCAGGAAGACCACCTAAGGGGCTGACTCCACCCGGCCGGCTGTCAATCAGCCGACCCGAATATAGACATGAGCCGGCCCCTTCCTGAGCCAGTCACACGCGGAGCCACCAAGGTATGAACTAGTGTTCAGACTTTGACTGGAATAAAGCCTGTTGTTCAGTCTTTTGAGTTTTGTGCTTGCTCGCTGCTCCCTCAGCACACCACAGCCATGCAAGGAGATTGGGTGGTAACGAAGGCCTTTGATATGCTTGTCTTACTTGTAAATTAGCCAACTGATTCTTCCAGATCAGTTAAATCATCTGCGAATAGACTTAATTTGTGTTCATCTGGGCCACTTTTAATGCCTTGTCTATATTGGGCAGGGTATTGAGTAAAAGAGTAAGGAAATCATGTTGGAGATACATAAAACTTAGGTTAGGCAGAGCTTGTAGTACTGTACAATCCCATTCCAGAAAATGTGAAGGGTTTGGAAAGGGTACAGCAAAGGTTTATCAGGACGCTGTCTGGATTAGAGGGTGGGAGCTATGGGGAGCCTATTTTCTCTGAAGCATCAGAGGCTGAGGGGAGAGGTGATAGAACTTCATAAAATTCTGAGAGGCATCGATACAATGGAGAGGCGCATTCTTTTTTCCACCAGGGTGAAGAGGAAACACACTTGAAGACATGATAAGAGTGAGGTTGAGGTTAAAAAAGGCAAGCGGGGCAAGTTTCTTTTTACAGAGGTGCTTAGAGCAGGTTCATGGAAGCCGATAAAATCGTGGCATTTAATAGGCTCCTAGATAGACACATAAATACACAGGCGATGGAGGAATATGTTCAGGGCATTATGTTCAGCACAGACAATATGTGCAAAAGAATCTGCTCCTGTTATGTACCATTCCATGTTCTAGGATTGAGCAAAAACAGAATGGATTCATGAGAAGGATATTATGTGGGGAAAATGGATAAAGGGCACCCAGTAGGTATGGCATATTTAGACACAAAGAAAGCCTTCGATAAAGAGGTGATTGAACACAAGAAGAGCCAATGGGTGTGAGAGGTACCCAGCCTCCAGGTGAATGGACCACATTAGGAATAAATAGGTTATTGTTTTGAGCCGGGAGGCTATGACCGGTCGCGTGTTGCAGGGATGAGTGATGGAGGCTCTTAGTCGATCACATGATTTGATTGAAAGGATCAAGTATAATATACCCATGCTCCCTGATGATATGAAGCTATTGTGTATCAGAACGAGTTGTAAAGAGGGTCAGGGAGGTTTCGGGAAAATGGAGTCAGATCAGCAAGAACATTGAAGGAGGACTTTAATAGAATTGGAGGTTACAGAGCAAGAGCTTTGGATTTGGATTGACATCCTCTTTGGCCTGGTGTGGATGAGATGGCTGAATGGCCAACTCTGTGGCCATAAGGTCCTCCCATTCTGTGATATCTTCCCTCACTTTACAATGAAGATACTGTCCTTATCAGGAGGCCTGTGGTGGTCACTTTGTCTTGTCTTCATCTGGCAAACTCTGAAGGAGGAATGACGATTCACCTGGAAAGTCAAGAGGCTGGAGACAAGGCAGCCAATGGAGGCAAATAAATACAGACAGGCGGCAGATTATTAATTCAGTTACGACTTACTGATTCAAATCTTGCAACAGGGACATTATTGTTATTTATGGATCAGAATATGAATATATTTGATAAGAGGAATACAAACCAGCTGTAGTCAAATTATTATAGAAATGAGCTCCTTGTTATTCCTTCAAGGTGGGATTATTAAATGTTTAAACCATTTCTCTGCCATTTCCTCTTGAGAGGGGTGTATTACAGATTGATTTCCCTCACTGAGATGAATTTCAAGATGTTCTGTGTAATTTAACAGTTATCCATTTGACTGTTTGCTTTTACTGCTCCGGGTAATTAGGCAAAATTTTGTCAATCTCGTTAGCAATTTGTTAGCTTCAAAAACTACCTCAGGGAAATAAAGCAGATGAGGCACTAATGATTAGTAATAGAGTTAACATGATCAAACTTATTTACTAAGATGCTTTGTCTAATGCAGACCTCTCCAGTTCCATTTTGATGCAAAAAGTTGTCGACAACCGGTCAGTGAGACTTCGGGCAGACTCTCCCTGTTAAATTGTTTGGTGTCCCTTCCGGATCTTGGTGGCATTGGTGAACTTTATTGGATTGTGTGCCAGTGAAGGGGGTCTCCCTCATCGGTATCACGGAAGCAACGCACTGCATAAGATGCTCAACTCCGTTTCTTGCTATCCAGAGGACTAGGGTCTGGGAAGGAGTGTGCAGTGGAATCTGACACACACATAAGGTGCCACTAGTAACACCAGAGAACAATGAAGTGTGCAGATCCCACTTTCATGGTGAGTGACCCAAATGATTGGCATCAACATGTTTTAGGGGTAACATGTAAGAAGGCTGAGGTGGGAGACTTATGGGCCATAAACATGGCAGTGGAACATCTGGAGAAAGGTAAATCCTGTCCGGAAAGATACAGCATGGTAACAGGCCCTTCCATGTGACCAATTAACTTATTAACCCCCAATGTCTTTGGTACATGACAGAAAACTTGAGCACCTAGAGGAAATGCACACGGGCACGTGGAGCAGGTATACACTCCTTAAAGACAGAGCCAGATTCAAGCCCGGGTCACCGGCACAGTGACCGCAGTGCAATAACTACCTCACCTGCTGTGCTGCCCAAATTCTATGTAATCCTGAATAAAAGGAGTGCACTGGGGTCATTTAATGCATAGTTATTTCAGCTGTTTTATTTTTACAAAGTTTGGCTGCATGTGGTGCGCTGTTAGCCAGAAGCGAACACGCAAAACTGAAGAGACTGTACTTTAATCGGCAAAGACATCCACAGAGCAGGGCTGGCTGTAGCTGCAGTAACTCTTGAGAGAGTCTTCGGGAGGCTGGCTCAGGCTCATATCCTGGAGGGTGATTGACACCCGACCGGATGGGGCTTGATCCATTCAGGTCGGCTGATTGACAGCCGGCCAGATGTTGTCCTGTCCCCTTTACTCTCCTGCAGGTACACAGGTTTCCCCCTGCAGTAGGCTGGTGGTGTACCACCATACTGCAGCAGGTAAGAATTTTGACGCATCTGTGCTGCCTCCTTTGTCTATGATAAGAAGCTCATTCTGAAGGGGAAAGGTTTTTTTTTGACCGATTATCCTGCTCCATTTCTCACAGATTGCACATTGATCTCCAAGATATCATTTGCGAGCATGATCTTGGAGGGCTTTGAAATTGTAGTCAGACCCCCCTTATCTGTAGGGGATATGTTCCAAGACCCCCAGCAGATGCCTGAAACCGCAGATAGTACTGAACCCTGTATACACTACGTCAATCTGATAACCAAGATGGCTACTAAGTGACCAATGGGCGTGTAGTGTGTACAATGTGGATACACTGGACAAAAGGATGATTCATGTCCCGGGGGGGAAGGGGGGAATCGACGGGAGAGTTCATCGCGCTACTCACAAAGCTGCAAAATTTTAAACGTTTATTTCTGGAGTTTTCCTCTTAATATTTTCGGACCATGGTTGACTGCGGGTAACTGAAACCATGGATAAGGGTACTGTACAGCGATGAAGAGGAATTTTTTTTTGTTACCCAGGGTGGAAGTGTTAAATGCTGGAGGGAATGAGTTTAAGGGGAGAAAGTTTCAAGGAGATGTGCAAGACAAATATTATTTCATAGAGAAAGGTGGTGGGTGTCAGGGAAGGTGGAGGAGGCAGATACGGTGGCAATGTTAAAGAGGCATTTGAGCAGGCACTTGATCAAGTCAGGGATAGAGGGGCATGGACCACGAGCAGGCAGATGGGATGTTTGGTTGGTATTGTGTTCAGCATAGACGTAATGGGCTGGACGGCCTGTCTCTGAGAGACTCTACGTTCTACGTATGTTCCATGGTGTGCTCCCTTTCCTATTTCCTTCATAAAAGGAAATGAGACGTGTCCTGAAGAATGAGAGGTGACTTAATAGAGGTGTACAAGATCATGAGGGGCTTAGACAGGGTGAGCAGCCAGCTCCTTTCCCCTGGGGCAACAATTGCAATGACCAGGGGACATCGGTTTAGGTTGAGTGGAGAAAAGCTTAGGGGAGTTGTCAGAGGTTTTTTTTTACCCAGAGAGTGGTGGGTGCCTCAAATGCATTGCCTGTGGAGGCTGATACAATTTAAAAAGACTCTTGGAGAGGGACATGAAAGTACAAAAAATAGAGGGTTATGGGTGTGAAGAAGGGAAGGGATAGAGTGTTGTGGAGAGGATTTGCATAGTACGAAGGAGAATGCTGGGAATTATAGAACCAGTGAGCTTTACTGGGGGCCAAAGGGCCTGTAGTGTGCTACAAACTTTTATAAAATCTATTGGCGATGAGCTTCCACAATGACAGCAGATGAAGTGTGGGGTTATTTTCCACTGGCTGTGGGAAGGTGAGGGATTAGGATATTAAGTGATCAGTTACCGTGGATGCAGTGGGTGGTGGAGGTGAGGCAAGGTGGGACTTCAGCCTGTTGCTTCTGGTCCCGCAGTGATTTCACGTCAAATCTGAGGCATGACTCTGTTTAATACTGGCCCAGAACACAGACCATCACGGCACAGTGCAGGCCTTTCAGCCCACGATGTTGTGCCAGCATCCTCTTCATGCTTCGTGACCATCTGAATGAGTCTACCATAGGGGACCTTGCCCAATGTCTCACTAAAATCCATGTAAGCCCTACCTCCATCAACTTGTTTTGTTACCTCCTCAAAAATCTCAATTAGGCACATGAGGCAAGAATTGCCCCTCACAAACGGTTGGAGAAGAGGTTAGCGCAACATCTTTACAGCACCGACGATTGGGACTTGGGTTGAAATCCCGCGCTGTCTGTAAGGAATTTGTATGCTCTCCCGTGTCTCCATGGGTTTTCCCCAGGGGCTCCGGTTTCCTCCAACTATTCAAAACGTACCAGGGGTGTAGGTTAATGGGGTGTAAATTGGGCGGCACAGACTCGTGGGCTGAAATAGCCTTTTAATGTGCTGTATGTCTAAAAAAAGCCAAGCTGACTATCCCTGAGAAGACCATGCTTCTCTAAATGCTTGTAAATCCTGCCATTAAGAATCCTCTCCAATAGTTTGCCCACTACTGATTTAAGACTCGCCAGTCTGTAATTCCCCATCTGACATTTCTTAAACAATCCTCCGGTTCCTCCCCTGTGGCCAGGGAGGATGCAAAGATAATTGCCAAAGCACCAGAAATCTCTTTCCTCACTTCCTGTAGTAACCTGGGGTATATCTCGTCTGGTCCCGGGTATTATCTATCCAAGTACTTCCTATTTCCTAACCTCAGCATGGTCCAGCCTGCAGGAGAAGAAATACCACCTGCCTCCAAGGAACTGAATGGAGCCAGTTTGTAAGTTCTGACTACAGAGGGCTGTGATCAAATGGAATTAAATAGTTGGCTGGAATCAGGTTCCAGTTACAGCCCAATTTGGTCCCTTTGCCAGGAGGGGTCTGGACTTAATTCTAAGAAGTATAACATAAAAGTCTGCAGATACTGTGATTGAAGTAAAAACACAATGCTGGAGAAACTCAGCAGGTCAAACTTTATATAAACGAAGATAAAGATACATAGCCAAAGTTTCAGGCTTTCATCAAATTGAATTTGTACAAATTGCTTTAGCAGTTTCTCGGAAATGTATAGCAATTTCATGGAAATCAGATATAGATTTAAGAATGGAAAGATGCCACTCAGAATTTTGTAGATGTATCCCACTAGAGAAGATTAATTATAGTTTACAAAATAAATACCATTTGTTTTGGAAAATCTGGCGCCTATATTTACAAAATGTAGGTTTTCACATTTGATAAACTGTCTGAAGACCTTGGTAATCTCTAATATTAGACTTTATGTTCTAAATGCTTTATTCTCTTGGCATTTTCCAATCCATTGTAGCTGTGGCTACACTGCTAACTGAAGGATCGCACAACCAGATGGGTTGAGTTCAGTGAACAAAAACTGATTTATTGCAGGCTGCCTGGCTGGCCTTATACTCCCAGCCTGGACCTGGCTGAGAACTGCGCTGGGGGGCTCCAACATCACCAGGGCGTCACGTGGGTCCCCAAGCATGGGCTTCTGAGTCCGGTGATGAGATCAGGAGGAAACCCCCCGAAGGCGCCATTTTGGCCGCTGCCCCGCCAGGTGCATGACAAGCGGGGCCAGTTCGCCTCCCTAATGGAGTACCACCACACCTTTTTTCTTTAATCTCTTTTTCTTTTCTTTTCTAGGGGTTTTGGGAGGAGGGGAGGGAGGTCTGGGGGGGGGGGGGCACAGGAGAGAGAGAGAGAGAGAGAGAGGGTTTTTTAAAAAATATAACATTGATATAATTTTTGAATTTAATGAAATGTAATTAATATTGAGGTTTAAAACTTATAAATAAAATATTCTATTGAAATAAAAGAAGCATCTGTGGTGAGACAAGCAGAGTTAGTGTTTCAGGATTCCATGAGACAGGTTTAACAAAGCAATTCTGTTTTGAGCTGTTAGCATTCTGTCTTTCATTTAAACATATAATCAGTTGAAATCTTTCATGATTGCTCACAACTTGATTTTTTTTATCTTTTGAGTGCACAGGCCTCTGCAAGGAGTGGCTACCATGTCAATTCCTTCTGAGGTTCTCTGGAAGTAAGTTTAATTTGAGGGTGCAATCTCCTGACTCGTGTTCACCCAATTTGCTGTTGTTTTCTTCATAGCGCTTGGCCCTAGACGCACACGTGTTGAGTGCAGTGGTTCGTTTTGACCTCTTTGGCCACCACCAGAGAAGAAGGTTTCAGGATGCAGGTCCTGGGTTGATAGCCTGGCTGGGGGAGATGAAGGTATGCAGCCACAGAGGAAATCAGGTTGGTTCACACGGGCAACACGGTTAGTGTCATGCTTAGTACGACACTATTGCAGCGCCAGTGACCCGGGTTCAAGTCCCCTACTGTCTGTAAAGTGTTAGTAAGTCCTCCCCGTGACCTCTGTGAGTTTCCTCTGAGTGTTCTGGCTTCCTCCCACCCTCCAAAACCTATTGGGCAGCACTAGTCTCAATGGTCGGAATCAGCTTTTATTTAGGAAAATAAAATAATTATCAGCTGACTGTACATACTAAGGGGCATTGAATGGCACTAGTGGCAACTCTTCATCTGCCTTACGGAAGGCAGAAGGCACTGTCTTGTAATATTACATGTTTTGTACTATTACATGACAATAAAGGAATCTTGAATCATGTAGAACCAAATGAAACAGAGTTTCTCCAGACTACGATACACACACAAAGTCCAGCAGATAATAATCCTATATATATATATATACAAAGATATAATTTTCAATGAATATACATAAATATTTTGGGATAATTTTACTCATTTACAGTTCCTGGATGATTTTATCAATCTCACATCCTGTGGCAAATGCTATTTCCCAAGTCAAGTTTTTTTGTTCGCTGATAGCACAAGTGCAACCAATGAAACAGCGTTCTCCAGTCCTCAGCGCAAAATATGCAGATACACAACCAGACATTACACATGTACAGACAGACAATACTTAATCTGACTCACAATCAGGATTCATTGTCATGAGCAAGTCATGAAATTCGGGGTTTGCATTAGCTTCATAGGGCAAACATTCAGATTATAACCATCCTGTGACGTCGCAGGCCCAGTTAACTGTCTGGAGTTTATTCTTGTCTTGAAAGTTGGCACCTCCATACTAGGCAGTGATGCAACCAGTCAGAATGCTCTCCACGGTACAGCTGTTGAGTTTTCAAGAGTCTTTGGTAACTCCTCAGACACTCACAGAGTATAGCCGCTGGCGAGCCTTCTTTGTGATTGCATCAACATGGAGGCTCCAGGACAGATCCTCGGAGACGTTGACGCCCAGGAATTTGAAGTTCTTGACCCTCTCCATTACTGAGCATCAATGAGGACTGGGTCGTGTTCCCCTGACTTCTTCCTGAAGTCCAAAATCATCCCCTTGGCTTTGCTAACGTTGAACGCAAGGTTGTTGTCATTACACCATTCAATGAGCTGATCTACTTCCCTCCCATACACTTCCTCATTGCCGTTTGTGATTCTGCCAATAACTGTGGTGTCATCAGCAAACTTGTAGATGGTACTGGAATTGTGTCTGGCCACATAGTCATGGGTGTATAATGAGTAGAGCAGTGGGCTAAGCATGCATCCTTGAGGGTGCGCCTGTGTTGATGATCAGTGAGGTGGAGACATTGTTTCCAATTCGTACTGATTGTGGTCTTCCAATGAGAAAGTCAAGGATCCAGTTGCAGAGGTGGGGTACAGAGGGCTAGAGTTTGTTGTTTCTTGACCAGCACTGAGGGACTAATGAAGGCCGAGCTGTTGTCGATGAAGAGCAGCCATGTGTATAAATTGCTGTTTCTGAGGTGTTCCAAAGCTGAGTAGAGAGGCAGTGATATTGCATCTGCGGTGGAGCTTTTGTGACGATAGACAAATTTCAGTGGGTCCAGATCATTACTTAGGTACGTGTTAATTCTGGCCATGACCAACCTTCAAAGCATTTATCACAGTAGAAGTCAGGGCTACTGGGTGGTTGTCATTGAGGCAGCCCACACTACTCTTCCTGGGCACTGAGATGATTGATCCCCTTTTGAAATGGGTGGGAACTTCTGACTGCAGCAACAAGAGGTTGAAAAAGTCTGAGAACACTCCAGTTCATTGGTTGGAGCAGATTTTCGGAGCCAGGTATGCCATCAGGGCCTGACACTTTGTGAGGATTCACCCCTTTGAACGATGTTCTGACGTTACCCTCAGAGGCAGATATCACCGGTTCCTCAGCCTTTTCAGGGATTCTAGTGGCCACTGTTTGGTTCTTCTTCTCAGGTGTTCAAAAGGTGTTCAGCTCAGCGGGTAGTGAAACATCTATAGTGTTCGCCCTCGCTTTGTAGGTCGTAATGGCCTGTACTCTCTGCCATAGCTGGTGAGTATCTCCTGGAATTACCACTTTGGTTCGGAGATGGCCTTCCGCAGGTTGAACCTCAACTTCTCGTAAAGATCTCAATCCCCAGCCTTAAATACAGGCTAGTATTCATCGATACAAATATGAATCTTGGATGGTTAGTGGGAGCAGTTCCTTTGGATGTTCAGCATTCTCACTGGCCATGGGAAGAAGCTGTTCCTCACCCTGTGATGTTGACTCCGATACTCCTGTATCTCTTCCCTGACAGGAGCAGCTGAAAGATGCTGTGTGTGGGGCGGAAAGGGTCCTCAATGATTTTGTGCAGGGAACAATCCCAGTAAATCACATCGAGGGGGGTGGTAGAGAGACTCCAGTATCCTCTCTACCACTCTTATGGTTCTGTGGATTGACCTCTGATCCATTTCGCTGCTGCAACTTTATCACACCTTGATGCAACTAGGCAGGGCACTCTCGAGAGAGAGCTCCTGCAGAAGGTTGACATGATGGTGGCCGGTAGCCTTGCCCACTTCAGTCTTCTCAGAAAGTCCAGTCGCTGTTGCGCCTTCCTGACATGTGATGAGATGTTGTGTGACCCGATAGGTCACTAGTTAAGTGAAATCCAAGGAATTTAGTGCTCTCCACTCTCTCCACTACAGAGTTATTGATGTTTTGTGGAGGGTGGTCGTTCCTGGTTCTCCTGAAGTCCACAGTCATCTCTTTCACCTGGTCCCCGTTGAGACTCAGGTTGTTCCTCTCGCACCAGTTCACGAGATTTTCCACCTCTTCCCTGTAGCGAGGCTCATCATTGTCGCTGATGAGGCTGATGACCGTTTTGCCGTCTGCAAACCCGTCAACACTGGAGGTGGATCTGGCGATGCAGTCATCAGTCCAGTAGCGTGAATGGGAGTGGGCTGAGCACGCAGCCCTGAGGTGTGCCATTGCTTGACGTTCAGGACAGACTTTCCGTTAGGAAGTTCAGAATCCAGTTACAGAGAAGGCTATCGAGTTCCAGTGAGGACATCTTCTCCACTAGCCTCTGGGGAATGATGGAATTAAAGGCCGAGCTCAAGTCGACGATCAGCAGCCTGGCAGTCGTAATTCTGATGCTCCTCCACCCTCTTCCTGAGAAAGCCATAAAATTCACAGCTATGTTCAAACTCCCTGTCCTGTCCAAGATGAACTTTCCCCACTCCACAAAGCAGCAGAAGAAAAATAAATCAAGGAACTTAATTATCTGATCACTGCCAGCTTGTTTCCTGTGAAATACACAAAAATGCTGGGAAACTCAGCTGGACACACAGCGTTCTTAGGAAGTAAAGGAAAATAACTAATGTTTTGGGCTTGAGACCTTAGTTAAGGTATGAGCAAAAGGCAGGCTGGTGCCTGAATAAAATGGTTGGGGGGAAGAAGGGGCAGGAGGAGGAGAACAGGCAAGAGGTGGATAGGTGGAAGGGCAGAAAAGCAAGAAAATGATAGTGGAGGTGTGAGCTCACTGAATGGAGAGGGAAGGGGTTAGAGAGAGAGCGAGAGAGAGAGAGAGAAAGAAAGAGAGAGAGAGAGGAAGATGGGAGTGTCCTTATGGAAACCGGAGGAGTTGATTTTAATGCCATCTGGTTGGAGGGTGGCCAGATGCAGAAACGTCACCTACACCTCTTCACACCCTATATAACCATATAACAATTACAGTACAGAAACAGGCCAACTTAGCCCTTCTAGGCCATGCCGAACATTTTCTCCAACCTAACCCCACTGACCTACACACAACCCGTAACACTCCATTCCTTTCCCGTCCATATCCATATCCAACTTCTCCTTTAATGCTAATATCCAGCCTGCCTCTGCCACTTCGTCTGGAAGCTCGTTCCACACACCCACCACTCTCTGAGTAAAGAAGAATCCCCCTCATGTTTTCACTGAACATTTTCCCCCTAACTCTCAGCTCATGTCCTCTCGTTTGTATCTCCCCCTTTCTTAAAATAAAAAACCTCTCCATGTCAACTTGATCTATACCCCTAATAATTTTAAATACCTCAATCAAATCCCCTCTCAACCTTCTACACTCCAAAGAATAAAAACTCAACTTATTCCCTATAGCTTAGATACTGTAACCCTGGCAACATTTTAGTAAATCTTCTCTGCAAATTGTTGATATCTTTCCTATACTTTGGTGACTAGAACTGCATTCAATACTCCAAATGTGGCCTCACCAAAGCCCTGTCCTCTGTGTTCCTCAGTCTCCGTCATCTCTGCTCCCAGGAAGAGGTCTTCCATTTTTGATCATCCGGGATGCTCCCCTTCTCCAAAAAAACATGGCCTCCCCTCTACTGCCATTAACTCAGCCCTCACCCACATCTCCTCTATTTCCCACACACCTGCCCTGGTCCCCTCTCAGCCCCGTGATGCAAAGAGGACTTCCCTTGTCCTTACCTATCATCACATCAGCCTCCGCGTCCAAAATATTATCCTCCGTAATTTCCGCCACCTACAACCAGACACATCTTCCCCTCTCTGCCTTCCTCAGGGACTGCTCCCTTTGTGACTCCCTCGTCCACTGCAAGAAATGCTAAACTTGTGCCACACCTCATCCCATACCACTATTTGGGACTCCCACAAAGTCCTTCCGAGTGAAGCAATACTTCAGTTGTGAATCTGTAAGGGTCATCTACTGTATCCTGTGCTCCCAATGTGGCCTCCTCTACATTGGAGAGACGAGATGCAAGCTGTGAGATTGTTTTGTTGAGCACCTTCGCTCGGTCTATTAACGGGGACCTCCAAGTAGCCAACCATTTCAATCCCACACCCCATTCCCACACTGTTATGTCTGTCCATGGCCTCATGCCAAACAGAGGCCACTCACAAATTGGAGAAACGACACCTAATATTCTGTCTGGGCACTCTCCCACATTGACTTCTGTAGTTTCCAATACTCTTTCCTCTCTTCTCCCTTCCTCCAGCTCTCCGCCCCTTCCCTCTCCATTCGCAGAGCTACCCCCTCCCCTTATCACTCCTCAGCATTTTTTCTCTCTTCCCTCCCTCCCATATTCACCTAACTCTTGCCTGTGGGCCTGTGCTCCTCCCCCTCCCTGCTCCTTCCCTTCTCCCCCCACCTTTCCTGCCCGATTTTTGCTTGAACATTGATAAAGGGCTTCGGCCTGAAACGTTGGTTATATACATGTATCTTTGCTTCCTGTGAACGTTGCGTGATCAACTGAATTTATGCAGTAATTTTGTGTATTAAACTACAATCACAGGGTCTGTAGATTTACTTATTTAACCTCGGTGTATATAAATTGGGCCCTGCTACTTCCCTTATTACAGCACAGACAACGCTGCAAATATTTAATTGGCTGCAGAATCTTGACCTTGTGAGAGATCTTTGTTCTTTTCCCCTCGGTTTGAGTGCCAAATGCCAGAGAGGATAGATGTAAGGTGAGAGGGAAGTTTATGAGGCAGGTTGTTATTTTTTGCAGGGAGTGTGGTGGATGCCTGGAACATGCTGCCACATTAAGTGGGGGAGGCAGGGACATTTAAAAGGCAATACCGACAGGCATGAGTGAGCAGTGAGTGGAGGGATGTGGACCACGTGCAGGCAGAGGGGTCGGTTTGGCCTATCGGTCGGCATAGAGCTGAAGGGCCTGCTCCTGTGCCATAAATCTAAATTTTAAATTTAGACCGCTAGCACAATAATAGGACATTTCGGTCCAATTGGTCCGTGCCACCCAATTCCACTCCATTAACCTACAACCCCTGGTATGTTTCAAATGGTGGGAGGAAATCGGACACCCCCCCGCCCCAGGGAAAACTCATGCAGACATGAGGAGAATGTACAAACTTCTTACAGATAGTGGAGGATTCGAACCCCAGTCCCAATCACTGGCGCTGTAACAATGTAGTGAACTGGGATTCACTGGAAGTGTGCTGTCCTGACGACTGGTCCCGCCTCCCGGCTCCTTCCCCGGGAGGGGCCCGTACATAACCCTGGTTTCCCGCCTGAACCCAGAAGCCCTCTGAAGCCTGTTCGTGGACCCTACCTGTCTTGTAAGCCAATAAAAGTGTTAGTTCTCCCTCCAGTCGAGTGTGAGCTTTTATCTACGCTACAAACAGCGTTGCGCTAACTGCTAAGCCAATCGTCCTGCCCCTGCCATGCTGATCTATGTTCTGTTATCTGGTTGTTCTCTCTATTTTTTTAAGGTTTGCAGTTTGAACTGATGCTTAGATCCAGAACGCCAGACCTCGACACTACATCTGCTTGCTCTGCCTTTGTTTAGTTCAAGTCATGCATCTGGAGAATGAGTACACTGTAATGGCCCTCCTTGGTGGTTGGGGGAGGGGAAGAGTGAACTGGCTTGGGATTGGCTAATAATTATAACTGTATATTTTTACCACTAAGCTGTGCCATCATTATCATCATGTTCATAAAAGGGGAGATGTCATTTATATGGGCAAGGTGCTCTTGGATTGCAGTGTTATTAAAAATTCTACTTGACTGAATGGCTGGTGTTAAGGAACTGTGAGCAGTTTCCTTCTTCCATGCCAAGTATATTTCCCAGGAGTGCCTTTCGAGTGAAAATTATTGTAACGTTCTATCAATGTTACCAATTTAGAACTTTGTCCCACTTGTCTGTTTGTCCCGCTGCTTTTGCATAAGGGGAGGAATTATTTTTAATTAACACTTAAATTATCACAGGCACAAATGAGGAAGGGACAAGAATCTAGACTGGGGGGCTTGAGCAAGGTAAAAATCTATCAGATTCTCTCCCCACCCCTCCCCCTTACACCAACGCACCCCCTCTGCTGACTTTCACCACACTCAGCTGGATGGAGATGAAGGTTAGCCTCTATTGAAGAGGTCCAGCCAAGTGGGTTCGGCACGGAGTCCCCTGTTGGTGTCCGGGTATTGGAATTCATGGCTGGAACAGCAGCACAGGTCCTTGGGAGAGTGGCGTAACCCTGGGAAAGGCTGATTGAGTACTTCAGTTAGAGAGTGAGGGACCTTGAAAGGATAGGAGACGGGTGGGAGCAGGTCTGATGGTTTTCTCGCTGCACGGCCCTGCTGGGTGTATAAAAGGCAATGAAAGAGAAGGGAGTCATTTGAGGCCCACCAACCTAGCCAGTCCACACCAAACAATGTCCTCAAGGTCCTCCCACTGTAGTCCCACTTACCCACATTAGGTTCACATCTCTCCAGTGCCTTCCCATCCATGGAGTTATCCAAGTGTTTCTTAAAGAAATCTAATGTCCCTGCCTCCACCATGATGTCTACTGGAATTCTTTGAGGAGATGACAAGCAGGCTAGATTAGGGAGATACTGTGGATCTTATGTATCTGGATTTTTAAAAAGCCTTTGTCAAGGTGCAGCACTGAACAAGATAAGAGCCCATGGTATAGCAGGAAACATACTAGCATAGGTAGAACACTGACTGGCAGGAAGCAGAGGGTTGAAACACAAGGATCATATTCTGATTGGCTGCCAGTTGCTGGTGATTTTCCACGGGGGTCGAGGTTGGGGCCACTTCCTTCTCTGTTGCACATTAATGATTTGGATTCTGGAATGGATGGCCAAGTTTGCAGATGATATGAAGGTAGGTAGAGGTGCAGGTGGTCTTGAGGAAATATGGAGTCTGCAGAAGGACTAAGATTAGGAGAACAGGCAGAGAAGTGGCAAATGTCGGAAAGTGTCTGGTCATGCAATTTTGGTGAAACGAAAACAAACAGGCAGACTATTTTCTAAATGGGGAGAAAACTGACAATGCTCAAGTGCAAAGGGACCTGAGAGTCCTTGTGCAGGACAGCCTGCAGGTAAACTTGGTTGAGTCAGTGGTGAAGAAGGCAATAATGGCATTCATTACAAGAAGAATAGAATATAAGAGCAGGGATGTGATGTTGAGGTTTTATAAGGCACTGGTGAGACCTCAATTGGAGTATTGGGAGCAGGATGTGCTGACTTTGGAGATGGTTCAAAGGAATGAAATGGTTATACCTTGGCCTATATTTATTGGAATTTAGGGTAATGAGGGTGGGGGTGGGGGGGATCTTATTGGAACATTGAAACATTTCAAATGTTGAAAGGCCTGGACAGAGTAGATGAAAAAATGTTGTTGTTTTCCATGGAGGGAGAGCCTAGGACAAGAGGGCACAACTTCAGGATTAAAGAGTGTCTGCTTGGAACAGAGAATGCAGAGGAATGTCTCCAGCCAGAGGGTGGAGAATCTATGGAATTTGTTGCTACAGGCGGTTGTGGAGACTAGATCAGTGGGTGTATTTAAAGCAGAGATTGGTAGGTTTATTGATTAGCCAGGGGCTTCAAAGGTTATGGGAGAAGGCCGGGCAGTGGGGCTGAGTGGGAAAATGGATCTGCTCAAGGCGGGGGGTAGACTTTATGGGCTGAATAGCCTATTTCTGCTCCTGGTCTTATGATCATATGGTGCTACGGTCTAGCAGCTCATTCCACGTGCCTATTTCCTTCTGAGTGAATATCTGTCCCTCATAATCCACGTAAATCTCACCCCCTCCCCTTCGAGTCACGTCCTCTCATCTTAGACTTTCTAACAATTATTCAGCAATCAATGACTCTCATGATTTTATTATAAGACCCTCTCTCAGCCTCCTATGCTCTGAGGAGGGGGTCACAGATGGAGGGAAGATGGAGAGAGGAGTGAAGGGGCAGGAATCATGAGTTGGGAAGAGGGAAGGAGATGAGATTAGTGCATGGGTAGAGAGATAGTGTGGAAGAGTGGAGAGATGGCAGAGGGAAGGGTGAGAGAGGCAGGTTGTGAGGGTGAGAGGTAGGGTGTGAGGGAGAGAGCTGAGAGAGGGGTGAAAGCAAATGGGTAAGGAAGGGAAGAATGAGGGGGTGAGGAAGAGGAGAGATAGAATGAGAGAAAAGAAGGTGGGATTGAAAGGGAAGGGTTGAGAGAGGAAAGTTAGGAGAGGGGGGAAGGGTTAGAGAAGGGTCTAAGCCAATGGTATAGGAGGAATGAGGGAGAGGAGGGGTAAGGGAGATGTGGAAGAGATATGAGCATGAGAGGGGAGGGGTGAAAGGGGTAAGGGGAAAGGATGAGAGGGAGGGAGGGAGGGAGAGATAGGGATGGGTGAGAGGGGTGAGGGGAAAAGATGGGAGGGAGGGAGGGAGATAGGGATGAAAGAGGGGAGGGTGAGAGGGGTGGGAGAAATGAAGAGAGAGAGGATGCACGAGATAGTGAAGAGCTAAGAAATTGGAGGGGTGAGAGGAGCGGAATGGGACAGGGGATGGGTGGCTACAGAGATATTGAGTGGCCAGAGTGTATATGTGGAGGAGTAGCTTGCCGTGAATATCAAAAACACACGTCTTCTCACAAAAGGCCCAGGAAATTGGACGTCAGATACTTCAGTCCTGCTGAGAGCTGAAAAATGGGGTGGAGACTGGGGAAGGTGAGGGGATTGGGGAGGAGAGTGAGGGGATTGGTTTGGAGGGAGAAGGGATTGGGGGAGGGAGATGGGATTGAGGGAGAAGGAAGAACTTGAGTGTGGAGGTGTTCATTTTAATGCATTCGTGTTTTTGGACAACCTTTGAAAACCAGTGATGAGGAAAGGGCCGAAGGCAGATGGGAAGTGTGCTTGATGGAACAAAGCACGCCAGTGGCTCTACTTCCTCAGGAGTTGAGGGAACTTCAATATGACATTGTCAATCTTGGTAAATCTCTACAGATGTGTGGTGGACAGTGCACTGACCAGCTGCATCTCAGCCTGGGGGCACCAATACCTCCGAGCAGAAAGCCTGCAAAAGGTAGTGGACACAACCCAGTGCCTTACAGATAAAGCTCTCCCCTACCATCAAGAAAATCTACTTTCAACCCTGCCATTGGAGAGGAGCAGCAATCATCAAAGATGCCATCAAGAAAGGTGCCTCAAGACTTGTACCCCCAGGTTCAGGAACAGCTGCTCCCCCTCCACCATCAGACTCCTCAACGACAAACTCAATCAGGGACTCGTTGAAGGACTTGAACTTTGCGCATTATTTATTAATAAATATTTATTTATTTTTCATGTGTTGCACATTCATTCTCTCTTTTGTATATGTATCTTTTCTCGAGTGCAGTTTTGTTTTGCACTGCCAAGGAGAGATTCTGCCTGGCTTGCAGGGAAAAAGAATCTCAGGGATGTACTCGGACAATAAATCTAAACTTTGAACTAGCTCAAGAAACTTGATTTATTCCTGCCTTTTTCAGGTGCCGGTTCTCCCTGGACCATCCCTAACTACTCTTGAGTAGGTGGTGGCCCAATTGCCTTCTTGAACCCTCACTGTGGGGAAGATGCTCCCATGGTGCTGGCGGGGAGGGGGGGGTTCCAGCGCTTAGACGCAGGGACGGTGAAGGGGCAATGATACCATTCCAAGCCCGCAGGCTGGGTAGCGTCTGTGGAAAGAGAAGACAGAACTAACGTTTCAGGTCAAAAACATAAGACTGCTCCCAATCCACAGATGATGCCTGACTTGCTGAACATTTGTTATTGATTTCAGATCTTCAGCATCTGCAGGTTTTTGATTTTCATATTTAGAATATAGAATAATACAGAACTGTACATCCACTCTGGCCCTCGATGACCCATATATTCCTTAAAAAAATGTATTAAACCCTCCCTACTCCAAAACCCTCTATTTTTCTTCCATCCATGTGCCTGGTCTAAGAGTCTCTTAAATGCCCCAAATGATTCAACCTCCATCACCGTCCCCGGCAAGTTATTACTGGGACCCATAACTCTGTGTAAAAAATAAATAAATAAAAAAAATTCCCCTGATGAATCCCCTAACTTCCCCCCACCCCCCTTCACTCTGGTGTTTGCTGTTCTTACCCTGGGAAAAAATTGCTAGCTGTTCATCCTATCTATTTCAAGCCAGATTTATATGCAGATTGGAGGGGAGCGAGCAGTGGGTGGTGTCCCCTCCCTGCAACTATTACCCTTACCCTTCCTGCTGGTGAAAGTTGGTGAAGAACTCCAGTGAGTTTTGAAGGTGGTACTCACTGCATCCACTGTGTACTGATGATGGGATGGATTGGGAGGGTTATTCACATGGGATGCTCTGTCCTGGATGCAATAGAGCTCCTTGAGTGTTCATGTTCCAGGCACGGTCCTGACCTATGCATTGTGCCTGGGTGGATTGATTCTGAGTGTCCACAGGTGAGCCACTCAGGGTGTTTCTGTCATAGCTTCTGACCCACATTCTCAGGCACGGTACTTATGTGGCTGGTCCAGCTGAATTCTGGTTCATGGTGATCCTCAGGAAGTCGATAGGGAGGGACAGTAGGATAGTAACAGCACGATTGTCAAGGAGAGGTGGTAAGACTCTCTCTTGTTGGAGATGGTCATTATCTTCCTGGTATGAAGGTTATTTACAGTTGATCAGCCCATTCCCAAATGTTATGTTGATATTGCCTGCATAACTAGTTTCATTTGCTCAGAGGTTCAGATGGAATTGTGCAATTATCCCCACTCTGACCACATGACAAAAGGAAAGACAATGATGAAGATGCTAAAGGAGGTCTACCCTGAGACATTGCCGCAAGTAACCCTAAGGGATAGCCACTCCGTTCATTCCCTCCACTGGGGCACATTTGCAACAGGTGGATGGTACCATCTACTGTATCAACTCACCAAGTCCACAGATGCTGGAAAATTGGAACAGTGCAAAACGTGCCGGAGGAATTCAGCGAGGCAGGCAACATCTGGGGAAAGCAATGGACACAAAGAAACCAAAATCAACTGCCAATTCCTTTCCATGCATGCAGCCTGATGGGCTGAGTTCTGCCAGTACCCAGTGGTCCTTAAACAGTATCTTCCAAATCCATGACTTCTACCAGCTTGAAGTGAAAGGGCGGCAAAAGCAAAGGGAATGCCACCACTGGAAGTTTCCCGCCAAGCCACCCGCTATCCTGACTTGTAAATATATTGCCGACCCTTCACTTTCGCCGGGTCAAAGTCCTGTAACTCCCTCCCTGACTGCATGGTGGATACACCCACTCCTCAAGGACTACAGCAGTTCAAGAAGGCAGCTCCCCACCACCTTCTCAACGATAATTAGGGATGGGCATGGCTCAGCCCATGGCTCCCATAATGAATACAAGAAAAGTGATGCCTGAGACTGCGACGATTGACCCTCAACAGCCACCACCATCTACCCTTGTATGATTCCCACCTCTGCAATATCTTCCCCTTGTATCCATTGATCTCAGGATGCCTTGAATCCACATTTGGCCAAGTTACTCCTTAATGTCAAAGGCAATCACTCTCACCTCGCCTGTACAATTCATCTCTTGCACATCCATGTTTGGACCATGGCTATGAGGAGGTCTGTGGACACCGTGGTTGAAGTAAAAACAGAAAGCTGGAGAAACTCAGCAGGTCAAACAGTGTCCTTTATACAGCAAAGGGGAAAATACATAACCGACGCTTTGGGCTTGACCCCTGTTTGACCTGCTGACTTTCTCCAGCATTGTGTGTTTTTACCTGAGCGGTGTGTTCCTGGTGAACAGGGCATTGTTGCGATTTCACTGGCTAGTCTCTGCCATTGAATAGCATTGTTGACAACATCCATGAGTTTGAGTGTAGATTGATTGTGCAGTAATAAATAAATAATATTTGGTGCTTGTGGTCAAATTGCAGAGTAATTAGGCCCTCACCAACCAGCTCTTAGAGTGGGAAGGGGATATCCTTTTGGATGAGATAACACTCGGTGGGAATAACTTACCTTGATGTCGGGTGATGTCATTGGGCTGATAAAGTAGCATTCCTATCCAGCCACTCCTCAATTAAGCTGGTTAGAGGGGATCTGGGGACACAACTTGGTTAGACCCCACTTGGAACATGATGGCCAGTTCTGGTCACCTCATTACAGGAAAGATGTGAGTGGTGCAGAGAGGAGATTTACAAGGATGTTGCCCATATTGGAGAGCATGCCTTATGAAGATATGTATGTGAACTTGTATTTTTTCCTTGGAGGGACAGAGGATAAGGCTTGACCTGTGTGACAGAGTATATAGATATGTTTTTGGGAGATAAATTTGGAAAGGTTTGTTAGAGTAGGTCACATACAAACACAGTTCTGAGAGGGTCATGTGGTTTTGCAAGCAGAGAGAGTCAAACAGGCTTTCTCTCACACAGAGAGAGAGAGAAACATTCACAGACACACAGATCACTTGTACAGCTGGGACTGGAACAGGACAAGCTGGCAAGCTTTTGGAAAGCCCCATTTTGGGAGACAGCCTGGTCAAAGTCCTTGTGGTTCATGCAAGAGGAAAGGGCGGGCTGTCTAATGTTTCACTTGAAATAAGAGAAACAGAAAGAGAGAGGTTATCATCTGGAGAATTCTGAAGGGGCAAGTTTTGTCATCAAGACACTGAAGTGGTTGATTAAAAAGAAACAACAAATCTCTCTCTGAAAACCGACAAGAACCTTTCTGAACAGTAACCATTTACCTTTCAAGCACCAAAGCCTGGTGAACTTTATAAATGTTAAATTCTGTGCACAGTATAAGAATTGCCTGCACCAACCAATGAGAGTGAGATTGGACTGTGAACCAAAGAACTTTTCTGAACTTACACACACATTACATACACGTGCACTTAGAATTAGAAGGGGGTTAAGTAAGTCAATAGAGATAAGCTAAAGCTTGATTCTATTTTCATGTTTAAAGATTATTAAAAGCAACTTTTGTTTAAGTAAACACTTGTCGTGATGAAGATTTATTGCTGCTGGGTTTTGGGGTCCTCTGGGCTCGTAACAGTCTAAGGACAATGTCGGTCAATGCTAAACAATCAGTAAGGTTCCAAAAGGAACCTTATTGGATGCATGGGCTCCATAGGAGACAGCTTTAAGGCCTATGGTTTAAACTCTGCTCAAATTCAAACCCTAGTGGAATGGCAAATGCTGCAGATTTGACTGTCAGAACCACGACATCATCCAAACACTTTTTCTTCCACTTTTCTGGGTCCCAGCAAAACATGACCTTCAGAGTCCACGGCCTGGGGTTTGTTGCTTTTGAAAGGGATTACGAAGTTCAAATGGCAGAAGAGATCTGTGGAAAGAAGATGTTAGCATTAACAGCATTAACTGCCTCATAGTTAACCACACTGGGGGGGGGGGGGGGTGGAAGGGTGAACCTGTGCACAGAAGGATCCCACAATGTTTATAAGTATGGTTGAATGAGCAATCAATCTGCGGCATCACTGGTGATGGCATTTGAGGGAGGGATATTGACTAAGACAGGAGTAGTCTAACATAATCTGAGGTGAGGTCTTGGCTGCCGGAGTTGTCTGGCAGATGACTATTGCCTGAGTACAGGAGAGCTAATTGTGTATCTGGAGAGCTCCCACTCTTTGCAAACTACACTCCTGTCTGACAAAAAAAAAACATGAAGAAAGGTCTGAAATTCTCTGACAGAAGCACATAGAGCGAGCAGAGCCCCAGTGGAACAATTTACCTTTTGAACAGGTCCAAGATATTAATTAAGATAAATCTACCTCAATTTTGAAAGGCTCCCATCATGTAATTTATCAAAATTATGTTAATTATTTCTGTAGGGCAGCAAAATTATTACCTCGTTCTTGTCTGATTTGTATTAATATTCATTATTTAATAATTCAGTATCTGCATCCATCTGTTGAGGAAGTGGCCACACCTTTCGTTCCCACCCCCCAGCACACCTTAGCTCGCCGCTAATATTCCAGAATGCTGACCACTTTCTGTCCGCGTCTCTGTCCCGGGTGAGACCGGGTTGGACTACAGTGTGGCACCATGTTGAACTTCCCCATGCTTAGTTCGCCCACCAAGACTTCATTGCCCTTCCCTGCCTGTGCTCCCCACTCTCTTCAGTTCCCTCGGCACAATATTTCCTTGCTGACAGAGGAAGAAGCTTTACTTGGTCTGGCCCTCCTTTATTTGTTACATCACCGCCTGCAACTCTGCAGGTGAACACAGCTGAATTGACATTTTCTACACTTCATGATTTTTACACTGTAATTTGACATAATTAATGCCTGCATTACTGTTGATAATTTAGCTAGTTAATTAAACTCTAAGGAGATAATTAAGAAGAGGTTACTGCTTGGATTACTAATTGTTTTTGTCATTATTTTTGGGACTGGCAGCTGCAGGCTGAGTCGTATTGTTCATCAGGTGATAGGTCACATGGCAAGGAGAGCACGGGGTGGGTGGGGAGGGTGGTGGGGAGGAGGGAAGGTGAGACGAACACTGGAGGATATGCCCAGACTTTCCAAGTTGGCATGGATATGCAGAATTAATCACTCTCCTGATTGGGGATAGACCAAGCACCTCATGCAGATGTGTCAATACCATTAAGGAGCATCTTAATTTTTGGTGGGGGGGGGGGGGGGTGGGGTGCGTTTGCACTTTTCAGTTTTACATCTGGGTTAGAAGGGGGGTTGAGATTGGAATGGAAGATTAATAATGGTTGGAACAGGTTTGGGTTGATGGTATGTGGTCAGGAGGTTGGACTATAGGGTGGTGATATTCAAAAATGCAAGATTCAATTTATTGTTATAGTAATAAGAAAGTGTTGTATGGCATGAAATTTCTCTTTGCCTGCAGCAAGGCAGACAGATTCGCCACCGGCAGGAATTGCCGAAGCTCCTCTTACAGTCAGACTTACAGTCGGAGAGAGAGAGAAGCAAAAGAGAGGGCCCCCCCCCCCCGCCCCCCGCCCACCCCAGAGTCACCGAGCGCCTGCAGATTCGCCTCCAGAGCTTCCGCAGCTGCATAGGGCCCAGTCCAAATCATTGCTGACCCGAGCTCCAGATCGGAACCCCCGACACAGTCAGGTCTGGACAGTGGGATTGGGGATTGGACGTAAGTTAAGGTTGGAATAGCAGGACACTAAGTGGGAAGTGAGAGATGCATAGGGCAGTTGGGTATGGCCAGGGAGATAACCTTTTGTGGGGTTAATGGTATGTGGTTAGGGGGTGGGAGAGGGAACATAGGTGAGATATAGGTGGAAAGGTTGAGGCAGTGGGGTATGGACTGGGTGAGCAGATTTGATCAAACCAGGAGAGATAAGGGTAGTTATTGGGATGGCAGGGAACGATTGGGTGGTGGGACATGGGTAGGAAGATGGGAAACTGTGTGAAGTTGGTTAGGAGCAGAAGGGCAAGATATAGTCCCTGACACATAAGACTGTAACAAACGGAAACAAGAGTCAAACGTTTAGCCTACTCTGCCATTCTCAATAAAATCTGAGTCAGGGGAAACAACATCTCAGCATCTACCTTGCCAAGCAATTCCATCCCCCAACCACCAATAACTTCATACCCTTTGATGAGATGACAGTCTGTTCTTCTAAGCTCTGTACCTTAAGTCCAATCTCCTTAACCATTCTCCATTGGAGATCTCAGCCATCAATGTGATGGATCAATTAAATCCCTCCACTGAAAGTGCAAATATATATATACTGAATAGGCAGTTCCTGGGCTAAAAACGTTCCATTACCTAGGTCTGCCTTTAACTCGAATTTGTATTTAAGTCTGAACAAGTACATATGGTCCTTATTTAGTGTCAAATGTTTATCTTAGTATATAGCATATGTATCGTATGTATTTTACCTTTCTATGTAAAACATTTAAGATACACTTCCAGCATCATAGACATCATAACACAGGACATCATTGGATGATGGAGGAGAAGATGATGGAGAGATGTTGGTTGGAGAGGATGCACCTGGTGCTGGAAAGTCTGAGTTTGATTCCACTGCTGGAGAGGGGGGGGGGGGTCACCAGCACTTGCATTGGGTTTATGCTTTGGAGGTATGTCCAGTTCAGTAGTTTCAGGGCTTTTCCCCTGGTAGATTTGATACAGTACCAATACAGTACAGGTGTATTAGGATTTTTTTCCATGTGAATTTTGGAGGTGGAATCAGCTGTAAAGAAGTTCATTTCCAGCTGCCTTTAACCCAGGGAGGCAGTAAAGAGTCACCAGACTGTTGGTTCACGAGTCACTTGCAAAAAAGACGAAAGAAGAGGATGCAGGGGCTGTGTCGATTTCAAATCTGTTCCCGCTCTTGCAGTACGCTACTCTCTCGCGATTCTGACTCAACCACGCTCGAACCGGAAGTTAACGGCGTTCTCCTTCCAGCCGGCTTGTTGGTTCGTCAGTACGAGTTGTTCATAAGCCGGACGTTTTTAACCCCGGGGACTGCCTGTATTTATATATATCTATGTTTTCGGTTGGGAGACTGAAACAGAGTTTGAAATCCGAGTACCTATTGTCATCACCTACAACCCTGAGCTT
Organism: Narcine bancroftii; assembly: GCF_036971445.1. Lineage (NCBI taxonomy): Eukaryota > Metazoa > Chordata > Chondrichthyes > Torpediniformes > Narcinidae > Narcine > Narcine bancroftii. The sequence continues at coordinate 281,764,595 of NC_091471.1, forward strand.
CTTTTTCCTGTAGACCAGGCAGAATTTATACTTAGCAGTAGTACAAAAAAACTGTACTCACGAAAAGATAGGTATGAAAAAGTGAGAAATGTAAGCAATGTGCAATGTTTACAGGGTTATCTGATCACGGCCCTGTGTAATGGAAGCAAGGCATCTCTGCTCTTGTACTTCGGCTAATGGGTGACCTTATTTAATAATGATGGGAATAAAATTATTCTTTGCTCAATATATTGATGTTTCAATATGGAATGGTAATGCTGAGATCATCACTTGTGGGATCGTGCTGTGTCTCCATTGGCTGCTCTGTTTCCTATGTGACAACATTAACTGTCCTTCAAAGACACTTCATTGACTATAAAGGGCTTAGGAATGTCCTGACGTTCAGGCAATGCAAACTGGTTGAGTGATTGGCATTGAGTTTGGCCCTCCACAACTGCTGATAATGGGATGAGAATTGACACAGAATGTTTGTGTTGGTCTTCATACCCTTGGCACTGAAGACACAACTGATGAAATTTGAAAGCAGACTAATACTAAGAATGGTTGGAAGAAGCCTTGGCAGGTTTGGTCTTCACCTCCCCATTTATACTTCCCATGGGCTGGGAGTGAAACATCACCTTTTAAAATTCCTGACGAGACATTTCAGTAAATGATGAAAGGGCTCAATTACTTATACCTGAGTAAAATACCTTCATTTGAATTTAAAAGATTAAATGACACACAACGATGTCCTTCCCATGCTCTTGACCACTCCATGTTACAAGTTGAACTCTATGTGTATTCACCAGCATTTGAATAGCCAGGGACTGACTGGAGGTAGTTAACGTGGATTTGTGTGTGGCAGATCGTGTCTGTGAATCAGACAGAGTGTTTTGAAGAGGTGATCGAGAGGATTGATGAGGGCAGGGCAGTGGACATTGTATGATACAGTAAATAACTCGAGACTGAGTCGCTGATTCACAATGGACAGGGACCTCGTCCTGTGCCATGACCCGGGCTTTCTGGGGAAAGGTCAAGGTGTTAGGGTCAAAGAGGGAGAGGCCACAGGTACAATCACAAGACGGGGCGGAACCAGGTAATAAGGAATACAGCACATTCACCCCTTGTTCTTTTTTATTGATGTGGGGTGACGTGGGGCACAAAGTCTTACAGGTTAAACCAGTCCGTGCTTGATCTTCCGTACTGACCAGTGGAGTTCCGGATGTGGGTTGCGGCCAGGGCCGCTGTCTTATCCCGGACCTCCAGCGCTATGTTGACCTGCAGGGGGCGTGATGGCTTAGCCAGAGTGACTGGGGTAGGGGGAGGGTCCAACAGTGCGTATTGCATGCCCGTGGAAGGAGGGGGGTGTGTTGCTTGGTGGGAATGCTCCTCGGGGGTCCCCACCTGCGCAAGGATCCGAACGCAGATCATTTCCTCGCATTTATTTGGGTAAGCCACGTACGTGTATTGGGGGTTCGCATGGACCCTCATGCATTTTCGTAGCAGGACTGGCCCTGGAGATGACAGCCAGGAAGGTAGGGCGGTCCCCGACGCAGACTTCCTGGGGAAGGAGAAAATTCTTTTGTGAGGGGTAGCGTTAGTGGCAGCACATAGCAGAAGTTGAGTGGTGTGGACTATCTCTGAAAGGACCTCCTGCCAGTAAGTGACAGGTAGTCCCCTGGACTTTAGGGGTGGCCTTCCACACAGCGCCATTCTCTCTCTCTACCTGATCATTCCCCCCAGGGGTTATAACTCATGGTCCTGCTGGTGGTGATACCCCTGGCCAGCATGAATTGGCGCAGCTCATTGCTCATAAAAGAAGACCCCCCCCCCCCCAGTTGCTGTGGATGTACGACGGGTACCCAACAGAGTAAAGTCATTGTGCAGGGCCCCAATGACTGTGATGGTGGTCATGTAAGGGCAGAGGATGACAAAGGGGAACAGCAAATTCTTGTTGATAATCTTGAGGAAGTATGATTACGGTTGGTGGAGAGAAGGGGCCCTTTAAATCCACACTCAGGCACTCGAAGGGGCGTGTGGCTTTAATTAGGTGCGCGCTGTCCGGTTGATAGAAGTGTGGCTTGCACTCTGCACAGACCCTGCAGTCCCAGGTCATGTCTCTGACATCCCCAGTGGATTCTGAGATTTGATAAAGTGAAAAAAATCTCATGACAATGGGATGGCAGAAGTCATTGTGGAGGTCTTTGAGGCGATCCTTCTGTGCGCTGGCATATGTCCCTCATGACAGGGCATCTGAGGGCTCGTTGAGCTTCCCTGGCCGGTACAGGATGTTGAAGTTGCTCGATCCTCCACCTCAAAATTCATCGTTCTTTATTTTACTCCGCTGTTTATTGTTGAACGGCCCATTGATCTGTGAGCAGGGTAAAATGTCTGTCGGCCAGGTAATGCCTCCAGTGCCACACTGCCTCAATTATCGCTTGAGCTTCCTTCTCTATAGAGGGGTGTCGGACTTCAGGGCCCTGGAGAGTGCGGGAGAAAAAGGCAACAGGACAGCCTGCCTGATTAAGAATGGTGGTCAGGGTGAAATCGGATGCATCGGTCTCTACCTGGAAAGGGGCAGATTCATCCACCACGTACGTTGCGGCTTTTGCAATTTCCTCCTTTATGCACCAGAAGGTCACCCGTGCTTCATTTGTATGGGGAAGGAGGAGGACCTGATAAGGAAGTGGGCTTTATCTGCATAATTTGGAACCCACTGAGCATAATAAGAAAAGAACCCCAGGCATCTTTTCAGGGCCTTGAGGCTGTGGGGAAGGGGAAAGTCTAGAAGAGGTCACTAGGGGCCAATGACCCCATTCTCCATGACGCAGCCAGGGATCACTAGTCGGGCAGTGCTGAAAACACACTTATCCCTATCGTAGGTCAGATTCAGGTGTTTGGCGGTGGTGAGGAATTTCTGGAGATTCATGGTCTTGCAGATCGTGGCCACAGATCATGACGTTATCCAGATATGGGAAGGTGGCGTGCAGGTCGTTTTGGTCTACCATCCGGTCCATCTCCCGTTGGATGCTGCAAACACCACTGGTGCCACCGAAGGGGACCCTAAGGGACTATCCACCTCAAAAACTGTGTACTAGCGATCCTCAGGGCAGATGGGGAGTTGGTGATAGGCGGATTTCAGGTCTTTTGTGGAGGACACACAATACTAGGTGATTTGGTTGTCTACATCTGCAATGTAAGGGAGGGGGTATGCATCCAGCTGCGTGTAGCAGTTAATGGTTTGACTATAGTCGATCACCTTTCTGGGTTTACCCCCTCCCTTGACCACCACTACCTGAGCTCTCCAGTGTGTGGTGATGGCAACCCCCCCGGTTGAAAGGTTTCAGCTCCTCCATGCAAACCCCCAATACGCAGATGTGGCCTACCCGGATGAGTGCAAGGAAACAGTCTCCATCTGGGACCTCGCGCATGCTGGGGGGGGGGGGGGGGTCCCGAGGAAGAGACCCACCAAGCAGCACACCCTCCTCCTTCCAGAGACACGCAATACATATCGTTGCACCCTCCTCCCCCCAGGCCCAGTCACTCTCGCCGAGCCTTCTCACCCCCAGGAGGTCGACACAGTGCTGGAAGTCCGGGACGAGACAGCGGTCCTGGCTGCAACCCACATCCAGCGCTCCGCTGGTCAGTACGGAAGATCTAACCTCCGGACTGACTTAACCTGTAAGACTTTGAAACCCTTGTCACCCCGCTGGACAATTAAAAAAATTAAGCGGTGAATGTGGTGACCTGCTGTATTCCTGATACCTGGTTCTGTGACTGTACGTGTGGCCCCTCCCTCTATGACCTTGTATAAACCCTTTAACACCTTGACCCTTCCCCAGAAACCCCGGGCCATGACACAGGATGAGGTCCCTGTCCATTTTGAATAAAATTGATGAGCAGTAAATAACTCGAGGGGCTGAGACTGAGTCACTGATCTACAGGCTTTTATTCACAACGGACAGGGACCGTCCTGTGTTGTGACCCGGGCTTTCTGGGGAACGGTCAAGGTGTTAGAGGCTTTATTCAAGGTCATAGAGGGAGGGGTTACAGGTACAGTCTCAGAACGGGGCAGAACCAGGTAATCAGCAGTTCACCACCTTGTGGGTATGGACTTTGACAAGGTCTTGCTTAGCAGATTAGTCTGGAAGGTTACATCACATGGGATCAAAGGTGATGGCACGTTGGATTCAACACTGGTTTCGTAATGGAAGGGCACTTTACTGATTGGAGGCCTGTGACCAGTGGTGAGCAGCAGGGCTCAGTACTGAGTCCACTACTGTTTGTCATCTGCAGTACATTAATGATTTGAATGGCCATGCGTTTAACTTGATCAGTAAATTTGCAGATGACACTAACATTGATGATAGAGAGCATCCATTCTTTTTTTCAACTATGCTCCCCCTACGACTCCTTCCCTGTGAAACTGTCAAGTTTTGGTTTCGTCCGTACTTCTCTCCAACATAAAAAAAAATTAAAAGTATTCATGTTATGTGAGGTTAAAAGAAAATATGGCTTTTAATTAATGTGGCGTGGCCCACAGTGGGATCCCCGCTAAGAATGGCTGATAGCGGACAGTGAAGAAGGATTACAAGAAGATTGAGATCAGTTGGGAAGGTGGTTCAAGGAGTGGCAAAGTTAATTTAATTCGGATAAGTGTGAGGTGTTGCAATTTGATAAGTCCAACCAGTGTAGGGCTTGCACGATGAATGGTGGGGTCCTCGGCAGTGTTATAAAAAAGAGAAGGAGGAGGGTGCAGGGCCATAGTTCCTTGAAAGTGGTGAAGAAACCATTGACACGCTGGGCAGGATTAGATACAAAAGCTCGAATCTCATAATACAGCTGTACACTACTTTGTGCAGTGTGAAATTGGTTGGCCAGAGTGAAGTCCCTGTTATTGTAGTGGATAGAGCGAAGATGCCTTCCGGAACTCCCTTGCCCACTCATCACTTCCCACAAATCGCCCCCTTGGTACCTATCATAACTGCAAGAAATGCTGCACTTCCCTTGTGAATTTGAAGGGGCCACCTACTGCATCCGGAGCTCCTGTTGTGGGCTCCTCCACATCGGAGAGATTGGATGCCAACTGGGAGATGGTCTCCTTGAGCATCTTCACTCTTTACTCTGCTTCCGTCACTCTGCATGGCCAAACACTGCTCCAACTCCTTTTAGAAGTTCGCCAATGACCTCCAACAGAGGGTGATGAATCTGCGGAATTCGTTCGTAGCGGACATCCGTTGAGGCCAAGCCATTGGGTAGATTTGGGTAGTGGGTAGGATCTTGGCTTGGAAGGGAATCAAAGGTTACAGGGAGAAGGCAGCAGAATGGGGTCGAGAGGGAAAATACGTCAATCATGATTTGAATGGTGGAGCAAAAACTCGGTCTGAATTGTTGAATTTTGCTCCTAAGTCTTCTGGTCCTTTTAGTGCAAACCAAATCTTCACACAAAACTTTTGTTCCTACTGCCTATCCATTTCTTACAGTTTACATTGTTCTGTGATGTTCCTTTCACTTTGCAACTAACTCTTGGGTTCCAGTGAATAACAAAAGGTTCCTGGAAATGGTTTTTATCCTCTTTAAATGTAAGAGTCTTAATCTACACTCAGTGATACCTCATTTCCACATGCCAGTTTTAGTTCATTTCCTTGGAGTTCACCGTTGTCATTACAGGTCGTTCCTGGGTAACAATTGGGTTCTTGAACAAGGATTTGACCCAAAATATTGGACACTGATGCTGAGTGACCCACTGAGCTCCTGGCGCAGAGTGGGTTTAACTTCAGTACCCAAATGCAGGCAGGTGAGGGGGGGGGGGCAACCTTTCAGCGTGAGCAAGTTGGCCCAAACAGCCTGCTTCCATGCATTGTAACCCTATGATTCAATGACCTTCACCAGACAGTCAGCCTCTGTTTGAAAGGGAATGAGGAGAGGAGAAGAGATGCTGGGCTTGCTGGTAATGCTTTCACCTCCCATCTGACACTAAAAACTGACTGTTAAGAGCATGCAACTTCTCTGATTCTGCATCTACAGGTCTCTGAGTTCACTGACAGCCCAGGATGAGGCTTGTCTAAGGTTTTTCCCTCTTTACTGTGGCATTAACCCCACTAAATGAACGATTTCTGAGTCACATGGAATGGAATGTGATTAATTGAGTTTTGGGACAATGGGGAGCCTGTTAATAACTGAAGTTCTTCCTGCAAATTTCTTTTAAACATTTTTAATTAATTTATCTATTACTGAAAAGATTTGAACAATCCTAAATGACGCGCATAAGCAATTTGATTGGGAGATTAAATTGGCCAGTTTTACTATGTCCCACTTCGCCTGTGCCAGTTTGTTTCTCTAGAACAAAATTAGTTTGCATTTGGCAACCTTCACATGCCACGATGTCACAAACTGCTTCGCGGCCAGCGATGATCTTTATCCCAAGTGCAGGCGATGGTTAACCAAGACACCAATTCAGCACGGTAATTGGAAGTGGAAAGGAGCAAAATAAGGTAGAATTGAGATGCTACAGGGGGTAGGAATAGAGATTCCAGAAAGCACCTGAAGTCGATAGCTTACCTGGTGCGAATGGAAAGCATCCTTCATTGCTGAGGAGTGCAATGGCGAAGACTGCCAGTACCTTTCCTGCCTCTTCAAATATAGAGATGGTGCTTGAGGACAATGCACACTTACTCAAAAGGGGACATGGATAAACCCAGCAATGACTGATGAGTCAGTTTGGCTTAGTTCTGAGCCAACTTTCTTGGACAAATGTGGATTAATAAGGTATAGCCAGCATGAATTTGTTGAAAGGAAATCACATTGAGTCATTGAGTTCTACAGTATGGAATCAGACCCTTCAGCCAAACTTGTCATGCCTAATCCCATTTGCCTGCATTTGGCCCATATCCTACGAAACCTTTCCTATCTATCCCATGTACCTGTTACATTTCTCCCTGCCTTTACCCCCTTCCTTTGGTAACTCATTCCACCTACCTTCCACCTCTGTGTGAAGAAGGTCCCCAATAAGTCACTTTTATATCTTTCCCCTATCACAAATCTATGCCCTGGAGTTTTAGATTCCCCTCCTCTGGGAAAAAAGGCTATTCATCTTATCTATGCCCCTCATGATGTTATAAGACTCTCCAAGGTTCCCCCTCAGCCCTCTACATTCCAGATAGAAAAGTCTTAGCCGATCCAGCCTCTCCTTAAAATTCAAGTGCCCCCCCCCCCCCCTCCGACTCAGTAAAATAAAATTTAGACATATAGCACATAACTGGCACTTACAGCCCACGAGCCTGTGTCCCCATTCTCTGCACCCTTTCCAGCTAAGTGACATCTTCTCTGATCCTTGTCAAGAGCCTTGCTAAGGTTCATGTAGATCAATGGTTCTCAACCTTTTTCTTTCCACTCACATTATCACTTTAAGTAATACCTATTCCTTCGATGCTCTATGATTAGTAAGGGATTTGTTAAGGTGGGATGTGAGTGGAAAGAATGTTGAAAATTACTGTGCTAGATCCAATTGTTACTGAAATATTTTGCTTGAGAAAAATTGTCATTGGCCCATTTCCTTTGGAGTTCTGAAACCGTGCATATAATGAGTCAATTAGGCATATTTAAAATGATGGTTTACAAACTTTTTCTTTCCACTCTGTGGTGCAATGAGGTAGCAGCGAGCAAGCGCAAAACTTAAAAGGCTGTACAACAGGCTTTATACCAGTAAAAGTCTGAACACCAGTTCATGCCTTGGTGTCTCCCATGTGACTGGCTCAGGAGGGGCCGGCTCAGGTCTATATTCGGGACAGCTGATTGAGAGTCGACCAGGTGGAGTCAGCCCCTTAGGTGGTCTTCCTGAAGGTACAGAGATCACCCCCTGCAGTCGTATCACCACACACTCACATTCCACCTTTAAGCAATCCCTTACGAATCACCTATGGCATAAGGATTACTTAAAGTGGTATGTGAGTGAAAAGAAAAAGGTTGATGTAGATCACATCCACCAATGAAGATTTCTTTGATGAGGTGAGAGAAAGGTTGATGAGGAAAATGTAATTTGCAAAAGACATTTGAGAAAATGCCACATAATAGTTCAGACAACAAAGACAAAGAGAGTTGGAACAAAAAGTCAGGTCTCTGTTGGAACACCTCCAATCTACCACAGCAACAAAAAAAGGGTTCCAGTCCTTAAAGGCATTCTCAACACATAACGAATCAATATCAATATGCTGCCTAGAGAGAGGGTGTAACAGGGATAGAGAGGGTTAACACGCGAGGAGCGTGTAGTTAGTGGAGTTTAGGAGGAGGATAATTGAAACCTACAAATATTGAAAGGGCTGGATAGAGTGGACGTGGTGGGAAAGTCCGGGACCAAAGGATGCGACTCTGAATAAACAGATGTCACTTTGGAACATAGATGAGAAGAAATTCTTCAGCCAGGATCTATGGAATTCTTTGCCACAGATGGCCGTGGAGGCCATATCATTGGGTAGATTTTAAAGTGGAGGTTGATTGGTTCTTGATTAGCGAGGATGTCAAAGGTTATGGGGAGAAGGCAGGAAAATGGGTTGAGAAATACATCAGCCATGATTTGAATGATGGGGCAGACTTAATGAGTTGATTGGCCTAATTCTGGCCTTACGGTCTTGTGGTGGGAGGATCAAAGTTCTGTGAAGGAGGTGAATGTGGAACCACATTAAATGGAGAAATGATTGGAAAAGTGTTGCCACGTTGCCAGGGACCGAGTCAAGGAGATAGCTAAAGCACTCGATGTTCATTTGTTCACTGACTCCTACAAAGGGAGTCGCTACACCTCCTTGCCTCCTACCCACTCCCTTCTCCAGAGAGAGTTACCTCCCGTACATTTGTCAGCTCGCAACATTCAATTGAAAGCTATTTTCTCATCTTCTCTTTTGAAGTAGAACCCACAGGAATGGAAGCGGCTGCGTGGATAGGAGGACCCCACTGGCTCAACTTCCATGAGCTTGGGGAAAGGAACTGCCTTATTGTCAGGCAGACCAAAGAGGTACCCATTAAATGTGTTCCCCAGCGGATAAGGTCTCTGCTGGACACCCCATGAGTTAGAGCAGGATCTGGATACTTTGACAGATGGAGGAGCATCTCCACTGAAATTATCCTCAATGTGATCCATGAAGACTTTTAAATGGCACTTAACTATAAACCCAATGATTGCATTCTTTCTTTGTTTTCTGGACCTGGAGTTCCATTTTATATTAGGAAAGTTTCAGATGTGAATGATGATTGATGTCAGTAAGATTGGCAAATTAGCATGGATTCTAGTCTCCTCCAATTAAGGCTTTCTTTCACCTCGTAAATGATCCCTGGTGCCACTTACTCCATTTAGCGTTAATCCTGGATCACATAGTGGTGAAACCTAACACTGCAAATCAGTTGACAGCAATTGGATATTGAGAGAGAGGTGACACACATTCCCAAAATTCTGGTAGCATTTGGCGGGTTGAGACAGGCTACAGATGGGACCAATGGACTGGCATCACTGAGGTAACAATGTGGAGAGGGGAGCGGATGATGTTCCAGGTAATGGTTTGTTCTCCAATTACAACTGCAAAGTTTGCTTGGTACAGTAACAGTCAAAGTTGGGTAAACATGCACACCTCAGGAGAAATTAAGCTGGGCCTGAAGGGAAATCGCTTTTCTGTGGAACAGGATGCAGAGAAAGGAAGAAGATGGTGCTTACTCACAGATCCAGAGCACAGCAGCATGTACAGGAACATGAGTGGCTTTATTCCCATCCTGAGTTCTTCAGATGCTAACAAATGCATCTACCTCTCCCAACATATTGTGATTTTATCTATGCTGACACTAGCAATGAGGAATTGGACTCTTCACTTAATAACTCACAAGCAAAGCAACCCAAAACTGAAAAGAGTGCCTGATTTTATTATTATTTCACCTAAACCACCTTGATCACCCACCCTTACAATAAGGAACGAGTGATGAATGTAGAGTTCTATTTGTCCTTCTCCACCAAATACTCCATACATGTCCTTCCATCATCTGCTGGCCAGGGGTGTAATGGGACACCCTCCACTTGATGGGTGTGGCTCCGATGACTCTCGGTGACATCCAGGACGGAGCTGCTCACTTGCTAGCCACTCTGAATGGTCATTCCCTGCACCATGGTGCAGGATGCATCATTTGTTAACTGCATTGCAGCGATTCAGCTAGGCTGACTGCATCTCTCAAAGCTGTCACTTGTACCATCAAGAAGGTGAGGACAGCAACACTGTCTGCTCGTTCATTATCATCTGACTGTACATATTCAGCCAGATAAAACCGCATTTCTCCAAACCAAAACACATAAGAATCACATAGATACACACAGGTACTCTCTCTCTCTCTCTCTCTCTCTCTCTCTCTCTCACACACACACACACACACACACACACACACACACACACACACACACACACACACACACACACACACACACACACACACACTCACGCAGAGTCATCATCCTCATGGTCACCCCTTGTGGTTGAGGATGGTGGCCTTCGTTCCATTGACCCACCAAGCCAGTGTGTCTATTTGTTTCAAGTGTACTTGATGTTGCACACCAAGAAGCACATGATACTTCACAAATCAACCAACTAGTTCCAATGGCATGAAAACCACGATGATTGGAGCTGATAGATTTGTTGCAACCTTCATCTGCCATCAGAGTCACCTCATCTGCCTTTTCCACTATTGAGGACTTGGTTGGATTGTTCTTCAACAGGGACCTCACTCTTGACCTTACCATCATGGGCGACCTTACCAGGAGCTTAGGTCCAGACGGCATCACTCTCAGGATCTCAAGACCACACAAACTTCACCACGACAAGGTGACAATCCACAAAGTAGGTATCCTAATGCTGGCGGTTCTGTACAGGGTTTAAACAGATTGTTTAAAGGCCCCAATGGTGTTTGTAACCAAAGTCATGCAACCACAGAGTCTGTACCCAAGGTGCCGGTGCCTGGGGTCAGCAGCGGCCATGAGGGGTTGCAGACTCCAAGGGAGTAGTGGACCGGTGCAGGGCACCAGAAATGAGGAGAACACTTTCCGTTGAGAAGGAGGAGCCGAGTAGGCGACCCAACAGCACACTGACCACGGCAGTGGACCAGCGAGGGGCTCAGCAGCTAAGGGACCTGCACAGGCTGGAGACTGGCTTGTGGGAACCGGACAACAGAACTGGGATTCAAGAAGGTGCTGAGGGAAAGAAGGGTTCCCGGGTGCTGAAGGCTTCCTGATCGTTTCAGTGGTTTGGACCTGGAGCTCGGGTTGCAGATGGATTGAACAGGAGTCTGCCTCACGGCAGGCAGAAGATGATTTGGAGTGATATATGTTATGGCATAACAATAAAGGAATCTTGAATCTTGAGTTTGCTGAAGAGGATAGGAACAGCTGGGATTGGAATGAGATTTGGCCAAGAGGTTACCTGATGGGACCATGGCTTGGATCATCTATGGGACGGGGGTGAGATCAATGATGAAATGATATTGGGAGATTTGTAATTATGCAGGCTGTGGAGATATCATTTAATGATTTGTTCTAAGATGCCACTTGAAGGCATTTTTTAATGGTTTGATTTGGCACTTTATTGATAGAATGTGAACAGCATAGGCCCATCGACCCACAATGTCCGCGGTAAACATGACGCTGTTTTGTTGAGAAAGTCTCAGGTTCAATGGGTTCAGAGACAAGTCTGGACTCAAGGGTTTGCAATCAAACGTAACTTTACTAACATAACATTAGAGAGACAATTTATAAGAGAGTGTGGGAACATACAGAATTTATAAGGGAAGGTGAGAAGAGATTGTAATGGGAAACAAACAGGGGAGAATGTTAAACAGTACACAATTATTAATTCATACAATGCAGTCATTCACACCCTAAAAGCAGGGGTTATACACACCCTCTCAGACCCCTGAATAAGGGGAGGTGGATCTGGTACCACTGTACCCACAGGGGTATGCATTTGCTCTCAGACCCCTGATCAGTTGAGAGCGGTGGCTCTGCTGCCAGTATTGATCTCAAGCAATTTAAGCCATAGCAATACCATAGCTCAGCTTCAGTGTAGTGGGCTCCTTACCCACGACCCTTCTATTGCGAGGTCTGCAGTAGCGACCTGTCATGGAGTGGTGTCCGGGGCTATCACCACAAGGCAGAGAGAGTGAGTGTCCTCTGTGCTGGTGCTAAATACAGGGCTCTAGCCAATAAGGATGCTTGGTGATTTGAACCAGCCAATGGCAAGGTGTGCACTGACCAGTGGTCTGAGCCCAATCTTAACTGACACTCCACCTGCAAACCGTAACTTTGTCTATAACTTTATAACTCTGAGTGGAAGAAAAAGGTCACTACGTACTGACAGGTGAATGTAACTTCCGAACGAGTTTCAGACAGGGAGGCCACGTGACCACCAGCAATAGGCAGGGAGGCCGCACCTCCTCCACACACAACAGTTGCCCAAATTAAAGTAGAACTCAAATTAAATTAGCCACTACTCCTGGCAACCCTATCCAGGCACCTACAACTCTCTGTATAAAAGATTTGCCCCACACATCTGCCTTAAACGCATGTCCTCTGGTATGTTATCTATGGGACAAAGACTCTGACTGCTAATCCTATCCACGCCTCACGTCATTTTATAAACTTCTATCAGGTCTCCCCTCAGCCTCTAACGCTCTGGAGGGATTAACCCAAGTTTGCCCAACTTCACCTTGTAGCTCGTACCCTCTAATCCAGATGAACCTGTTGTGCAACTAAACAGCACACTCTTCCAACCATTCCTTCTCCTCATTCTTTTGATTCGGACGCCTGGTGACATTTTTCCCATACCTTGATGAAGGGCTCAAGCCAGAAACGCCAGTTATGTCATTTTACCTTTGCTGTATAAAGGACACAGTTTGACCTCCTGAGTTTTACCAGCATTTTGGTTTTACTGTATCGACTTGCCTTTGCTTGATCTACATTCTTTAAATGTCCAGGTTTCCAGAACAATGTTAATAGCAGAGCTTTATTAAATTGAGCTTCTGTAAAAATCAACCCAGTTGGTGAATCCCAACGTACAAAGCAGTCATCACTGCAAACTGATGAGTGCATCCTTTTGGGAAAGCGAACAGCTCCAGATGCTTTAATGACAGCTGAAATGTTTTTACTCTGGGTAAATGATCACCGTGAATTATCAGATGCACAGCTTGCAGAATAGCTAAGGCAGATCAACACTGCGTCATAATTTATGTTGAGCAAAAGGCAAATGGAAATGCCTTCTCGAGATTGTGAGGCTGGAGGGAGAAATTAGACTGGGAGCACCTCTCTTCCTCCATCAATCAAATCAAAGCCTTTGCTGCAGGTTTTGGATAGCCAAGGGGAAAGTAAATTGTTTTGTTTAAGGAGGGATTCAAACTGCCTGTATTTTGTGCCACAACTTATAATCTTATCTGAGAAGGCTCACCGCATTCATGATGAAATTCCATCCTTCCCTAAAATAATCTTTCCTAAGCATAACAATGAAATGGCTGATCAAACCCTTCCCCCTCCATGTACCTACGGAATGGGAATTGTTCACTTGGCAAGTGGCTTCCCCCTTGGGTTGTTGAGCACAGGGGTGGGAGAGAGGTCCTCTGGGAAAACCCGGAACCCCTGTGCAATCAGTGCGAGGGAGGCAACAGATCTCACACTGCCAGTCTGCCTATGGCACCAACGTCACCTGGCCCATCTTTAGAAGGGTTCATTGTCCCCACGCTCATCTCATCGTCAGGGTCAACTGAATTAAACGATTCAGAGATCAACTTTGTTTTGTGTGCTATCGAAGCAAGTCGATCCATACTTTAGAACCAAAGAACAGCACAGCACAGAAACAGACCCTTCTGCCCTTCTTGGCTCTACTGAACTATTTTTATGCCTAGTCCTACTGACATGCACCCATTCCATATCCCTCCATACCCCTCCCATCCACATACCTGCCCAAATTTTTCTGAAATATTAAAATTGAGCCCACATTTACCAATTCAGCTGGCAGCTTGTTCCATATTCCCACCACTCTCTGAGTGAAGAAGTTATCTCAAATGTTCCCTTTAAACTTCTCACATGTCACCCTTAACCCATGTCCTCTAGTTTTTATCTCACCCAACCTCAGTGGAAAAACCCTCCTTGCATTTACTTCTATCTATACCCCTCATGATTTTGTTCACCTTTATCTAATCTCCCTTCATTCTTCTATGCTCCAGGGAATAAAGTCCGAACCTGCTTAAACTTTCCCTGTAACTCAGTTCTTTAAGTCCTGGCCACATCTTTGTAAATCTCCTCTACACTCTTTCAATCTTATTGATATCCTTCCTGGAGTTAGGAGACCAAACTGCACACAATCCTCCAAATTTGGCCTCATCAATGCCTTATAAAACTTTACCATAACATCCCATTTTCTGTACTCAATAAATATTTTGATTTATGAAGGTCAATGTGCCAGAAGCTCTCACTATGACCCTATTTACCTGCCACACTGCTTTCAGTGTCAATTAAGAGAAGGTTGGATGAGTGCATGGATGTGAGAGTGTGGTGACACACCACTAGCCGACTGCAGGGGGCAACCTGTGCACCTGCAGGAAGAGCACTGGAGGTCAAGGCAACACCAGGCTGGCTGTCAATCACCCGACCTGAATGGACCAAGCCCCACCCAGTCAGCTGCCAATCACCCTCCGTCTGGGATATAAGCTACATCCTGCCCCTCCAGGTCAGTCTCAGAGCCAGCACAGCTAATCTCACAGCCAGCTCTGTGGAAGTTTGTGTGGAATAAAGCCTGTTGAACAGACTTTATGTTTTATGTCTGCTTTTATGCTCAATAGTGCATCACAGAGGGGAATGGAGGGTTATGGGCAGGGAGCAGGTAGGTGGGACTAGAGGAGCTCACTTAAATCAGTGCGGGCTAGAGGGGGCGAGATGGCCTGTTTCCTTACTGTAATTGTTATATGGTTATAATGCCCCTCAGCCACTGAGATGAGTGGGCGGGCAGCATCCTCCCAGCTAAATAGTATCGCACGTCTCACCAAAAGTGAGGCAAAGGACAGAGAGTAACGTTTAGCTGGAGTTAAAAGAGCATCATCCTCTCTGGTTGTCCCAAAATGAGTGACCAAAGGATTGGGCTCTAGATTTACATTAAGAATTAAAGAGAAAGTTTGAAACACATCCCTCCAATATTTTTCAGGGCAAGGACACGTCCAGGACATGTGAATTAGAGAAGCCTCTCCTCGCTTACAACAAGAATTTACATCTGAATAGATACGAGATAATTTGACTTTAGAGTTCTATGTACAACTTTAAATTGTAATAAGCTGTGATGTGCATTTAGGTATGTGGTATTAACCAGCTTAAAAATTAAATCCCAAACTTTGTCCGATAAAGGAAGATTTAAATCCTGTTCGCAGGAATTTTAAATTTTAACCAGAGGGGCATGTCTCATACCCACCAACTTATCATGAACAGTGGATATTAAACTTTGCCAGGATGTTGTAATCTAAAAATTACATCAACATGTTCGCACCTGGTGGCTGAGTGAAATCAGGTATCTGAGATTGAGGAAAATGCCTCATTTGCAAATACCTAAAAAGGAATTTGGTAGATTGAACTTTCCAGAAAGCTGTTGAAATGTTCCAAAGCTGTTATCAATAAAAAAGATCCTTGAGACGTTCTATCAAATTGACACCATTCATGAAAATCAAAATCCTGCAAAGAGGGTTGGAAAGGAACAACGTGTATGTGAATAGATTGAGGTGAGTAGAGGGTTTCACAGGTCCAGACCCACCCTCTCGACATCCCCTCCCAGATCCAGTGGCATGATGGCTGGGGGAAGTTCTGTTGCAGTGAATGGCCAGACCAAACCGATGCAAGGGATGCCCTTTCCGCGCTTCATGGCACGTGTTTGCTAGATGGCCGTTAACCCCACGGGAGGGTTTGTTCCCTCCTTTGACAGGTCTTGTTTTTCAACCTGCAGGGTGTCTAGCCCACCCTCCCCCACCAGGTAAGCCTGGTGGGGGAGCCGGTTTAGTGATCGACCATGCGACAGGTAGTACTGGGTTACATGGTACCAGCAGCACTCAGATGAGTGACCTGAGAAGCTGGGATACATGCAAACAGGTTACTTTGTGCGGTAGATTTGTTGCACACATTGGGAGATGCCAAATTTCTTTTTAGGCTTGCAAAGAAATAAAAACATTGGTATGACTGGGAAATGTTGCACAGGGAGTACTTGGTAATCCCAGAATATCCAAGCAGAGGCAGTGACAGAGCAGAGGGACAGATGTCATTCAGCACATCCTGGACTTATGATGCAGTTGTGTGATATTGGAATGTGAGTGGTTCGACACACATATCCACCAAAACCAGCAGTATCCCCACACCAGGAACAATTCACACTGGCCAATTAAGATGGCTTTAGGATGTGGAAGGAAAATGGGTATCCGGGTGGGGGAAACCCACCTGGTAGCAGGTAGAATGTGCAAACTCCACGCAGTCAACACCTGAGTTCGGGACTGAACTTGCATTGTCCCAGCTGCGAGACAATGGCTCTATTGGCAGCTCTACTCTGGCATGCAACCAACCCCAAAAAATTCTCAGCTCAACAGCACCCACCCGCCACCCCCCCCCCCACCCCCTTCCCTTCCCAGTCAAAGCCGCAGAACAGATCAGTGAACATCAAAAAGAAAACACGAAACTCAGGACTATTTCCCTTCATAGAACCTAGCACATAGTCATAGAACATTACAGCATGGTTCAGTCCCTTCAGCCCACAATGTTGTGCTGACCTATAAAAACCTACTCAAAAATCGAAACCTTCCCTACCTCCTAACCCACCTTGTATCCATGTGCCTGTCTAAGAGTCTTTTACAGGTTCCCATGTACCAGCCTGCATCACTGCCCTTGCCAAAGCAATCCAGGCACCCACGACTCACTGTAAAAAACTTACCCCTCATTTCTCCACTTCATTGAATTGGTTTAAAACCCACCACACTTGTTCAGAACAATCTCTGGTCAGATCAATCCTGGAGAGAATCACTCTAGCACCAAGGCTTAATCTTTCGAAGAAGAACTGGCATAATCTCCCCAGTACTTTTTTGACCTCCAACATTATCTTAAATTTTAAAAAATGCCCGGAGCGAACTAAAGGAAAACGCTTCGCGCTGTAATAATTTTCTCCAGATTAATTACTGTGGCATCTTGGACCATATCTTACTAATCTGGAGTTATCGAGCCAAGTGAACATTTGGTAGCTCAAGGCTGAAGTCACCGAGGACCCAGCCTGGGCAACGGGGACACGTGTTCTGACCTGGAGATGTCAGAAACCAGAAGCAGCACAAGTAGACCACGGTATCTTTGAAGGGCACCACAATGAGCATAACACCTCCTCTCTCTCTGCATCCCAGCAAGATCCTCCTTTTCCAAATGAAAACTTGCCATGGTCTAAGTATGATGTCAGCTCAGTGGTCATTATCTCCATGATCAGCTCCTTTTCAGAGTTAAGCCCATCCTTCAATCACCGCTCACTTGTTCACTCATTCGTCTATCCCCACTGTTCATCTCTCATCTCATCCTGATGTTCACCTCTCACTCGCACTGTTCACTTTTCAACCCACTCTGTCCACTTCTCACCTACACTTTTCACCACTAACCCCACCCTGTCCACCTCTCACCCCATTCTGTTCACCTATCACCCCGCCCTGTTCACATCTAACCCCACTCTGTTCACCTCTCACCTGCACTGTTCACCTCTCAGCCCACCTTGTTCTCCTCTTACCCCACTCTGTTCACCTCTGACCCCACCCTGTTCACCTCTCACCTGCACTGTTCACCTCTCAGCCCACCTTGTTCACCTCTCACCCCACCCTGATGTTCACCTCTCACCCCACCCTGTTCACCTTTAACCCCAAACTGTACACCCCTCGTCCCAGCCTGTTCACCTCTAACCACATTCTATTCCATTCTTGCCTCACCATTCACATCCAACCCAACCTGTTCACGTCTAACCCCACCTTGTTCACCTCTCACCTGCACTGTTCACCTCTCAGCCCACCTGTTTAACCTCTCACCCTACCTTATTCACCTCTAACCCCATCCTGCCCCTGTCTAACCCCATCTTGTTCACTTTTCACCCATTTGTATTCGGCTGAAACCTGGTCCAAGGGGATGATGTGGAAGGTGCATTTGAACAATACATTATTTTAAATTAAGATATCAGCAAATATAGAGTGAGGAGATGTCCAAGGACATTTAGATTCCTCCAAGAGTCTGCAGAGTCTTGTGACACAGAAGGCAGCATTGCAAACTTTACATCTGTTTGCATTGAAAGGACACGGAAGTTTGCTTCATAATTAACTGCAAATTATTCCTGAAAAAAATCTGCAAGAACTATTATTGCAACAGTTAATCCTCTGGCATCAACATTGTCATTTGTCAAGATGACAGTGTGTCCCAACAGCTGCTGTGATTCCACTTCACTGACATGAAGACTTAACAGTTGATGGTGACATCAAGAAACATCCTTGGCACAGACATGGGCCCAGTTGTCATTGAGAAATTAGCACAGGGGAATGCAGCGCATGCATTGACTAGAGAAATTGGGATCTAGTCTTGGAGAGTGAGAATCATGTGCTATGGTGGTCCAGTAATGCCTTGTCACCCACTCATGTAAGAGGCTCCTTTGTGACCATCCCCAGCCCTGCTCCGTTACCCTGGGTTCGATCCCGTCTTCAGGTGCTGTGGGTTGGTTGGTCCTCCCCGTGACAGCATGGGTTTCCTCAGGTTTGTCCAGTGCTCTGACTTGTCCCATTTCCCAAGCACATGCAGAATGGGAGGTTAATTGGCTAGGGTAAATAATCCTTTGTGTGTATGCGAGTGTGTTCCTTGACGGGAGGTGATAGTAACACAGGGATAATGGCGTCACTTGGGTTGGTGTCACCCAGTGCGGTAACTCTTGATGTCACCATCCCAACCCCCCTCCCCCACCATGGACCTCCTCCCGTTCCAGACCATACACGATCCTTAGTAATGTTTATTGTACTAATGTTACCTGTAAGTCGTACTTCCTGAAGATCGCTGAATGTAACGGCGATCGTAGTGAGATAAACAAAATTAAAATGACACCTTTCAATTACAATATCATGCGACTACATTCTCAAAAATGTTATTGATATCAGTTCACAAATACTAATGGCCACAACACTGTAGCCGAAACACCGGCAAATCTGACAAAAGCAGCGACGCTAAAAACACCAGCAGCCACGAAAACAACAGTACGTGTTTATGGCGGTGTAGAGCTCGTCGAAAGAATCAAAGACTTGTTGATCCAAACCAAGGCTTTTATTAGCAAAAGACAGGAGCTCTTCACAGGTGGCCGACCAGTCCGGAATGATCCAACCTGGCTAGGGACACAACCCTTTAAGGCCCAGACAATAGGCGTGGCTTAGCTCTCAGCCAATCGCTGTAAGCACAGTCTAGATACTGTAACTATATACACTATATACATTGGTAATAGATCTGTACTATCACAGGCGCGTGCAGATGAAACCACGTTATTCGAAGTGCCATTTTCATTGGCTAATAATGACAGGTCTGACCGGAGCGCATTAGAAGGTTCAAAAAGTAAATTAGCATCGAGTTTTCGCCTTGTAGGTGCATTGATGCAGGTCAGCTGGGCTTGCGAAAAATGTTTTTGTTGTTATACCTAGCTACAGGGATATTTTTATAGGAAAATAATAAATTTCTGTTGAAGCACTGCACAAAAATTTTATCGACAGACATTTTGGTGTCACCCCCTCTGAGGGTGTCACCCAGAGTGGTCCGCATCCCCCGCACCTCCCTCGTGACGCCAGTGTAGGCTAAGATAAGTGTAAAAGCAGATCCTTGATGGTCAGCACAGACCTGATGTGAAAGGCCAGGTTTTATGCACTAAGACTTTAATTGCTCTTTAATGTTTTTACATAGTTGGTGAGAATTGGATAGATGTTTACTGCAGCAAAAATTGCAATGTCAGGGGTGAGGGGTAAAAATAAAGAGAATTGGATCAGGAGGCAATATTAAACAGATGTTGTTTTGTTCAGAGAGGTTGTGCTTTGCAACAGGTGATAAATCAGAATCAGAATCAGGATTTATTGTCATGAACAAGTCACGAAATTCAGTGTTTTGCGGTAGCGTCATAGTGTAAACATTCATATTATAACCATGTTACAACCATAAATTAAAATAATAGTGGATGAAAAGTAAGGCAGTGTCTTCGGTTCAATGATCATTCAGGAATCCGATGGCAGTGGGGAAGAAGCTGTCCTTGTGCCGCTGGGTGCTTATCTTTCGGCTCCTGTACCTTTTCCCCGACGGTAGCAGAGTGAAGAGGGCGTGGCCTGGGTGGTGGGGGGTCTTTGAGGACAGAGGCTGCTTTTTTAAGACACCACTTCATGTAGATGTTCTTGATGGAGTGAAATCTGGTGCCTGTGATGTTGCAGGCCGGGTTAACAACCCTCTGGAGTTTATTCTTGTCTTGAGAATTGGCACTTCCGTACCAGGCAGTGATGCAACCAGCCAGAATGCTCTCCACAGTATATCTGTAGAAGTTTACGAGAGTCTTCAGTGACAAAGCGAATCTCCTGAGTTACCTCACAAAGTATAGCCACCAGGATGAGCCTTCTTTGTGACTGCATCAATGGGGAGGCTCCAGGACAGATCCTCAGAGATGTTGACATCCAGGAATTTGAAGTTCATGACCCTCTCCAATACTGAACCTTCGATGAGGACTGGGTCATGTTCTCCTTGACTTCCTCCTGAAGTCCACAATCATCTCTTTGTTTTGCTGGTGTTAAGCACTAAGTTGTTGTCGTTACACCATTCAACGAGCTGATCTATCTCCTTCCTGTATGCTTCCTCATTGCCGACAGCTGTGGTGTCATTGGCCAACTTGTAGATGGTTTTGGAATTGTGCCTGGGCACACAGTCATGGGTGTATAATGAGTAGAACAGTGAGCTAAGCACGCATCCTTGGGGTGCACCTGTGTGAGTGATCAATGAAGAGGAGACGTTGTTTCCAATTTGTATGGACTGTGGTCTTCTGATGAGAAAGTCAAGGATTCATTTGTGGGGGGGGGGGGGGGTGGGGGGGAGAGTACAGAAGCCTAGAGATTGTAGGTAATAATGGTGTTGAAGGTCGAGCTGTAGTTAATGAAGAGCAGCCATATGTATGAGATGCTGTTTTCGAGGTGACCCAGAGCTGAGTGGAAAGCCAGCGATATTACATTTGCTCTGGAGCGATTGTGAAGATAGGTGAATTGCAGTTGGTCCAGAGCTTTACGTGTTATTTCTGGCCTTGACCAGCCTATTGAAGCATTTCATCACAGTAGAAGTTAGTGCTACTGGGTGGTAGCCATTGAAGCATCCCACACCACTCTTCTAGGGTACCGGGATGATTGATGCCCTTTGAAACTGTTGGGACCCTCTGACTGACACAATGAGAGGTTGAAAATGTCTGTGAACATTCCGGCTAGTTGGTTGGCAGTGATTTTCAGTACACCATCAAGGTCTGCCACCTAGCGAGGGTTCACCCTCTTGAATGATGTTCTGACATCACCCTCAGAGACAAATATCACAGTGTCCTCAACCTTTTCAGGGATTCTAGTGGGCATTGTTTGGCTCTTCTTCTCAAGGTGGGTATAGCAGGTGTTCAGCTCATCGGGTAGTGAAGCATCACAGCCATTTATACTGCTACAGTTCACCTTCACTTTGTAGGCTGTAATGGCCTGCACTCCCTGCCATAGCTGGAGTGTATCTGTCTCTAGCCTCCTCCAGAATTGGCACTCTACTTCTAAGATGGCCTTCCACAGGTCATTCCTGGACTTCTTGTAAAGATCTCGATCCCCGGCCTTAAACGCCCTTGTTCTCACCCTCAGCAGGTTGCTGGTTCTCTAATTCACCCAGGGCTTGTGGTTGGGGAACATCCGGTATGTGTGCGTGGGCACACATTCATCCACACACGTCTTGATGAAGTCAGTGATACCTGTTGCATATTCGTTCAAGTCCATGGATGAATTCTTGAATATGTTCCAGTCCACCGATTCAAAGCAGCCCTGCAGAAGCTCCTCCGCTTCCCTCGACCACACCTTCACCACTGGTGCTGTGGTCTTCAGGCTCTGTTTGTTCACCAGGAGTAGAAGTACAGCCAGGTGGTCAGACTTGCCAAAGTTTTCCTTTTATTTTTGAATATTTTATAAATTTTCAAATTCAAACTCAGTAATCAATCACAAATTAATTATTAATTATATACAAAATTTTCCGTTGAGTGCCAAAGTTTTCTTTAACAATTCACATTTAAACTTCTAATTCAGAGCCTGATGATTATTTCTAGAACATTCCCCGACATCGAGTTAATCCAACTGATTTATAGGTTGACTGCAAGAACTTTTGTTTTGAACAAGGCTGGAATATTTGTGTATTTCCAGTCCAGAAGCTCCAACCCTGAATATCTGGGGGTAATGAGTAATGAGGTTGAGTTGATTGTCATACACATTGTACATATACTTATGGTCTGAAATTCTTGCCTGTTGCAGCTGAGCAGGGACTTCATAAAAACTACTAACTGTACATGAAATTCAATGAGAAAGAAATACAAAAATAGCTGGATAAATATTCACAGCTATCACACTGCAAGAAAAAAATGGTGTAACAGTATTGCAGACAGTTCTCTTTGTGGTGTTGGAATATGTTAAGATAAGCCTAGTAAGGGGAGTTTCAAGAGCCTGATAGCTGTTGGAAAGGAAGTGTTCCTGAACCTCAAGGCACGGGCTTCAGTGCAGGGGTGCGGTGGTAAATTTTTAGGTGATGGAGCTCATCGAAACAATGACAGAGGTTTTTTTGACATGAGAATGGGAGGGGAGGAGAGGGGGGGTGCTGCCGAGAATGGGGGGTGGGAGACCTGCCGATTATGGGGGGGGGTGGAGGAAGGGGACTGCCAAGAACGTGCCAAGAACGCCTGCTAACTACTGTGGGGGGTGCTGCTGAGAAGTGGGGGGGGGGGGGGGGCGCTGCGATGTGTCAGAGCGCTTCCATAGCGGTTCCGAAGTGGCCTGGTGAGGTGTGGGAGCCGCACTCCGGTGAGCCCCAGCAGCCCTGCCCCCCTGCTTCAGTACCATCTGGCCAAAGGTAGCAATGAGAAGAGGTTGTGATCAGGGTGATAATTGTCCTTTATGATGTTGGCTGCCTTCTTGAGGTCGCATAGAGATGAGGGCCATTGATGGACCTGGCAATGTTTGCTGTTTTCTGCTCCCTTCCTCAGACCAAACCGGGCTGTGATTCATCCAGTCAGTATACTTTCCATGGTACATCTATAGAAATTTGAAAGAGTTATCAACAACATGTCAAATCTCTTCAGTCTCCTTTAGAAAGAGAGACAATGGTGTGCCTTCTTCACGGTTGCTCCAATGTTCTGGATTCAGAATAGCTCTTCTGAAATAGGGACTCCCAGGAAATAACCTTCTCCACCTGATTGACTGATGTCCCATCAATCACCAGGAACGACCACCCTCCATTACGCATCAGCATCTCTGTAGTAGAGAGAGTGGAGGGCATGAAGTTCCTTGTTCACTTAACTAGTGACCTGTCGTGGATGCTCAACATCTTCTCACTTGTCAGGAAGGTGCAACGGCGACTGCACTTGCTGAGAAGACTGAAGTGGGAGAAGCTACCGGCCACCGTTATGACATAGGAGCTTCTACAGGAGCTCTCTCTTGAGAGCATCACGGGTGTAGTAATGTTGCCGCAGAGAAATAGATCAGAGGTCAATGCACAGGACCCGTAAGAGTGGCAGAGAGGATCACTGGAGTCTCCCTCTCCCCCATCGATGTGATCCACTGGGATCATTGTCTGAAGAGGGTGTGCAAAATCATTGAGGATCCCTTCCACCCTGCCCACAGCATCTTTCAGCTGCTCCCATCGGGGAAGAGATACTGGAGGATCAGAGCCAGAACCACCAGGCTGAGGAACAGCTTCTTCCCATGGGCAGTGAGAACGCTGAACGATCAAAGGAACTGCTCCCACTGACCATCCGAGACTCTCATTTGTACAAAGCAGTATTTATTTATTTATTTTTTATAGCTATAATACTTGTCCTGCATATGTATTCTTTGCCATGTACGTGTTATGTTCGGTCGTGTGTCTGCATGTTTTGACCGGAGAACGCTGTTTCATCGGGTGATACTTGTACAATCAGGTGACAATAAACTTGACTTGACCTGAAACATTAATTTCCTCCACCTCCAGTGGTAGCAGTGTGGGTCATCTACAAAATGGACTGCAGTAACTTGCCCATGCTGCCACAACACCACTTCTCAAACCCTCAATGTTTAAACCCAAGGTCAAGGACACAAGGGGCACAGCAGCTCCACCACCTGCAGATGGACACCATCCAAATTCAGAAAGATATCCACTGATCTTACATCACTGCTGAAGTAAAATACAAGAATTACTCAGCTAGAAGGACTCCAGTCATTCAAGAAGGGTGCTCACCACTATTGTTTCAAGGGTAAGTAAGGATAGGCCCCAAATGTGGGCCTTGCCGGCAATACCCGCATCCTGTAATGGAATTGAAGTTCAGCCGAATGGGCATGTGGCTCTGTTGTTGCATTCCCTCTGGGTGAGTTAGTAGAGCTTTGAGAGAGGGAACCCAGCAGCAGCTTGTTGGATGTTGGCCTGGATGCTCGCAAGGGGATCGTGTTCCGGTGCGATCCCCGAGGAAGTCAAAGAGCTTCCTGGAACAAAGGGGATAATCGGACTGGTTTGTTTGTGGCTGCTGGTGTCGTTGACAAGGTAGGTGATGGGGAGTGAATCTCTTCTTCGAGTCATTGACTTTTGCAGCACAGATTCTTTGGCTCAATGTTCCATGCTGACCAAGTTCTTAACCCAAGATGATCCCATTTGCCTGTGTCCAACCCATATCCCTCCAAACCTTTCCTATTCACAAACCTGCCTTTTAAACACAATTGTGCCCAGTTCTACTACTTCCTTTGGCAGCTCGTTCCAAATGCCCACTGCCAAGTACTCCTCAAACTTTTCCCCTCTCACCCCTGGGGAAAGAAAAGAGTGTGTCTTATGTATGCCCGGCGTTATTTTATAAACCTCCATAAGACCACCCCCCCCCCCCCCCCCCCCCCAGCCTCCTACTCTCCAGAGTGAAAAAGCCTAACCTGTCCCATCGGGGAAGAGATACTCACAATTCAAACCCTCCAGTCCTGTAAAAGGTTTTGTGAATCTTTTCTGAACCCCTTCCAACTGTAAACGACATCCTTCCGACAGCATGTTGCTGAACTGCATGCTATACCCCAAGTGCAGACACCAACATCTCCAACACTCACTCCTCCCCTCCCCCCTACTCGGTCCCTCACATGCTTCCTGCTGTAGCTGTGGCGGTGAGAATGCTGAACTGTTCAGATTCATGAGGCAGTGCTCATTTATTTATTTGTATAGATATAATACTTGTCCTGCATTGTTGTCTGTCTGGTGGTGTGCCTGCTTGTTTTGCACTGAGGACCGGAGAGCACAGTTTCGTCAGGTTGTACTTGTACAATCAGAAGACAATAAACTTGACTAACTGCCGAATGTGCAAAGCCTGTCTTGCCCCTCACCTTCCTAATGAGGCAGAGCTTTACCTGCACATCACCCAACTTGATCTACTGCATTCAGTGGCCTCCTCTACTTTGGTGAGACTGAACACAGATTGGGCGACCACTTTGCCGAGCACCTGGGTCTAAACTTGAGCCAAACATTTGAACTTGCCCAACCATTTCTGCAGTGATTTGCCTGTCCATCATCAGGGTGAGGTTGGTTATGAGTGATGTGCCTCAGGGATCGGTGTTGGGTCCTTTGTTTTTCGTCATTTATATTAATGATTTGGACGACGGGGTTTAAATTGGGTGAGTAAATATGATACAAAAGTAAGGGGAGTTGTGGATAGTGAGAAGGGTTTTCATGGACTACAGAAGGATTTGAAATGTTTGGAAAAGTGGGATGAAAGGTGGCAGATGGAGTTTAATGGAGTTAAACGTGAGGTGCTTCATTTTGGGAGGTATAACCAAAATAGGATGTTTGCAGTGAAGCGGAAGCCATTGAGGAATGTGGAGGAACAGAGGCATCTTGGAATAACAGTTCAGCATTCGTTAAAGGTAGATTCCCATGTAGATAGGGTGGGGAAGAAGGCTTTTGGTATCCTGGCCTTTATAAATAGCATAGAATGTAGGAGCTGGGAGGTGATGTTGAGACTGTTTAAGGCTTTGGTGAGGCCATCTTCCGGAAGCAGTAATTCTGTTATTTAAAAGGACGCTAGATGAGTACATGAATGTGAGGGGGTTGGAGGGTTATGGGCAAGGGAGTGGGTAGGTGGAACAAATGGAGTTTCACGTAAATCAGTGCAGACTAGAGGGGTTGATATGGCCTGTTTCTGTACTGTAAATTGTTATATGGTTATATGGTTAAATGTAAACCTGAGGAACAAGACTTCATATACCTTCTGCTCAAATTTAAACCCAATGGCATTAAGTTTTTAGGTGTTCCCCACCCTTATATGATTTCACCCCTATCTGTTCCCCTCTCTTCTTTTCCTACTCCTGGACTTTTTCTCTCTAACTCTTCCACACAAATCCCACCTCCCCATACCGCCCTGCTCCTTTCTCCCTCTACCTACTTCTCCACCTCTCACATCCCATATCAGCTCCGGGCCCCTCCCCTAGCTTCTTTCCCCCTTTAAAAAAAGGAATTTCACCTGTTCTATCTCCAGCTTGATGAAGGGTTCCCAACGCAAACATTGCCTGACCATTTCCGCCCATGTATGCTGTCTGACCTGCCGAGTTCCTCCAGCAGTTCTCTGTCTGCTCAAGACTTCAGCGCTTTCAGCTTCTGCGCTCCTCATCAACATCTTGTGCGATTGTAAGCCCTGACTCCCGTATACAGTGCCTTGACCAATGAAGGCAAGCACACTAAATACCTTCTTCACTGCTCCATCTCCCTGTCTCCAGAAGGGTGAACGGAGTTAAAATCTCTTGTCCCATACAGGAGTGGGCTTACACTGGAGATGCCAGTATGGGCATTCTCCCTTGCGAAAATGTCACTGCTTTCTGGTGTAAAGGGAGGATAATAAAATCCATCTTAAATATAGCTTTAAAATGAGCGGTTTGTTTTTGCATTAGCAATAAGGTAGGCATTGACCTCAATAACACAGATAGCAAAAACTAGTAGACACTGTATCTCGTTAGAATGTTTGCCCTTGAGAGGCAATGCATATCTGCATCTGCTAATGAGATTCCTGATGCAGTGCCTGCCTTGCATAGCTTGTAGAGAGTGTAACCTAGGAAAGGATGGGAGAGCAGGCCCCATAGCCTTAGAGCGTTGGTGCCGAGCTCCTGATAATGAGAGGGGGGTAGAGTTGAGAGCGGTCCAGCTGCTCCAGCTCATTACGTCCTTTGTGTGCTATGTTCAGGCGCGGATTGCGGTGGAATGAAGGGCAGCAAGGCTGAAACTTCACCATTAAAGGGGGGAACATCTGCCAATCACTCATTAGGATGAGAGATTCAGTCGCTAAATGAAGGCACTGAGCGGCCTAATGCATGCTCCCGCTGCCCTGAATCACGCCGTCCCCATTATAGCCAACATTATCCTTGGGTTAGTGGATCTGGCTGTGTGGAAGGTGCTGTCGTAATTGCAATTACAGCATGGACTCCACCTTCAGGAGTGCCCAGCGGCTCATTCCTGGAACAAAACATCTGTTAATTAGACTATTTTAATTTTCGGCGTACCTTTAAACAAAAATCATGGGATTTGAACTTAGTCAATTTTTGCAACTTGTGTTCAGAGGGGATTTTATTTTTAAGCAGGTGCTCTCCCCTCCAGCAGTCTCGTGTCTTGGAGGAGACTTGGTGCATGGCTGTTGATGAGTCTTTATTCCCTGGAGTGAAAGAGGCTGAAGGGTGACCTTATAGAGGTTCAGAAAATCATAAGGTCATAGATAAAGTGAATGCTCACAGTCTTTTTTCCCCAAGGTGGATAATTCTAGAACATGAGTGCATAGGTTTAAGGTGAGTGGAGAGATTTAAGAAGGACCTGAGGGGCAACTTTTTCACTCAGAGTGAGGTCCATATGTGGAACAAGCTGCCAGAAGAACCTGTAGATGCAGGTATGATCACAGTTAAAAAAAAAAGGCTATGACTACATGCAGACAAATGGGACAAGCCCAGAATGCTGTGAGTCTGTATGGCCAAGCTGGGCCGAAGGGCCTGTTCTGTACTCTATAGCTCTTTTCACATTGGCGGTTCAACATGCCGTTTTTGCCATTCACACTAGACCAATGTTAACTGGTTATCTGCGCCCTTTCACACTCACCATCCAACATCCCAGGGTAGAGGAGCACCTATCCTCCACCGGTGATGTCCTGAGTGAAGCCTCGAGTGAATTCCATGTGGCAGAGAAACCCCTCCAAGAGTCCTCCATGCATACATCCCTCTCATTACGCCAAGGCACACTGGGACATGGGGGCTTTAAAAAAAAAGGCGACTAGATCTTTGCCTACCCACAGTCTCGCTCACTCTTTGTCTGTCTGTCTGTCTCTCTCTGTCACTCTCTCTCCTCCCATCCTTTCTCTTTCTCTCTCCCCATCTTTCTCTTCCTTCCTTCTGTCTCTCACAGACATATCTATCTATATATCTATCCTTGATTGTTGTATGTACCTACTTCAGTGTGTGTGTGTGTGTGTGTGTGTGTGTGTGTGTGTGTGTGTGTGTGTGAGTGCATTTCATCCCTGCTGCAACTTTACCACACTCACTGTAAATTGTGCGCCTTTGTGTTTTATTCCTGCTACGGTTTCTCCATGGTCCTTTATAACTTGTGCGTGTATTTTCTTACGCTCTTATTTGTTGTGTTTTATTCCTGCTACGATTTTCTGAATCTGGAGTACATTTAGATAGGTTGGCACAACATCATGGGCTGAAGGGCTCAAACTGTGCTGTACATAATGCTTAATTATGTTTTAATTAGGCATGAATAATTTTGTATAAATACAAGATCATAATACATTGATCAGGATTTAGTGAATTGAATACTAAGTTCATACCTTGCCTTTAATCTTTTGTTTCCTTCACGTTCCTGCACTCACGCAAGTACATCATCAACGTGTCACTAATTGGACAAGCATACCCCCTGTCCCTTTCACACTGGGCTAACCGGTACACTGCTTCAAAATGAATCGGCAATGGTACACCCTCCCTCGGTGGTTCATCCTGTCGTGCTTTGACAGCTGCGTGCCGATTCGCAAGCGATAACCGTTAACTGATAAATTGGTGGTTAATTACTGGGTTAATGTGCCAGTGTGAAAGGGGCTTATGACTCTATGACTTTCACAGTTACTTATAATAAACCACAACACCACTGGGCTCCCCTGGGGAGATTAAAAGAACCCATAAGACTGCTTGTGAAAAGTGTAAGGGAATCCAGCCCCTGATCCATGGAGTCAATCAGCATTGTAAAAGGCCATTCACCCCATAACATCAATGCTGACCATCTTGTACCTATGTATACTGATCCCATTTATCATTGTTTATCCATACCCTCCTATGTCTTTGTCTGGTTGCTTCTTAAATGTTGAGCCTGTACCTGTCGTAACTCACTCAGGGAGTATGTTCCAGATTCCAATTACGCTCTGAGAGAAAACATTCTTCCTCAGATCCCTTTTAACCTCACACCCATTTCCTTAAAATGATGCCATTTAGTTTCGGTTTCCTCTCCGATGGGAAAAGCTTTCCTAATACTTATCCCATCTGAACCCCTCATAATTTTGTTAATTACAGGCTCAAAATATTAGTTATGTTTCTTTGTGACATTAAAAAAAACCTATATTTACGTGCTGAGTTTCCCCTTTAATTTTGTGTATTAAATTTCTTGTTTAACTCAGTTTGTCATCCCCTCAACCTCCTCCACTCCAAAGCAAACTAACCCAGGATTATTAGTCCAGGAAGGTGAGCAGAGAGTGGTTGCCCGGGCAAGGTGGTGTGGGGTGGGTAGGGGGGGGGGGTTGTGGAGAGTAAAGATACACAAACCCGATGAGGAAAGAGCAGTTGTCTGTGATAACGGGGAAACCGTGGACCTGCAAATGAAGGAAGAGTCTGGGAATGTAGAGCTCATTGAAAGAATCAAAGACTTGTTGATCCAAACCAAGGCTTTTATTAGCAAAAGACAGGAGCTCCTCACAGGTGGCTGACCAGTCCGGAATGATCCGACCTGGCTAGGGACACAACCCTTTAAGGCCCAGACAGTAGGCGTGGCTAAGCTCTCAGCCAATCGCTCTAAGCACAGTCTAGATACTGTAACTATATACACTATATACATTGGTGATAGATCTGTACTATTACAGGGGACATGGGAACTTTAGGGTACTTGAAGCAACTTCTCCCAGAGAGTAGTGAATCGCCAGAATTCTCTGCCCAAGGAAGCAGCCAAAGGTGCCTCATTCAATGCATTTAGGACACAGGTAAGCAAATTTAAATTCCTGCGCGTCGCTATCTCAGAGGAGCTTTCCTGGACTCGACACACCAATGTCATCATGAAGAAACCCCGTCAGCGACTTTACTTCCTCAGGAGTTTGCGGAGGTTCAGTAAACCTTGGCAAACTTCGACAGATGTGTAGGGGAAAGTGTGCTGACTGGCTCCATCACAGCCTGACATAGGGGTACCAATACCTCTGAGCAGAAAGCTCTGCAAAATGTAGTGGGCACAGCCCACTACAGTCATGAGCAGCATAATGTCTGTTTGGGCAAAGTCCGACCACATATACACATCCATGGTCCCATAAGGTTACAAAGTGATTGTGTTGCCAGGTGTATAATGGTAGAGTACATATATAACCTTTTGTATATATGTCTTGATGGACATAATAAACATCTATGTTATTGGCTTATGTATGCACTGTAATGTCTAATGTGAACTTTTCCTACAAATAAAAAGTTTACCATATAACAGTGTAGCTTCGACTCGTAGGCAGCAGCTTCCAATCTCGTTTATCACACGCCTCTTGAGTCTTGTAGCTTTGCTAAGTATATAATATGGTGTTCGCACAATGTCCACATTGAATAATGTCCCATTTCACCAAACGTTTTGTGGACGTTAAGCAACACATGACTGTATATCACAGTCAAAACTCTCCCCACCATCAAGAAAATCTTCAGGGATGCTGCCATCGGAGAGCAGCAGCAATGATCAAGGATCCTCACCACCCAGGACATGCTATGTTCTCGCTGCTGCCGGCAGGAATGATGTGGAAATGGTTGTGACAATAAAGAATGTGGTGCTATGATGCTTCTTGTTAGGACAAAATGTAAATGGAGAAATATTGAAGGCATGTATGGAAGGAATTGCAAGTTAATCTGGAGATTGATTAGATGAATCAAACTGGAAAGGGGACTGTGGAGGGGGATTTATGAATTGCATCAGTGATTTTATTTCCTTTAAACATTACGTTACTGACCCAGAAACAGGCTCTTTTAGAATTGGTTGTGTGTAATGCGGTGAGATTAAATTAAGTACAGGAAAGAGGTATGGATTCCAAAAGACTTTTGTCACCAGGTTCAGGAACAGCTGCTCCCCCTCCACCATCAGACTCCTCAACAACAAACTCAATCAGGGACTCATTTAAGGACTCTTATTTTTGCACTTTTTTCCTCTCTGAATTGCACAATTTTTTCTTAATTTCTTTACATTGTATAAAGTTATTTTTTTTCACTCCCAATAAGTGGTAATTCTGCCTGGTCCGCAGGATAAAGAATCTCAGGGTTGTATGTGATGTCATGTATGTACTCTGACAAGAAATCTGAAATTGGAGTCCTCCTCCAGTACCCAGCAACCTCTAATTGATGAACTCCCAGATACAGCTTGAGGGAGAACTGAGGGGTGAAAACCCCATGTCCTGACTTATAGGAACATAGGAACATAGGAAGTAGGAACAGGAGTAGGCCAAAAATGGCCCATCGAGCCTGCTCTGCCATTCAGTACGATCATGGCTGATCTAATTTATGACCTAACTCCACCTACCTGCCTTCTCCCCACATCCCCTAATTCCTCTATCATGTAAAAATTTATCTAACCGAATTTTAAATATGTTTAATGAGGCAGCCTCAACCACTTCCCTGATTAGAGAATTCCAAACATTCACTACTCTCTGGGAAAAACTATTTTTCCTCATCTCTGTCCTAAATCTACTCCCCCGAATCTTGAGACTGTGTCCTCTCGTTTTAGTTTCCCCGGCCAGTTCAAAAATCCTTCCTACATCTATCCTATCCATACCCTTCATAATCCTATATGTTTCTATAAGATCTCCTCTCATTCTTCTGAACTCGAGCGAATACAATCCTAGACGATTTAATCTTTCATCATAAGTCAACCCCTTCATCCCAGGGATCAACCTAGTAAACCTCCTCTGGACCGTCTCCAAAGCCAGTATATCCTTCCTCAAATATGGAGACCAGAACTGGACACATTACTCCAGGTGCGGTCTCACCAGTACCTTGTATAATTGCAGCATGACTTCCCTGCTCTTGAATTCAATTCCTCTAGTGATGAAGGCCAACATTCCATTTGCCTTCTTAATAACCTGCTGCACCTGCAACCTAACTTTTTGCAATTCATGCATAAACACTCCCAAGTCCCTCTGCACAACAGCATGCTGTAGTTTTTCACCCTTTAAATAATATTCAGCTCTTTTATTTTTCTTGCCAAAGTGGATAACCTCACACTTACTAACATTGTACTCCATCTGCCAGACCTTTGCCCACTCATCCAGCTTAACTATATCCCTCTGCAGACTCTCCACATCCTCATTACAATTTGCTCTTCCACTCAATTTGGTGTCATCCGCAAACTTGGCTACACCACATTTTGTCCCCTCCTCCAAGTCATCAATGTAAATGATGAACAGTTGTAAATGATGAACACTGACCCCTGCGGCACCTCACCTCACTGCCAACCTGAAAAACTCCCACTTATCCCGACTCTCTGCCTCCTGTCAGACAACCAATTTTCGATCCATGCCAATATACTTCCCCGGACTCCACTTTGCTGTAACTTACTGATAAGTCTCTTGTGCGGCACCTTATCAAATGCTTTCTGGAAATCCAAATATACAACATCAACCTGTTCCCCTCTATCCAACACACCCATTATACAGTATAAGGGACAATTACAAAGGTTTGAAGGTTGAATGAATAGAAAAATGGTGAAATTAAAATTCAGGAGATGAGTTGTGGCAGATATTTAAGAAGGTTTTTCATAACACAGCAACAAACTACCTTCATTCATCCGGCTTCCACTCTCTCTGGGCTGGAAAAATTCATTGTCCTTGATGAGAAGCAATTCCTAGGCACTTTAGCCTCCCCTGTAACTATGGTCCCTTGTTGCAGACTCTTCCACATAGTGGAAATCTCAACTTCTGTCTTCTAATGTTCCCTTGGGGCAAGAAGTAGTTATCTGGAATGAAAGCATAGAGGTCAAGTGCAATACAGAAATTTGCTGGAGAAACTCAGCAGGTCATACAGCATCCATGGGAAGCAAACTGTAAACAGCGTCAGGCCGGAGCCTTTCGTCAGGAATAAAGAAGAACAGGGTGGGGTAGGGGGGGAGGGGAAGGGGTTGGAAATCATAGGTGGATGCAGGTGGGAGGGAAGAGCCTGGAAGGTAATGGAGAGAGAGGGCAGAGGACAAAGAACGGTAAGAGGCAAGAGAAGATTTACTAGGCTGTTGCTGGGACTTGAGGAACTGAGTAACTGGGAAAAGTTAAACAGGTTAGGACTTTATTCCCTGAAGCGTAGAAGAATGAGGAGAAATTTAATAGAGGTAAACAAAATTCTGATGGGTATAGACAGAGTAAATACAAATAGTTTTTTTTTCCACTGAGGTTAGGTGAAATACCAACCAGAAGACATGGGTTAATGGTGAAAGGAGGGGTTTAAGGGAATATTTCCCACAGAGGGTGATGGGAGAATGGAACGAGCCATCAGCTGAAGTGACAAAAGCAGGCTCACTTTTAACATTTAAGATAAAATTGGACAGGTTCAAGGACGGGAGGGGTATGAAGAGATATAGAATTGGTGCAGGTCAGTGAGACAAGGCAGAATAATCATTCAGCACAGACTAAAAGGGGTGAAGAGCCTGTTGTTTGTGCTGTAAATGTTGTAATGGTAGCTCTATAATGGGAGAAGGAAAGAAGGAAAGTAAGGGGTGGAGAGCTGAAGGGAAGGAGACAGAAGGGTGAGGGAAAGAGAGATACTGGGGGAGGGGTTAACAGAAATTGGAGGTCGATATTCATGCTGCCTAGTTGGAGATTGTCAAGAGACTATTTAAGGTCTTATTTCAATCTGCGGGTGGCCTCAGTTTGGTGGCGAATGAGGCTGTAGACAGGCATGTCACTGTGGGAATGCTGCGTCGAATTAAAGTGGTTAGCCACTTGAAGTTCCTTGCTGTTGCATCGGATAGAGTTCAGGGGTCCAACAAAACGATCTCCGTCTGTGTTCCGTCTCCCCACTGTAGAGGAAGCTACACTGGGAGCACTGGTTGCAGTAGATGGCACCTGCTGATTCACAGGTGAACTGATACTTGTCTCCTGTCCTTTACCTGAGAAAGAGGGATTCCATCCATCGCCCATAAAGTAAGTCAAGGAAAGTATTGGACGGTTAGTATGAGCAGTTCCTTTGGCAGTGAGAACGGTGAACAACCAAAGGAACTGCTCATATTAACCATCCGAGTCTCTCATCTGCACAAAGCAAAATTTATTTATTTATTTATTTTTATAGAGTTAATGGAGGTACTTGTCCTGCATAGGTATTGATTGTCTGTATGTGTGTTATGTCTGGTTGTGTGTCACCGAGGACCGGAGAATTCTGTTTCGTCAGGTTCTACTTGTACAATCAGATGACAGCAAACTTCATTTGACCTGTCTTGACAATAGATCTTTATGGATTGGAAAGAGGCAACTCGTGGAGTGCCCCAAGATCAAGTTCAAGTTCAAGTTTATTGTCATCTGATTGCACGTCTACATGACGAAACAGTGTATCTCTGGACCATAGTGCCCACACACAGACACAGGGTACACCTTACATACAAATACATAGATATATCACAATCCAAAATAAATATATATAAAAATAATTTATGGGTTTCTGTGACTGTTAACAGTCTCACTGCCTGTGGAAAGAAGCTGTTTCTCAGCCTTGCAGCCTTACTTTTAATACTCCTACACTTCGTCCTTGAAGTTAGTGTCTGAAAGGTACTGCGGGCTGGATGGTAAGAGTCTTCAATGGTTCTCTGACCCCTCTTTAAGGTGTTCAGTCTGTCAGGACGGGAGATGTCATTATCACTGACTCACAAGGTTGATTTGTGGTCTGTTATTTTTTCGATACCTTGCCACATACGCCTTGTGTCACCAGTGTCTGCAGATCTTCTGTGCATACCCTTGCCTTGCTGATTGCCTGGGAGAGTTTCGGCCATTTTTGATCTTAATACCATCTTATCACCTGACCTGAAAGCAACATCCTGAGCTGAGTAGTGCATGGTCCTCCGCGTCTAGCCAAGGTTTCAATTTTGCCCTGGCTGGGTTGTGTTCAGTCACCGTGATATCCTCTATACACTTGCCTATGTAGCTGGTCACTGTGGTCATTGATGTTGATGTGATTATTGAGGGTGGCTGTCTCCCTGAATCTCCTCCAGTCCTGTGGTTCCAAAGCAGTCTTGCAGCTCAGCTTGGCTTTCCCTGGCCAAGTTCTAATCTCCCTGCAAACTGCATTGACTCGTCTCACCAGTGATCTGCATCAGTTCTTAGCCCTTAATTATTCACTATACAAGTAACTTGGGGGGAGGTCAGAGTGTGCTGTGTACAGATTTTACTGATGTCTTGAAAATAGGTGAGAGTGCAGGCTGCAATGAGAATTCTCCGATTGGATGTGGATGGGTTGGATGAGTGGGAAAAAGCAAATGGAGTTCAGTGTTGGAAAGTATGAGGTCTTGCACTTTGTCAGAGGAATCAAATGGCTGTAATTTAAATGGAGAGAAACTGAATAGAGAGGATCTATCCTGGACCCACAGGTTCCTACACTGTACTGACAATAACCACACCAGCAGTGCGAGTTTAAGACAGCTTTAATAAACTAATATGTACACTACGAGGTCTTATCTCTCTGCAAGACGAACCTGAAAGGCTCGACTGTAGCTCTGGACTGCTTTATATACAAGGTCGCTGGGATGACCCCTGGTGACCTAGTGGTGTAATTACATATCACCACATACACTTCCCAAGGCGGTTGAGGAGGGCAAGGCCACCGACACCAGTCTTGGTCCTGTCAGGCTGCATCATTGTGTGGTACGGTAACCACAAAGTAAAGGGCTGAAAGTTAATACCGAGGATCAAAACGGCCAAGAAGATCGCCTTACCTCTATTGATGGCATTCACCAGGAACGTTGCTTAAAAAGGGATAAAAGAATAATAGATGACCCCTACCATCCAGCACACAGAATCTTTGACCCACTATCATCAAGAAGGAGGTACAGGAGCATCAAAATCAGGAAGGCTAGGGTGGGAAATAACTTCTTCCCTCAGGCTATGAGATTGATGAACTGTATCTTGTAACCGAGGAAATCATTCCAAAATATTTATCCCCTAATATGTAAAAATCTATCCAACCTTGACTTAAATATATTTACTGAGGTCACCTCCACTGCTTCAATGGGCAGCGAATTCCATAGTTTCACCACTCTCTCCTTATCTCCATCGTAAATTTACTACCCTGAATCTTGAGGCTATGTCCCCTAATTCTAGTCTCCCCCAACAATAGAAACATCTTATCTATCTCTATCTTACCAATGCCTTTCATAAGTTCATGTTTCTAAAAGATCCCCTCTCATTCTTCTAAATTGCAGCGAGTACAATCCCAGACAACACAATCTCTCCTCATAGGTTAACCCCCCTCATCTCTGGTGAACCTCCTCTGCATCCTCTCCAAAGCCAATACATCCCTTGTCAAATAAGGAGACCAGAACCAGTGCCTTGTACAGCTGCAGTACAACCTCCCTGCTCCTAAATTCAATCCCTCTAGCAATGAATTTCTTTTTTTCTTTGGCTTGGCTTCACGGACAAAGATTTATGGAGGGGTATGTCCATGTCAGCTGCAGGCTCGTTGGTGACTGACAAGTCCAATGCGGGACAGGCAGGCATGGTTGCAGCGGTTGCAAGGGAAAATTGGTGGGTTGGGGATGGGTGTTGGGTTTTTCCTCCTTTGTCTTTTGTCAGTGAGGTGGGCTCTGCGGTCTTCTTCAAAGGACGTTGCTGCCCGCCGAACTGTGAGGTGCCAAGATGCACGGTTGGAGGCGATATCAGCCCACTGGCGGTGGTCAATGTGGCAGGCACCAAGAGATTTCTTTAAGCAGTCCTTGTACCTCTTCTTTGGTGCACCTCTGTCTCGGTGGCCAGTGGAGAGCTCGCCATAGAACACGATCTTGGGAAGGCGATGGTCCTCCATTTTGGAGACGTGACCCACCCAGCGCAGTTGGGTCTTCAGGAGCATGGAGACCTTATGCACGTCAGCTTGCTGCAATTGCTTGCTATTTAAATAATAGTCTGATCTTTCACTTTTCCTTCCATAATGGATAACCTCACATTTACTAACATTGTACTCCATTTGCTCACTCACTTAATCTATCTATATCTCTGCAGACTCTCCATATCCTCTGCACAATTTACTTTTCCACCTAATCAAAATACATGTGAACTTGAACTTGGCGGAGTCCCACCAACCTAGGGGCCCTTGCATGTGAAACATGTGGATATCCTTTTGAAGTTAAGAAAGATGTTGCTTTGAATGTTGTATGTAGTTTTGGTTGCTTAGCAATAGGAAGGATATTATCAAGCTAGATAGGGTGCAGAAGAGGTTCACGAGGTTGTTGCCAGGAATGAATGGAGAGGCTGATTTTATTTTGAAGGATTAGATATGTAGAACTGGTAAGGGAAAGGGGAGAAGGCCTGGGTGACAGAAGCCATTATCATGTGGGATGGCAGGTGAGGTTAGAGGTTAAGCAGCCTACTCTTGCTCCTAATATCTTGTGTGTATGTTCCTGTCTATGTTCAAATACCCTGAGCAAATGAAGAACTTTAAGGAGGTTAAGAGTCAATATTACCGATAACCTGTTCTGGTCCAACTACATTGATGCTATATCCAGGAAGTGCACCAACAACTCTATTTCCTCAAAAGCCTACAGAAATTTGGCATGTCCTCAGTGTTCTGCACCAATTTTTTTACAGGTGCATTGTAGAAAGTATCCTGCCTGGGTTCCTCACAACTTTGGATGGGGACTGCTCTACCCAAGGGCACCGCAGTTGGTTGTGAATGAAGCACCTCCCACTGCTTTGGGAAAGTAGCCAACAAATTGGAGGAAGCATCCCATTAAGGCCCTCACTGAGAAGAAGATTCAAGAGTTCGATAAAAATTGAACCTCCTTATTCAAGCTCAGTTTCATTCCTGCTGTTATCAGGTTCTTGAATGAACCCTCCCATTTCTAAGAGATGATGTCTTGAACTGTTTAACTGTGCTTTTTTTTCTTTAAGACTTCTGTTGTATTGTTATACTGCCCTCTCTGTATGTATTGTTTTTTTAAAATCTTGCACTACTTGAGTTGACTGGATAGTACACAAAACAAGGCTTTTCACTGTAGTCCTGGTAAATGTGACAAGAAACAAATCAGCAATGAGGCCCTTTGATGACTTTAGAGTAAGAATTGCCAGTTTTTTCAAAGCTTTCAAGTCAAGATTGTTGGTTGCTCCAAATTACCACTGATGTCAGTTGATGTGGTGAAGTGACACTGAAAGGCATTGGATGAATTAAGGTGGATTGCCAATTGATGGATGCAATTTCCCCAACCATTGACGGTTAGTGCAATTTTATCTGGGATCCTCTGCCATTCTGCACAATTTGCATTTGAGAATGTAGATAGATTTGAATTTTTCGGCTATAATGCTTAAGGTGGGATGTGAATGGGAAGGGAAGCTTGAGAACCACTGCTCTAGACCCAATCGTTACCAAAATATTTTGCTTGAGAAAAATTGTCATTGGCCCATTTCCTTTGGAGTTATGAAACCATGCACATAACGAGTCAATTGGGTACGATTAAAGCAGTGGTTTTCAAAATTTTTCTTTCCACCCACATACCACCTTAAGCAATCCTTTACTAATCACAGAGCACTTACGGCATAGGGATTAGTTTAGGAGGAATGTGATCTTTGGGGGGCAGTTTGAAAGCCACTGCTTTACACTTGATTGTTTATGTTCTTAGAGAGGACCTTCTGAACTTAGTCGATCAGAAAGTCTGAATTTTATCTTTTCCTAATTCATCTGAAAGTTCCATTTGCTCACGGTTGTACATTACAAGCAGATAACAGTTGCTAACACCCTGAGCCAGGTCTGGTTATCCCACTTCCTCTACAGGTGGGCAGAGATTTCTCGCCTGACAAAGGGTAAAGTCACAGGACATGATCTGCAGTCTCCAGTAACTCTTCAGGGTCACCATGTCCGGGGAAATGAGGCAGGGCACACCAGGCTTCTGTGAGGGGAGAAGGCCACTCCCAGAGTGTGCACTCAAGACCACCCCTTTACCTTCTTCTGTGGTCATGAAGTCCTCACAGACAGCCAATGGGAAAAGAGCACAAACATGACCCCTGAGATGTCCAGTCCACATGTCTCAGGTCAATCAGCTTCAGAAGAGGAAAGACTGATGAAATGCATGTTGGGAGGTGCAGAGAGGGCAGCAGGAAGGATTAGCAATTCTCTACCATGACATTAACTGGAGTGCAAGCAGGGCTGACTAACGTGGTTTAGGTGCAGTGGGCTGAAGATCCTGGCTGGAAATGGCCAGTGGCTCTGGTGCATTATGCAACTCTAGTATTCCGTTCTCTGGACTTCATAATGGAAAGACCACATTCTGTCTGGGTCAAAAGTAGAACGTTGAGCACCGGCACACCACATGGCTGCGTGCTCAGCCCACTCCTGTTCATGCTACTGACCCACGACTGCATCGCCAGATCCAGCTCCAACAGCGTCATTGAGTTTGCAGAGGACACAACAGTCGTCGGCCTCATCAGCAATGTCAACGATGAGTCGCACTGCAGTGAAGAGGTGGGAAATCTCGT
Organism: Narcine bancroftii; assembly: GCF_036971445.1. NCBI lineage: Eukaryota > Metazoa > Chordata > Chondrichthyes > Torpediniformes > Narcinidae > Narcine > Narcine bancroftii. The sequence continues at coordinate 281,804,803 of NC_091471.1, forward strand.
GAAATGATGCGGGAGCACCAAGCGGAGTCTCAACGTGAACGACATGAAGGAGATCATCGTGAACTTTAGGAGGACCAATAATGACCACCCTCCACTACACATTAACACCTCTGGCATAGAGAGAATGGAGAGCTTCAATTTCCTTGGAGTTCACTTAATAGTGACCTAATGTGGACACTCATCTCACTTGTTGGGAAGGTGTAACAGTGACCTCATTTCCTGCGAACAATGAAGTGGGAAAGGCTACTGGTCACCGTAATGTCAACTTTCTACAGGGGCTCTATTGAGAGCGTCCTGTCCGGCTGCATCATGGTGTTGTACGGTTGTTGCAGAGAAATGAATCGGAGGTCAATCCACAGGACCATAAGAGTGGCAGAGAAGATCACTGGAGTCTCCCTCCCCCCCCCTCCCATCAACGTGATCTACTGGGATCTGAAGAGAGCGTGCAAAATAATCGAGGACTCCTTCCATCCTTTCAGCTGCTTCTGTTGGAAAAGAGATACAGGAGGATCAGAGCCAGCATCACCAGGCTGAGGAATAGTTCCTTCCCACGTGGGTGAGGTTGCTGAACGATCAAAGGAACTGTCACACTAACCTGACTCTCATATTTATGAAACAATATTTATTTATTTGTATATTTGAATACTTGTCCTGCATACTGTATGTATTGTTTGTCTATATGTGTGTTATGTCTGGTGGTGTGTCTGTATGTTTTACTCCAAGGACTGGAAAATGATGTTTTGTCGGGTTGTACTTGTGCAATCAGATGGCAACAGACTTGACTTGAATTGACTGGAGTTGTAGATTGTGGTGCATTATGCAGCTCCAGTGTTCAATTTGAGTTGTAGATTGACAGCGTTTGCATTTTTAATTCAATTTGGAAGAGTGGGTTTTTAATATATGTGTGTGAGAAATTGAGTGCATATGTGCTGGTGTATGAGTACATGGGTGTGAGTAAAGGTATGTGATTGTGTGAGAGTGAATGTGAATGTGTGTCTGTGTCGATGTTAGAGAGTGTGTGGGTGTGTGCGCGTGTGGATGTCTGCGATGCTGTGTATGAAAGGGTGTTTGAGGGAGAGTTTATGCACATGGAGACAGTATTGATGTGAATATATGGAGCCAAGGGAAGACATCCGACACACTGAATGATCCATCACTTTCTAGATACACTCTTGTCCTTCCTCTCATCTGGGAGAAGATTTATGAATCTGAGAACACACATCAACAGGCGAAAAGACAGTTCCTTCCCTGCAGCCATCGGGCTCCTGAATCAACCCCACGACAGCGCTCTCTCACTGCCCTTGTTTGTTGCTAATTAATCTTTCTCTTCATTGTAACACTAAATTCTGTAAATTGTGCTCTTTACATGGCTGTATAAAAGTTAACCTGTGAATCTATTCACTGAAGAACCTTTCTCATTTTGCATTTCGTAACAAGTAAATTTAAACTTAAATTATGCGTGCGTGCATATGTGTGTTTGTGTGTGTGTGTGTGTGTGTGTGTGTCTGTGTGTGTGTGTGTGTGTGTGTGTGTGTGTGTGTTGAGGATGTATGGGATGTGTGTGTATGTGTGCTGAGGATGTGTTGGATGTGAGTGCATGTGTGTGTGTGTGTGTGTTGAGGAGGTGTTGGATGTGAGTGCATGTGTGTATGTGTGCGTGCGCTCAAGTAAGTGTGTTTCCAAGTGTTTATGTTCATGTGTGTGTGTGGGTGCATGTGTGAATGTATGATTTTTATGGGTGGCTGGGGGGATGGTCGTAACATGCAAGTGTGAATGACCCATTATGCATTTGTGTGTAGATGTACAAATGTGATAGAATGTACAATTGTGTGTGCACGCATATGAGTGTACTTAGTGGATGTTATTATAAGTGTACATGATGTGTGTATGTGTGTGTGTGTGTGTGTGTGTGTGTGTGTGTGTGTGTGTGTGTGTGCTGAGGATGTGTTGGATGTGAGTGCATGTATGTGTGTGTGTGTGTGTGTGTGTGTGTGTGTTGAGGATGTGTTGGATGTGAGTGCATGTGTGTATGTGTGCGTGCACTCAAGTAAGTGTGTTTCCAAGTGTTTATGTTCATGTGTGTGTGTGGGTGCATGTGTGAATGTATGATTTTTATGGGTGGCTGGGGGGATGGTCGTAACATGCAAGTGTGAATGACCCATTATGCATTTGTGTGTAGATGTACAAATGTGATAGAATGTACAATTGTGTGTGCACGCATGTGAGTGTACTTAGTGGATGTTATTATATGTGTACATGATGTGTGTGTGTGTGTGTGTGTGTGTGTGTGTGTGTGAATATTGATTTGTACGTGTTTTTTCTGAGTGCATGTTTTGGAGCATTTGTTGTGTGAGTGTGATGTGTGTCTTTGTTCATGTGGGTGTCTTCGAGCCGGTGTATGTAAGTACGTGGCGGTGAGTGTGCGTGCAGTTACAGGGCAAGGAGCGAGGGTGAATTGAGATGGCACAGGGCCAACGCAATTCAGATCACTTATAGAAATTAAAGCAATTTCACTCTCTGTGCTTATTATGGCAATAATTTAATTTGGATTGCTTTTAGCTAATTAACACTTCTAATTAATTCGTTGACATCACAATTAAGATGTCTGTTTGAAATTGGCGTCTCCTGATAATCAGGATGAGGAGGCTGACACTTGCGAGCAGATCAGGCGCGAAAGAGACTGGGAAAAAAAATAGAATAATTAAAAAAAACTGCGGTTAATGAACTTTTGTCAGCCGCAGTGATGAGATCAGGTTGTCACATCGTGATGTTTATGTACAGCAAGCAGCTCAGTTGTAAGATTCCCGATTAATGTTTGTGGAGATTAAAATAAAGGGAAGCTTCATTGCAGTGTAAACATAAATTGATTGACATTTTTATTTCCCTGTTGAGAGACGTTGCCAGCATTTTGCTGATCTTGAATAGATCAATGAAACTTTGGATTTTTACCTTTCCTGCTGCTTTTGCTAACAGCAAGGAATCCGAGCCAGGATGTGACTGCCTGTCACCTGCCTGAGCTGAACTTCCACTCCTTTCTAACTTTGGCTTCACTATCTCTTACCAACCTCACAGTCAAAGTTCACAATGGATTCAGAAACAATTGCCCTTTGAGGAGATGTTCCAGATTTCCACACCTAGCTGGGGGGGAATTGAAGTTGTTTCTAAACTTCATTCCTGGAAGGACTTACATGGGTTTTTGGATTTAAATGTTAAAATTTAGAGATACAGCTCGGTAACAGGCCCTTCCGGCCAACGAGCCCACGCTGCCCAAATACATTCGCGTGACCAATTATCCTTTTAATGTCATACACTTTTGTAACCTTGGAGAAAACCCAAGCGGAGAAGAGGAGAATGTACAAACCCCTTACATACAGCAGCGATCTGAACCCAGGTCACAGACGCTGTATCTTCATTGTGTTAACCGTTAACACTAACTATGTAGCCCTATTCTCTAAGCTTCTCATCTTGATCTCCCCAACCAGTGTCACAGTGTCCAAGAACTATGAATTAGATTTATTCAGATTTATGTTCTAGATGTGGACAAGAAGTTGGTACTTGTTTTGCATTCGACTTGGCAGTGTTCCACAATTAAAACTTTTTGGCTTGATTTTGGTAACTTATTAGAACGAGTAACTGGAGTAAGGTTCCCACAGGATCCAATGTTATTTTTACTGAGAAATGTTAGAGGGATTAAACATAAATTAAAATGAATATGTATCAAGTAAAATTTGTTCAAATTGCCTTGGCAATAGGTAGAAAATGTATTGGTGTAACTTGGAAGTCAGATGCTCATCTGGGAATGGAGAGAAGTTCGGAGTGCTATTCACTTGAGAAATTTACTTATAATTTAAGAGATAAATATCATACATTTTGTGAAATATGGAGCCCATATTTACAAATTGTAGGTATTAAAATTTAAATGAATTACAAACATTTCCTTTCTCTACGAATATTTATATGTATAAAGGTATTGGAAAGTGAAGCCTCTTGTGGTTTTCTTGTCCCTCTTCTTTTTTTTAAGTTTATAGAGGGTTGGGGGATTTATAGTAGGTTTTTCTTTCTTTTGTATTTTTTTTACTTTCTTTTTTATAAAATACCACATGCATTTGGATTAAGTTTGAAATATTGTGATATGCTTGGTAAGTGGTTTTATATTAAATAAAATGCATATACAGTGTCAAAGAGCATGGAGGGGGCCCTTTGGCCCAACTAGTCCATGTTGACCAACTTGGCATTCTGGCCAAATCGCGATCAACTGTATTTGGCCCATATCCACCTTCCCAATGTTGTCATTGTGTCACCTCTACAATGACAAACCCTTTCTTCCATTCTCTTTCTCTAGAAACGTCAAGCACATCATCTCAAATTCTTAACCAGGAAATGCAAAAACATAGTTTATGTATCTCAGGTACTTAGAGTGCAAGGAACTCTGGAAAATTTGAACTTTTTCGCCCTGAGATATTTCTAAATAGAGGGTCAATAGTTTATAGAGAGATGACTATTTCCTTATAACTATCCACATTCTGGATATACGATGGCTTGCATCCATGCGTGAGCTAACTTGTGTGCTGACACGATTTCCTGTTGGAACTGGAAGAAAATTTGTTCCGCAAGGTTCTGTCATTGGACACTTCGAAGCACAATGTAGAATTAAATTTCTACCAGACAAGTCATAACTCACCTTGATCTTTGTCCCTCACCTGATTCCCAACCCATCCGCGGTGCCATCCAAGTATGGCTGTTCTCCTGATCCCATCCCTCCTCACCTTTTTTGCAGCACATTCCAAATTGGGTCTGAGGTTGCCGGTCACAAGCAGTGACACCCCCATGCTACCAGATTCCATGACCACTGCAGTGGGATGGGGGGACTGGAAAGTTTCCTGTGCTCCACCCTCACCCTGCTCCATCGGGATTTTTCCCCCAACTGACGTCTCCAGCCTTAACTTATAAAGGCGTGGCTGAACACCATAAATGGTTGTGATGCTTCATTACCCAATGAGTTGAACACTTTTTATGCTTGCTTTGAGAAGGAGAACTCTTTTTGAGAATTCCTGCAGGAGCTGACAATCCTGTGATATCTGTCTCTGAGGCTAATGCCAGAACATCTCTCAAGAGGTGAATTCTTGCAAGGCATCAGGGTACTGAAAATCTGTGCCAATCAAGTAGGCAGGGCGTTCATGACATTTTCAACCTCTCATTGCCCCAGTCAGAGGCTCCCACCTGCTTTAAAAGGGCATCGATCATCCGGTGCCCAAGAAAAGCAGGGTGAGCTGACCTAACGATTATTGCCCAGTATCACTTGCACCTACTGTGATGAAATGGTGTGAGAGCTTGGTCATGGCCAGAATTAACTCACACCTAATAAAGACCTGGACCCACTGCCACCACAATCGCTTCACAGGAGATGCACTATCTCTGGCTCTCCACTCAGTTCTGGATCACCTAGACTACAGCAGCGCGTACATCAGGCTACTCTTCATTGACTAAAGCTCAGCTTTCAACACTATATACCCTCAGTGCTGGTCAACAAGCTCCAAAACCTGAGCCTTTCCACCCCCCACTCCACCATCACCTGAATTCTTGACTTCCTCATCGGAAGACTACAGTCAGTACAAATCAGGAACCATGTTTTCACCTCACTGACAATCAACACAGGCACACCTCAAGCAGGCATGCCTCATTCACTGCTCAACTTGCTATGCACAATTCAAAAGCTGCCTACAAATTTCCCCATTGCACCACAGCCGTGGGCAGAAGCAATGAGAAAGCTCGTTGAGTGGTGTCATAATTTGCACTCAACAGTAGCAAAACCAAGGAGCTGATTGTAAACTTCAGGAAGGAGAACACGAACCAGTCCTCATCGAGGGGTCAGCAGCGGAAGGGGCTAAGAACTCCAAATTCTCTCAGGTTTTCTGTCCTGGGGGCTCCATCTCAATACAATCACGAAGAAGGCTCACCAGCAGCTACACTTCAGCTTGAGGAGAATTTGTTCGTCACCAACGACTCTTGCAAATTTCTACAGCTGCAGAGTGGAGAGCATTCTGGCTGGTTGCATCACATTCTGGTATGGAGGTGCCAATGCACGGGACAAGAAAAAAAACTCCATAGAGTTATGAACTTGGCCAGCGCCATCATGGGCATCAGTCCCCAAGCCGTCGAGGACATCTCCAAGAGGCGCTGTCTTAAGAGAGCAATCTCTTTCCTCAAGGACCCTCACCACCCAGAGTTACAGGAGCCTGACAACGAACACCCAGCAGCAAAAGGATGGCTTCTTCCCATCTGCCATCAGATTTCAGAATGGACAATGAACCACAGACACTACCTCATGTTCTCTTAGTTCTTGCATTAATTAATTTATTTTTAAATGTAGTTTTATAGCGATATCTACATTGTGACGCTACTGCAAAACAATGAATTTTGTGACTTGTTCCTGACAATAAATTCTGATCCTGATTCTGATAAAGTGAGATGTTCCAGAGCAACCCATCATACTCCTCCTAGACAGCCTTAACCCATGTGGCATGAACAGAGAATTCTCCAACATTAGGTGACCCCTGCCCTGATCTGTTTCCTCGGCTTCCATCTCTCCTGTCCTCACTTTCACTCCCCATACTCCCTCCCTGTGGTCTGCTCTCCGACCGGTTTCACCACCTCCACACCTTCTTTGAATCAGTTACCTGCTATTAGAAGACATCTCATGTATCGTGCAACAAGTGACATGAAAGTGTGGAATTACTGATGGGTTCCGGAGCAAAGGTAGCATAGTTTTACTAATTTTAGGTTCATTCATGAGTCTGATAACAACAGCAAGAAGAACAACCTTATGATACAAGCATTTGTGCCTTGTACTATTCTCCCTCCCCCTCCCTCCCACCAATCCACGTGATTTACCCGGATCATAGTCTAAAGAGGGCAGAAAAATCATTGAGGAGCCCTTCCAACCAGCACAGCATCTTTCAGCTGCTCCCATCGGGGAAGAGATGCAGGAGTATTAGAGCCAGCCTCATGGGAAGTGAGAATGCTGAACGACCAAAACCATCTGAGACTCTCATATTTACAAGACTCTATTCATTTATCGATTTGTATATATGAATACATACTGCATTGTTATGAGTGTCATGTCTGGTTACGTGTCTGCATGTTTTGCACCAAGGACCGGAGAACACTGATTTGTTGGGTGGTACTTGTGTAATCAGATGACTATATACTTGACTTGCATGGCGACTAACTCTCATTATCAACACCTGCATCATGTTTTCCTTCTCTCCTTCCACCGTCATCTCCAAGAACATTATTATACATCGTTGCAGTTGAACCAAGGTAGCTCCAAGTTTCCAGTGTCATCTCCTTCCTTCCAGGAGCTCCAAAACTGCGAGCACCCAATCTCTCTCTGACAAAGCTTCCCAACTCCCTGACACTCAGTACCTCATCATAAACTGAGGCCCCAGATTCACAGTGTCCAAACTGGAACTTCAGTTTTAATACTTCCCCTGGACAATATTTATTCCCAAATCATACACGTTTCTCCCCCTTCTGTTGGGAAGATGATATGTGAGCTTGAAAACATGGTTCTCAAAATTCAAGGGCAGTTTCCTTCCAGCTGTTGTCAGACTCTTGACTAGAACTGTCACGGGTAAAAGTTGATCCCTCCTGCACTACATTAACTGCACTTTTCTCTATACCATGTTCCTCATCCTTGAAACCCTGCACCCTGTGTAACGCGACTGATTGCACTCAGAGACAAGTGAGGAGTACAAGCATGCCTTTAATAGCTTACAATCAATGGCCAGGAGGCACAATAGTCCTTGGGTGACTCTGAGGTAAAGTGGGAAAGCCAGGGTTTATATTGGGGTAGGTGAGGGAGGAGCCAGCCCTCTGAACAATACATAAACAGTGAATACAAGTTAACTGCACCCTACACCCTATGACTGTAACACTCCACCCCGCACTCTGTGACCCACTGTAACTCCCCACCCTGCACTCTGTGTCCCACTGTAACACCCCCACACTACACTCTGTGACTCTCTGTAACACTCCACCCCGCACTCTGTGACTCACTGTAACACCCCACCCTGCACTCTGTGTCCTACTGTAACACCCCACCCTGCGTTCTGTGACCCACCGTAACACCCCCACACTGCGCTCTGTGACTCTCTGTAACACCCCACCCCGCACTCTGTGTCCCACTGTAACACCCCTACACTGCGCTCTGTGACCCACTGTACTTTTATTTTATTATTCTATTGTCTGCTATTGATTTTTTAGACATACAGCCCAGTAACAGGCCATTTTAAATATGGGTTGACTTGTCAGGTTAGCATGCAGAACAAAACTTTTCACTGTATCTTGGTGTGCATTACAATAAATGATTCCAAATATAAATTCCCAATACAAAAGTGTATAATTGCCATTCACACCATTTCCTTATTTTGTTGGTGCAGTTAAATAATATCCACCATTGACAAAACTCAGTGAGAGAGGGTTGTTTGGAGAGAGAGGTATGTGGGTATGGCTGCACATCTGGTGATGACAGTGAGCTGCTTCATGAATTGCCTTGCGTTAAGAATATAATTGTGCTTCTGTGATGTTAATGAATCCTATTCGGTTATGATAGTCCACCCCATATGTCCCCAGCACGCTTGGGTAAACAGTGTGGGAAATATAGATCAGAAACAAGTAAAACCGTGACAGTGGTTTACAGGACCACAAATGAAAGGCAGGTGTGACACTGGCTGCTTTTCGTGTCTATAAATCTGTCCCAGGCAGAAATCTTGGTGGGAGAGTCTCCAGCCCCATGCACAGGCAATAGAATCAATCTGATGCACAGCAAGACGGCCTAATTGGATCGTTTGGTCTTCCTGTCCAGACCCGGTGGGCTGCACAGGCTGGTTGGAGACACACTTCAGGTGAGGGGGAGAGGTGCAAGGTTGGTGCTCACATTGAACAGAAGACCTCCACATCCATCCTCGGCAACCCCGTGGCTGGACCCAAGGTCACCGGCGCAGGCATCAGGTCAACCCTCCTGAGAGCGAAGTGACCAAGAGCCCCTGGTCTGGATGGAGACCCTCTGTATCCCAAGAACCAGCACAAATCAGCTGGTGGGTGCTTCCAATATCACTAACCCCTCTCTGTTACATGCTAGTTCCATTCTGTCTTCAGGCCAGAAGATGTTGAAGCAGAATTAGGCCATTCGGCCCATTGACATCTAGGCCCTGACCATTCCCAGTTTTGAAAAAAGGTGGAGGGGGGAGCGGAATTGTTGGCATTTCAGGTCGAGTCTCCGCATCGGGACTCTGAGCAAGCATGCAGAGGAGAGTTGGAAGGGTGATGGAGTGGATGTGGAGAGGATGTTTCCAGTAGTGGGAACAGAGGTCCACAGCCTCAGAATAAAATAACAGAAAATGAGGAGAAATTTCTTCCATGTTTCTATCTGACTTTTTCTTAAACATTGCATCAGTACCTGTCTCAACCTCCTCCCCCCGCAGTCTGTTCCACACACCCACCACCCTCTGTATGAAAGAGTTTCCTTTCAGGTTCCTGTTAAATTTCTCCCCCTCACCTTAAATCTATGTCCTCCGGTTACCAATTCCCTTATTCTGGGCAAAAGACCCTGCGTTCACCTGATCTATTGCTCTCGTGATTGTACACACCTCTACGTGATCACCCCTCATCCTCCTGCGCTCCAAGAGATAAAGCCCCAGTTGGCTCCATCTCTCCCTATAGCTCAGGCCCCCCCCACCCCACCCCCGATTCCTGGCAACATCCTCATTAAACTTCTCTGCGCCCTCTCCAGCTTGACAACATCGTTCCCGTGGCACTGAGACCAAAACCAAGCACATTTCTCCAAATGGAGCCTCACCAATGTCTTATAGGAGGTAAAGTTATCTATAAACCAACGTTTCAGGCCTGAGCCCTTCTTCAGGTGCCTGAACAAAAAGGCCGGGAGGAGAAGAGAAGAAAGGACAGGGGTAGGACCACAAGCTAACAGATAAAAGGCCATAAATGGACCTCAGTAGGAGGATGTTCTTCACTTGTTCTCCTCTGTCCAATTATGGCCTTTTGACTATGGGCCTGTGCTCCTCCCCCCAGTCTTTTCCTTCAGGTGCCTTCCTGTTTTTTGCTCCTATTTTTGCAAAGGTGTCAGGTTATATATCTTTTCACCCCATGGTCACTGCGAGACCTCCAGCATTTCACTTTAATCACAGAGTCTGTGGACTTTCATGTTTCACTCCTTTCCTCCATGAAGACAATTTTCTATCTTTGACCTGAATTGCTCATCCCCTTTCTCCCTCCACGGATGTTGCTTGACTTGATGAGAATTCCCAGTGGTTTCTGTTTTTTGTTCAGATTTCCAGGTGCATGTTGGAATTTCCCATTTGAATCATTTTTTTATTATTATAAAGACGGAAGGGGGTGGAGAACCGAGGGAAAGAAAACAGGGGAGAGGAAGGGAGGGTAAATGGAGAGCAGGTTAGCAGAAACCAGAGAAGTCAATGTTAATGCCATCCAGCTGTTCACCAAGCCATCCCTTATCCCCTCCTTGCTGCTGTGTCCTCCTTCCCTTCTCCACCTATTTTAGTCACCCCCATGCCTCCCCTGCTTACCATTTTGTTCAGATATCTGCTGATATTTTTCTGTACCTTGATGAAGGTCTCTTCGTCTCCTCCTCAAGGATGCTTGCTTAGCCCACTGCTCTGCTCATTATACACCCATGACTGTGTGGCCAGGCACAATTCCAGTGCCATCTACAAGTTTGCCGATGACACCACAGTTGTTGGCAGAGTCGCAAACGGCAACAAGAAAGCGTACGGGAGGGAGATAGATCAGCTCATTGAATGGTGTAACAACAACCTTGAACTCATCATCCGCAAAACCAAAGAGAGGATTGTGGACTTCAGGAGGAAGTCAGGCGAATTCAACCCAGTCCTCATCGAGGGCTCAGTAGTGGAGAGGGTCAAGAACTTCAAATTCCTGTGTGTCAGCATCTCCAAGGATCTGTCCTGGAGCCTCCATGTTGATGTAATCATAAAGAAGGCCTGCCAGCGGCTATACTTTGTGAAGTGTCTGAGGAGATGCGGAATGTCACTGAAAATTCACATAAACTTCTACAGGTGTACCCATGGAGAGAATTCTGGGTGATGGCATCACTGTCTGATATGGAGGCACCAACTCTCAGGACAAGAATAAACTCCAGAGGGTTGTTATCTCAGCTGTGACATCACAGGCCCCAGACTTCACTCCATCGAGCACATCCACATGAGGTGGTGTCTTCAAAAATCAGCCTCTATCCTCAAGGACCCCCATTCATTGCTTCCCGTGATGCTGTCCCTGCTCTCGTCTTGTCAGGCACACAAGGCCCATTTGGACTCCTGAGTGTCGCCTCCAGTGAGTCACCAGCAGCATTCGGCCCTAAGCAACATGGACACGGTCATGTGGCCACAACCCCTGTTAGCCTGTGTTCCTCCTCCTCCTGCCCCTCCTTACCTTCTTGCTTCTCCTCCTGCCCCTCCTTACCTTCTTGCTTCTCCTCCTGCCCCTCCTTACCTCCTCTTCTCTCCAGCCCCTCCCCCACTCTCTGACACCCCGCCCCCCCCCCCACCTTTTTATTCAGGCCTATTTTTTGCAAATGCAAAAGGATTCAGGCCTGAAATGTTGGTTACCCTTTACTCCCTTTAGATGCTTCACGGCCTGCTGAGTACCTCCAGCACATATATCCCGGGGCGGCACGGTTGGTGTAGAGGTTAGTGCAACGCCTTTACAAATGCCAGTGAATGGGACAGGGGTTCGAATCCCACGCTGTCTATAAGGAGTACGCACATTCTCCCTGTATCTGTGTGGGTTTTCCCCCAGGGTGGGGGTGGGGGGGCTTCAGTTTTCTCCCACCGTACCAAGGGTTGTAAGTTAATGAGGTGTAAATTACGTGGCATGGCTCGTGGGCTGGAATGGCCTGTTACCGTGCTGTATGTCTAAATTAAAAAAAAATTCTTTGTGCATTGTGTGTGTGTGTGTGTGTGTGTGTGTGTGTGTGTGTGTGTGTGTGTGTGTGTGTGTGTGTGTGTGTGTGTGTGTGTGTGTGTGTGTGTGATGGAACTGTGCAGGGAAAGCTACACTCTGTATCAGGTCCATAAGCCTACTCTGGGGCACGATGGAGCAGCATGGAGAGATCTTTGCTTTGCATCTCATCCACCCAAAGCCTTTTCCCTGAGAGTGTCTGATAGAACAGTACAGAGACAGCCAGCTCTCTATTGACCCTATGACTCCTGCCCTGAGACTGAATGATAAAGCAATACAAGGAGTGCTGATTCACATTGAACAACTTCTGTTTTCTTTCATATATTTTGCCTTTATTCCCAAGCTATTCATCTTTTTAACTTTATGATCATTTTATTTAAAACACCATTACTGCGCCATTGCACTGTTGCTGTGTGGGACTAGGGCATGCTCCAGTCTCCACAGGGTTCACCAGTTCTGGAAATGCCTTGACTGAGAGCCAATGGACCCCTCAAGCCCCTTTCTCCAGGGGCACCTGGAAATGACCATGAGCTCAGGAAAGAGGCCGACTGCCCACTGCCTGGACCTGCAAATGGAACTCCTGGCCAAGCCAAGGGTCAAATCCCCAGCTCTCTGCAATGGGCGCCAATGGACAATACCAGAATTATGCGGACTCTCCCCACACTCCTAATTCCCCTCCTCCATCAGAGGAGAAGCATTCGGACTGGAGGACTCCATGTCTCAGACTCCAAACAGTGTCAAGTCCAAGTTTATTATCATCTGATTATATGTATACAATGAAATGAAACTGCTTCTCTGGATGCAGTGCACACACATACATACATATACAGCATTTAATAATCTCACACACACACATTTATATATGATAAGATGTAATTTAAAATAAATATGCATTAATATTTTGGAATGATACTGTTCATTAAATTCACAGCCTGTGGGAAGAAATTATTTCCCAGCCTGGCAATCCTGATTTTGATGCTCCTGTATCTCCATCTTGATGAGTGGGTCAAAGATCATGTGGGTTGGATGGAAAGGGTGTTTCTTTATTCTTGGAGCCTGATTTATGCAATGCTTATGGTGAAGGTCGTTAATAGAGGAAAGGGAGACCCAAGTGATCTCCTCGGCCATTTTGATGATCCTCTGAATGGACTTCGGGACCGATGCTTTGCAGCACGTCCCGCACAATGATACAGCCAGACAGGACACTCTCTGTTATTCTCCTGTAAAATGTCGTCAAGATGGGGGCCTGTAGCCCTGCCCCAACAACCTTCAGCTGACCTATATGGGGGGCAGAATTTCTCCCGCACAAAGTGCTGCTGACCATTCCAGAGCCATCCCTGCTTCCTCGAATGTATGTAAACCTGATCCCTTGGAACTTTCTGTACTAATTCCTTAGCACTGATGTAAGGCTCACCCACCTGGCTAATCTCTGTCACACTTCTCAAATAAAAGAACCAAATTATCTATCCTCCAGTCTTCTGGCAACTAGCCTGTGGTGAAGAAAGATGAAGCTATCTCCATCAGTTCCCAAATATCTCCTCCCTTGCCATAGCAACCTGGGGTAAATCTTACCCAGCCCTGGGAATTTATATTAACCCTTATGCATTTCATGATATCTAACACCTCCTCATTCTTAAAAATAATCTGCTCCACAGATTTTCCACATCCCCGCCCCCACCCCCAAACTCCTCATCTTCCTTGCCCTTCTCCTTGATGAACATGGATAAGGAATTTTCATTCCATCCCTCACCCAAGTCCTGATTCCCACACGTGGATTACGCTTTTGTCCCTCATGAGATCCACTCTATCCCTGGGCTATGTTCCTGCTCCTGATCTACTTATGGGATGTTTTGGGATTCTCATTGGCAAGTTATCTTTGGTCCCTTTGTGACTTTCTCATTTCCTTCATAAGTCCTCTCCGACACCTCAAGGGACCACCTTAATCCTGATTTATTTTACCTGCCAGTTATTCCTTTTTTTTTCAAATGAAATCTTCATTCTCCTTTGTCATATAATGTTCCTTCATCTTTCCATTTTTCCCATTTACACTTACCAGAACATACTGGCCCTGAGTTCCTTCACTCTCATGAGATTCCCACTTGGCTGCTGATGTCTGCTCTCAATCTATTTATATCAGGTCTTCTCTTACACTATTGAAATCAGCCTTCCCCCTTCCCATTTCAAGATCTTAACTTGAGGACTGATTTTATCCTTTTCTATAACTTACAAAATTATGGTCACTATTCCCAAAGTGCTCCCACACAGACACTTCCTCCATTTTCATTTTTTCATTTTCTAAGAAAAGATGGGGTACAGTATCATATATAAAATCAGGAGATGAATGGATTGGGTGAATAAAGAGAGTCTTTTGCCCAGAGCAGGGGAATCAGTAATCAGAGGACATAGGTTTAAGATGAGGAGGAAGAGATTTAACAGGTACCTGAGGAGTAACCTTTTTACACAGAGGGTAGTGGGCATCGGGAACAAGCTGTTGGAAGAGCTAGTTGAAGCATTTCCTATTGCAATGTTTAAGAAAAAGTTGGACAGATACATGGATAGGATTTGTTTAGAGGGATATGGTCCAAATGCCGGCAGGTGGGACTGGTTGGGGTCGGGACATTTTGGTTGGCATGGCAAGGTGAGTTGAAAGGCCTCTTCATGCTCTATGACTCTTTCGCTAGTAGGACTATTTACATTTTGACTCAATTATTTTCTTGGATATGCTCAAGAAATTCTCCACCTTTTAAGCAATCCCGGTCAAAAATGGGAAGTTTAAATTTACCACTGCTACATTGATTTAACACCTGTCTGTTGTTTGCTATCATATCTGTCCTTGAAACAATATGAAAATTCTATCCATTTTGCTGCCACTTTCTACTCTTCCTCACAGCTCATCCTTCACTTTTCCCTTTCCGGATCTTTCCATCCCATCTTAGTGAATATGCTTGCTACAAACATCGATTGCACCACCTACTTTGACCACACTTTCTTCCACCCTGTTCCCTTCCATTCTCTTAGTTTTTCCCTTCTCCATCTTATTTGCTCTGAATATAAAACTTCCCGCACAAGTACGTCTGAGGTCTGAGCCTGGATCACGATTTTGCCTCTTCCATCGTGAACGGTGTTCTTAACTGCATGACTTCTATTTACCGTCCCTCTACTAGTGCTCCTCTCTTTCTGATCCAAGCAGGAGCAAACTTTTCCGCAAGAGTTTTCTGGTTCGTCCCTTCCACTCCACCAGCATGACAATGGTAATGATGCTGATGAGTTTATTGTCATACACATTGTACAATGTACATATGGACTGAAATTCCGCAGCTGAAAAGGTACTTGTAAAAATAAACAAGAACTACAAAACAATAAAATAAACTATGCATTAAATGCTTAATCGAATTAAAACACAATCAAGACAGAAAGAAATAGATGATAAATAATGTTACCATAGTGTAAAAATAGAGACTTATCCATAGTGCAGACAATCTTTTTGTGGTGTCGGACTAATCTATGCTTAATGCACCAAGGGAAGTTCAAGAAGCTCTTTGGTTGGATGAAATTTTTCTTGCAATGCCTTAAGGACAGAAGACTCATTGGGGCACTAACATCAGCCAGGGATGAACTCTCCTATGCCATCTGGAAGACAAAGCGTGGGATCGCACAGAGGATCCATAGTCAGCTGTGTGGGCCCGAGGACGTGAGGGGATCAAAACAATAACAAGTCACAAGTGAACCTTGCGGGTCAATGACAAAGATGCTTCCCTTCCAGATAGACTGAACATGCATGGATAGATGAGATGAAAGGATGACAACGAAGCAACCTCTTTCTTTCCTCCCAAAGAACAGGTCCCTTGCGTAGTTGTGGCTGAGATGAGGCGAATCCTATCCAGGGTGAATCCACACAAGGTAGAGGGACCAGACAACATACCCAGCTGCATACTGAAGGACTATGCTGATCAACCGAGGGAGGCCCTTACGGACATCTTCAACATGTTATTGCAGCAGTCCAACGTCCTTGTGGGTTTCAAGGCAGCACGATCATCCCGGTTAAGAGGACGACAGTAACAGGCCTCAATGACGACCACCGTGCGGCCTCGACTTCCATCCTTATGAAATGCTTTGAGCGTCTGGTGATGGAACATGTCAAAGCACAACTCCAGAGACAATAGACCTATTTCAAATGACCATTAGGTGGAACCATCCATGGACAAAACTATTGCCTTGCCCCTCCACTCCATCCTGATCCAGCTGGAGAACAATGCCTCATGTGCCAGGCTGTTCATTGAGTTCAGCTTAGCAATCATACCCCAGAGGGTGGTGGAGAAGCTGTCCTCGATGGGGGTTCAACACCCCTCTCTGGACTTCCTAACGGAAAGACCACAGTCTAGTCCGGGTCGGTAGCAGAATGTTGCCACCACCCTGCAAAGCACTGGTGCACCTCAGGGCTGTGTGCTCAGCCTGCTTCTGTTCACGCCATTGACCCATGACTGCATCGCCAGACCTAGCTCCAACGATCATCAAGTCAGCAGATGACACAACTGTAGATGACTTCATCAGCAACAGGGATGAGTTGAAATAGAGAGGAAATAGAAAATCTTTTGAAATGGTGCAAGAATAACAACCTGAGACTCAACATGGACAAGACGAAGGAGATGATTGTGGACTTCAGGAGGAAGTCAGAGAGGACCCCCTTCCAATCCACATTAATAGCTCAATTGTAGAAAGAGTGGAAGCACCAAGTTCCTTGGAGTCCACATAAGGAGTGACCTATTCTGGACACATATCATCTCCTCACTTGTCAGGAAGGTGCAACAGCAATTCTATTTCCTTAGAAGGCTGAGGTAGGCAAGGCTATGGGCCCCTTTCTACATGAACTCCATCAAGAGCCATCACAGTGTGTAACAGTTGCTGTAAAAGGTGAAAGCACAGGACCATAAAAGTGACAGGGGATGCTCTCCAACCACACTCCCTGTGCACCCCCCCCCCCCCCCCACCGACTCTGCTACTACATCACTGGGATTTATCAAGATCAATGTTTAAACAGGACTTGCAAAATCAGGAAGAGACCCCTACCACCCTGCATGCAGCATCTTCCAGGTATTCCTGTTGGGAAAAAGGTACAGACATATCAGAGCCAGATCCACAGGCTGAGGAACAGCTTCTTCTCACGGGCAGTGATACTGCTGAACAACTAACTCTCACTGACTCTACTATTTATTAAGAATATTTATTTTCATCTGTGTACATATATGCTGTGTATATGTAGCAAATGCCTGTTTGTGTGTTATGTCTGTATACACGTTTTGCACTGTTCTGCATTGTGGGCCAGAGAAAGCTGTTTCATCAGGTTGTACTGAGATCCGAGAGTGATGCCATCTGGAGCGATGCTCCTGGTAGGGCCCCCCGTGGCGGTAAGATCGAGAGTGAGGTCCCTGCCAAAGAACAATCCAACCAAGTCCTCAATGGTGGAACAGGCGGACGAAGTTGCTTTGAACTCACTGTGAAGACGGACAAAGGCTGCAACCAATCCACCCGCTCTGATCGTCATGGTTTCCACGCCTTGGAACTAGGTGGTTGATTTGTGAAGTATTGTGTGCTTCTTGGAGTGCGACATTAAGTACACGTTAAGCAAATACACACACTGGCGTCTTTGCTCGGTGGGTCAATGGAACGAAGGCCACCATCCTCGACCACAAAGAATAGCCATGACTGATCAACTGGTACAATCATATGGCCAAATAAAATTGAAGTTGAACTTGAAGAGCCTGATGGCAGTTGGAAGGAAACTGTTCTGAAACTCAGAGTTGCTGGACTTCAGGCTTCTGTATCTTTTACCCGAAAGTAACAGTGATAATTAGTTGTGACCAGGGTGAAGGGAGTCATTAAGATGTTGGCTGCCTTCTTGAAGCAGCACCTCAGACAGAGGGCATTGGAAATACCAAATCAGGCTGTGATGCAAAATCAGGGGATCTGTAGAAGTTTGACTGAAGTGTTCAACATGCCAAATTCCTTAGAAAGTTGAGGTGTTGGCGTGTCCTCCTCACAGTTATCTCCATGTGGTGGCTCCAGGGGAGGTCTTCTGAAAGACTCCTGGAAGCTTAGAGGTTGTAGTCCACTCCACCTTCGTCCCTTTAATGCAGGCAGATGTGTGGTCCCTTGACATCTCCTTCCTAAAAATCCACAGTTAACTCCTTGGTGATGCTGAGAGCAAGATTGTTGTTCTGGTATCACCCAACCAGATTCTCAATCTCCATTCGGTTTTCTGTCTCATCACCTTCAGTAGTTTGGCCGACAATGCTGGTGTCATCAGCAAATTTGTAGTTGGAGCCGAACTTGTCTACACGGTCATGAGTGGACAGGGGGATGAAGCATTAATGGGATATCGCAATAACAGTCACACCAACATGATTTCTTTGGTGAACCAGTGGAAGTAATGCTCTTCCCTTGCCACTATCCAAGGATCTGATCAATCTTTCCAGGTCAAGAGAATCATTGGCCCTTCTTCCAATTGAGTGCCATGTTCAAGATACACTGTGTGGTCTCCTTTCTGTCAACCACAGACTGGACGACTGCTTTGCTGCGCACCTGTGCTCTGACAGCAGGGGTGACGCTGATCGTCCCTTTGATTGTCACTTCAGTTCTCAGCCCACTCCCTCTCTGACCTGACCGCCAGTGACCTCCTCCAGGAGACGAAGGTTTCTGACAAGACCGAGGGGATTGTAAAAGTGGAAGGGTGGGGGGTTCTCAAATGATGAGGGACAACATGACAGCAGTATTTCCTGGAGGGATTGTCTAATGAGGCCTTATGTGCCATGAGGTCCCTTTTTCCTTTCTGAGCACGTGGCATCTTTCTGCACATCACATGGAATTTTACAGCTTCAGGTAATTTGCACTCTATATCTGGCCTTTTCTGTTGTAAGTCATCCAACTGTAAGCTTGGCTCCATTATTCATTAGCACAGCTTATCCTGCTGGGCAAGACCCCTCGATCTGTTTTCCATGGCATTTTAACTTTGCTTCCTCTCGAATTGCCCAGATCAACAACTTATCCCCAGATCATCCCTGCAATCACCCTTTCAGAGATAATCCCTTTGTCTTATCTTTGCAATGTTCTTTCCTCGTTCAGATGGAGTGTCCTCCAGTGGAAGCTCCGGATTGGTTACTCTTCCCTGCGATGCTGCCTGGCCCGATGAGTGATTCCAGAATTTTCCTGACATTTCCTGCATCTTAAATGTGTTACTTAAATTAAGCAGCATCTATTAGAATTCCAGATTTCTAAATTGACAATAGTCTCGCAAACAGACTGCATGATTCCTGGGGACATTTAATGATCAAAGTTGTTGACGAACATTAACACTCAAACATTTTATTGCGAAAACAAGAGCTGGTAAAATAAATCTGAAAATGCTTATTGCAAAAAAAAACCGAATATGTAAATATTTAAATATGTAAATATATTACAAATCTAAATTAATCAAATCTGACTAGGTTAATTGCATGTTTACTCTTTAAGTTTTTAAATTTTAATTACTTCCATTTTAAATACATGGCTTGATGTGTGTTCGGAGCACTGGAATTATGTAACACCTATTAAAATATCATTTCAAGCCTTAAGAATCTCATTAATATCTTTGATACCAAGAGCAGCTTGGTGTCAGGCAGCTGACCGTAGTATTACCCCGTTAATCTCACTGACATCAGGTCAGAGGGGTCCTGCTTTCTGTTTACATTAACGAGGCAGGCCAGGAGAAGGATAGTACTGTGTACGGGGGCAAAATGGACTTGGAGAGGGAGAAACTGGGGCATGCTAAGCCCGATGAAGGTTTAAAAAAAGGGCTGCAGAACAAATTAATTTTGGTGTCTGCAGACGGACACAAGCCCAGGCAATTTATCCACAGCAGCTGACCTGTAGATGTTAATCAGCACCACACCAGGTGATTTTAGCACATTCCAGGAACCAGAAAGGTTTGGTGGAAATAGCAGAGAGTCACTGACGACATATCCAACACTCACAGCTCCCTGTCACTGATATCCGCACACTCACTGTTCCCTGTCACTGATATCCGCACACTCACTGTTCCCTGTCACTGATATCCCCACACTCACTGTTCCCTGTCACTGATATCCCCACACTCTATGATCCCTGTCACTGATATCTGCACACTCACTGTGCCCTGTCACTGATATCGGCACACTCACTGTTCCCTGTCACTGATATCCCCACACTCACTGTTCCCTGTCACTCATATCCCCACACTCACTGTTCCCTGTCACTGATATCTCCACACTAACAGATCCCTGTCACTGATATCCCCACACTCACTGTTCCCTGTCACTGATATCTCCACACTCACTGTTCCCTGTCACTGATATTTCCACACTCACTGTTCCCTGTCACTGATATCTCCACACTCAATGTTCCCTGTCACTGATTTTCCACACTCACTGTTCCCTGTCACTGATATCTCCACACTCACTGTTCCCTGTCACTGATATTTCCACACTCACTGTTCCCTGTCACTGATATCCCCACACTCACTGTTCCCTGTCACTGATATCTCCACACTCAATGTTCCCTGTCACTGATTTTCCACACTCACTGTTCCCTGTCACTGATATCTCCACACTCACTGTTCCCTGTCACTGATATTTCCACACTCACTGTTCCCTGTCACTGATATCCCCACACTCACTGTTCCCTGTCACTGATATCTCCACACTCAATGTTCCCTGTCACTGATATTTCCACACTCACTGTTCCCTGTCACTGATATCTCCACACTCAATGTTCCCTGTCACTGATTTTCCACACTCACTGTTCCCTGTCACTGATATCTCCACACTCACTGTTCCCTGTCACTGATATCTCCACACTCACTGTTCCCTGTCACTGATATTTCCACACTCACTGTTCCCTGTCACTGATATTTCCACACTCACTGTTCCTTGTCACTGATATCCCCACACTCACTGTTCCCTGTCACTGATATCTCCACACTCAATGTTCCCTGTCACTGATTTTCCACACTCACTGTTCCCTGTCACTGATATCTCCACACTCACTGTTCCCTGTCACTGATATCTCCACACTCACTGTTCCCTGTCACTGATATCTCCACACTCACTGTTCCCTGTTACTGATATCTCCACACTCACTGTTCCCTGTCACTGATATCTCCACACTCACTGTTCCCTGTCACTGATATCTCCACACTCACTGTTCCCTGTCACTGATTTTCCACACTCACTGTTCCCTGTCACTGATATCTCCACACTCACTGTTCCCTGTCACTGATATCTCCACACTCACTGTTCCCTGTCACTGATATCTCCACACTCACTGTTCCCTGTCACTGATTTTCCACACTCACTGTTCCCTGTCACTGATATCTCCACACTCACTGTTCCCTGTCACTGATATCTCCACACTCACTGTTCCCTGTCACTGATATCTCCACACTCACTGTTCCCTGTCACTGATTTTCCACACTCACTGTTCCCTGTCACTGATATCTCCACACTCACTGTTCCCTGTCACTGATATCTCCACACTCACTGTTCCCTGTCACTGATATCTCCACACTCACTGTTCCCTGTCACTGATATCTCCACACTCACTGTTCCCTGTCACTGATATCCCCACACTCACTGTTCCCTGTCACTGATATCTCCACACTCACTGTTCCCTGTCACTGATATCTCCACACTCACTGTTCCCTGTCACTGATATCTCCACACTCACTGTTCCCTGTTACTGATATCCCCACACTCTCTGTTCCCTGTCACTGATATCTCCACACTCACTGTTCCCTGTCACTGATATCTCCACACTCACTGTTCCCTGTTACTGAAATCCCCACACTCTCTGTTCCCTGTCACTGATATATCCACATTCTATGTTCCCTGTCACTGATATCTCCACACTCACTGTTCCCTGTCACCGATATCTCCACACTCACTGTTCCCTGTCACTGATATCTCCACACTCTCTGTTCCCCGTCACTGATATCTCCACACTCTCTGTTCCCCGTCACTGATATCTCCACACTCTCTTTTCCCTGTCACTGATATATCCACACTCTCTTTTCCCTGTCACTGATATCTCCACACTCACTGTTCCCTGTCACCGATATCTCCACACTCACTGTTCCCTGTCACTGATATCTCCACACTCTCTGTTCCCCGTCACTGATATCTCCACACTCTCTTTTCCCTGTCACTGATATCTCCACACTCACTGTTCCCTGTCACTGATATCTCCACACTCTCTGTTCCCTGTCACTGATATCTCCACACTCACATTTCCCTGTCACTGATATCTCCACACTCTCTGTTCCCTGTCACTGATATCTCCACACTCACTGTTCCCTGTCACTGATATCTCCACACTCTCTGTTCCCTGTCACTGATATCTCCACACTCACTGTTCCCTGTCACTGATATCTCCACACTCACTGTTCCCTGTCACTGATATCTCCACACTCTCTGTTCCCTGACACTGATATCTCCACACTCTCTGTTCCCTGTCACTGATATCTCCACACTCTCTCTTCCCTGTCACTGATATCTCCACACTCACTGTTCCCTGTCACTGATATCTCCACACTCTCTGTTCCCTGTCACTGATATCTCCACACTCTCTGTTCCTGTCACTGATATCTCCACACTCTCTGTTCCCTGTCACTGATATCTCCACACTCTCTGTTCCCTGTCACTGATATCTCCACACTCACTGTACCCTGTCACTGATATCTCCACACTCACTGTTCCCTGTCACTGATATCTCCACACTCTCTGTTCCCTGACACTGATATCTCCACACTCACTGTTCCCTGTCACTGATATCTCCACACTCACTGTTCCCTGTCACTGATATCTCCACACTCTCTGTTCCCTGACACTGATATCTCCACACTCACTGTTCCCTGTCACTGATATCTCCACACTCACTGTTCCCTGTCACTGATATCTCCACACTCTCTGTTCCCTGACACTGATATCCCCACACTCACTGTTCCCTGTCACTGATATCTCCACACTCTCTGTTCCCTGTCACTGATATCTCCACACACAATGTTCCCTGTCCTGATATCTCCACACTCTCTGTTCCCTGTCACTGATATCTCCACACTCAATGTTCCCTGTCACTGATATCTCCACACTCTCTGTTCCCTGTCACTGATATCTCCACACTCTCTGTTCCCTGTCACTGATATCTCCACACACAATGTTCCCTGTCCTGATATCTCCACACTCTCTGTTCCCTGTCACTGATATCTCCACACTCAATGTTCCCTGTCACTGATATCTCCACACTCTCTGTTCCCTGTCACTGATATCTCCACACTCTCTGTTCCCTGTCACTGATATCTCCACACTCTCTGTTCCCTGTCACTGATATCTCCAAACTCTCTGTTCCCTGTCACTGATATCTCCACACTCTCTGTTCCCTGTCACTGATATCTCCACACTCTCTGTTCCCTGTCACTGATATCTCCACACTCAATGTTCCCTGTCACTGATATCTCCACACTCTCTGTTCCCTGTCACTGATATCTCCACACTCTCTGTTCCCTGTCACTGATTATCTCCACACTCTCTGTTCCCTGTCACTGATATCTCCACACTCTCTGTTCCCTGTCACAGATATCTCCACACTCTCTGTTCCCTGTCACAGATATCTCCACACTCTCTGTTCCCTGTCACTGATATCTCCACACTCTCTGTTCCCTGTCACTGATATCTCCACACTCTCTGTTCCCTGTCACAGATATCTCCACACTCTCTGTTTCCTGTCACTGATATCTCCACACTCTCTGTTTCCTGTCACTGATATCTCCACACTCTCTGTTTCCTGTCACTGATATCTCCACACTCTCTGTTCCCTGTCACTGATTATCTCCACACTCACTGTTCCCTGTCACTGATATCACCACACTCTCTGTTCCCTGTCACTGATATCTCCACACTCTCTGTTCCCTGTCACAGATATCTCCACACTCTCTGTTCCCTGTCACTGATTATCTCCACACTCTCTGTTCCCTGTCACTGATATCTCCACACTCTCTGTTCCCTGTCACTGATATCTCCACACTCTCTGTTCCCTGTCACAGATATCTCCACACTCTCTGTTCCCTGTCACTGATTATCTCCACACTCTCTGTTCCCTGTCACTGATTATCTCCACACTCTCTGTTCCCTGTCACTGATTATCTCCACACTCTCTGTTCCCTGTCACTGATATCTCCACACTCTCTGTTCCCTGTCACTGATTATCTCCACACTCTCTGTTCCCTGTCACTGATTATCTCCACACTCTCTGTTCCCTGTCACTGATATCTCCACACTCTCTGTTCCCTGTCACAGATATCTCCACACTCTCTGTTTCCTGTCACTGATATCTCCACACTCTCTGTTCCCTGTCACTGATATCTCCACACTCTCTGTTCCCTGTCACTGATATCTCCACACTCTCTGTTCCCTGTCACTGATATCCCCACACTCTCTGTTCCCTGTCACTGATATCTCCACACTCTCTGTTCCCTGTCACTGATTATCTCCACACTCTCTGTTCCCTGTCACTGATATCTCCACACTCTCTGTTCCCTGTCACAGATATCTCCACACTCTCTGTTTCCTGTCACTTATATCTCCACACTCTCTGTTCCCTGTCACTGATTATCTCCACACTCTCTGTTCCCTGTCACTGATTATCTCCACACTCTCTGTTCCCTGTCACAGATATCTCCACACTCTCTGTTTCCTGTCACTGATATCTCCACACTCTCTGTTCCCTGTCACTGATTATCTCCACACTCTCTGTTCCCTGTCACTGATATCTCCACACTCTCTGTTCCCTGTCACAGATATCTCCACACTCTCTGTTTCCTGTCACTGATATCTCCACACTCTCTGTTCCCTGTCACTGATTATCTCCACACTCTCTGTTCCCTGTCACTGATTATCTCCACACTCTCTGTTCCCTGTCACTGATATCTCCACACTCTCTGTTCCCTGTCACTGATTATCTCCACACTCTCTGTTCCCTGTCACTGATATCTCCACACTCTCTGTTCCCTGTCACTGATTATCTCCACACTCTCTGTTCCCTGTCACTGATTATCTCCACACTCTCTGTTCCCTGTCACTGATATCTCCACACTCTCTGTTCCCTGTCACAGATATCTCCACACTCTCTGTTCCCTGTCACTGATATCTCCACACTCACTGTTCCCTGTCACTGATATCTCAACACTCTCTGTTCCCTGTCACTGATTATCTCCACACTCTCTGTTCCCTGTCACTGATTATCTCCACACTCTCTGTTCCCTGTCACTGATATCTCCACACTCTCTGTTCCCTGTCACTGATATCTCCACACTCGCTGTTCCCTGTCACAGATATCTCCACACTCTCTGTTTCCTGTCACTGATATCTCCACACTCTCTGTTCCCTGTCACTGATTATCTCCACACTCTCTGTTCCCTGTCACTGATATTCCCACACTCACTGTTCCCTGTCACTGATATCCCCACACTCATTGTTCCCTGTCACTGATATCTCCACACTCTCTGTTCCCTGTCACTGATATCTCCACACTCTCTGTTCCCTGTCACTGATATCTCCACACTCACTGTTCCCTGTCACTGATATCTCCACACTCTCTGTTCCCTGTCACTGTTATCTCCACACTCACTGTTCCCTGTCACTGATATCTCCACACTCACTGTTCACTGTCACTGATATCTCCACACTCTCTGTTCCCTGTCACTGATATCTCCACACTCTCTGTTCCCTGTCACTGTTATCTCCACACTCACTGTTCCCTGTCACTGATATCTCCACACTCACTGTTCCCTGTCACTGATATCTCAACACTCTCTGTTCCCTGTCACTGATATCTCCACACTCTCTGTTCCCTGTCACTGATATCTCCACACTCACTGTTCCCTGTCACTGATATCTCCACACTCTCTGTTCCCTGTCAATGATATCTCCACACTCTCTGTTCCCTGTCACTGATATCTCCACACTCTCTGTTTCCTGTCACTGATATCTCCACACTCTCTGTTCCCTGTCACTGATATCTCCACACTCTCTGTTCCCTGTCACTGATATCTCCACACTCACTGTTCCCTGTCACTGATATCTCCACACTCTCTGTTCCCTGTCACTGATATCTCCACACTCTCTGTTCCCTGTCACTGATATCTCCACACTCTCTGTTCCCTGTCACTGATATCTCCACACTCTCTGTTCCCTGTCACTGATATCTCCACACTCTCTGTTCCCTTTCACTGATATCTCCACACTCTCTGTTCCCTGTCACTGATATCTCCACACTCTCTGTTCCCTGTCACTGATATCTCCACACTCAATGTTCCCTGTCACTGATATCTCCACACTCACTGTTCCCTGTCCTGATATCTCCACACTCTCTGTTCCCTGTCACTGATATCTCCACACTCAATGTTCCCTGTCCTGATATCTCCACACTCAATGTTCCCTGTCCTGATATCTACACACTCTCTGTTCCCTGTCACTGTTATCTCCACACTCACTGTTCCCTGTCACTGATATCTCCATACTCACTGTTCCCTGTCACTGATATCTCAACACTCTCTGTTCACTGTCACTGATATCTCCACACTCACTGTTCCCTGTCACTGATATCTCCACATTCACTGTTCCCTGTCACTGATATCCCCACACTCAATGTTCCGTCACCGATATCCCCACACTCACTGTTCCCTGTCACTGATATCTCCACACTCACTGTTCCCTGTCACTGATATTTCTACACTCACTGTTCCCTGTCACTGATATCTCCACACTCACTGTTCCCTGTCACTGATATTTCCACACTCACTGTTCCCTGTCACTGATATCTCCACACTCACTGTTCCTTGTCACTGATATCCCCACACTCACTGTTCCCTGTCACTGATATCTCCACACTCACTGTTCCCTGTCACTGATATCTCGACACTCACTGTTCCCTGTCACTGATATCTCCACATTCACTGTTCCCTGTCACTGATATCCCCACACTCAATGTTCCGTCACTGATATCCCCACACTCACTGTTCCCTGTCACTGATATTTCCACACTCACAGATCCCTGTCACTGATATCCCCACACTCACTGTTCCCTGTCACTGATATCTCCACACTCACTGTTCCCTGTCACTGATATTTCCACACTCACTGTTCCCTGTCACTGATATTTCCACACTCACTGTTCCCTGTCACTGATATCTCCACACTCACTGTTCCCTGTCACTGATATTTCCACACTCACTGTTCCCTGTCACTGATATCTCCACACTCACTGTTCCTTGTCACTGATATCCCCACACTCACTGTTCCCTGTCACTGATATCTCCACACTCACTGTTCCCTGTCACTGATATCTTCACACTCTCTGTTCCCTGTCACTGATATCTCCACACTCTCTGTTCCCTGTCACTGATATCTCCACACTCTCTGTTCCCTGTCACTGATATCTCCACACACAATGTTCCCTGTCCTGATATCTCCACACTCTCTGTTCCCTGTCACTGATATCTCCACACTCACTGTTCCCTGTCACTGATATTTCCACACTCACTGTTCCCTGTCACTGATATCTCCACACTCTCTGTTCCCTGTCACTGATATCTCCACACTCTCTGTTCCCTGTCACTGATATCTCCACACTCTCTGTTCCCTGTCACTGTTATCTCCACACTCTCAGTGCCCTGTCACTGATATCTCCACACTCTCTGTTCCCTGTCACTGATATCTCCACACTCTCTGTTCCCTGTCACTGATATCTCCACACTCTCTGTTCCCTGTCACTGATATCTCCACACTCTCAGTTCCCTGTCACTGATATCTCCACACTCTCTGTTCCCTGTCACTGATATCTCCACACTCTCTGTTCCCTGTCACTGATATCTCCACACTCAATGTTCCCTGTCCTGATATCTCCACACTCACTGTTCCCTGTCACTGATATCTCCACACTCAATGTTCCCTGTCCTGATATCTCCACACTCTCTGTTCCCTGTCACTGATATCTCCACACTCAATGTTCCCTGTCCTGATATCTCCACACTCAATGTTCCCTGTCCTGATATCTACACACTCTCTGTTCCCTGTCACTGTTATCTCCACACTCACTGTTCCCTGTCACTGTTATCTCCACACTCACTGTTCCCTGACACTGATATCTCCACACTCACTGTTCCCTGTCACTGATATCTCCACACTCACTGTTCCCTGTCACTGATATCTCCACACTCTCTGTTCCCTGACACTGATATCTCCACACTCACTGTTCCCTGTCACTGATATCTCCACACTCACTGTTCCCTGTCACTGATATCTCCACACTCTCTGTTCCCTGACACTGATATCCCCACACTCACTGTTCCCTGTCACTGATATCTCCACACTCTCTGTTCCCTGTCACTGATATCTCCACACTCTCTGTTCCCTGTCACTGATATCTCCACACTCTCTGTTCCCTGTCACTGATATCTCCACACTCTCTGTTCCCTGTCACTGATATCTCCACACTCTCTGTTCCCTGTCACTGATATCTCCACACACAATGTTCCCTGTCCTGATATCTCCACACTCTCTGTTCCCTGTCACTGATATCTCCACACTCAATGTTCCCTGTCACTGATATCTCCACACTCTCTGTTCCCTGTCACTGATATCTCCGCACTCTCTGTTCCCTGTCACAGATATCTCCACACTCTCTGTTCCCTGTCACTGATATCTCCACACTCACTGTTCCCTGTCACTGTTATCTCCACACTCTCTGTTCCCTGTCACTGATATCTCCACACTCTCTGTTCCCTGTCACTGATATCTCCACACTCTCTGTTCCCTGTCACTGATTATCTCCACACTCTCTGTTCCCTGTCACTGATTATCTCCACACTCTCTGTTCCCTGTCACTGATATCTCCACACTCTCTGTTCCCTGTCACTGATTATCTCCACACTCACTGTTCCCTGTCACTGATATCACCACACTCTCTGTTCCCTGTCACTGATATCTCCACACTCTCTGTTCCCTGTCACTGATTATCTCCACACTCTCTGTTCCCTGTCACTGATATCACCACACTCTCTGTTCCCTGTTACTGATATCTCCACACTCACTGTTCCCTGTCACTGATATCTCCACACTCTCTGTTCCCTGTCACAGATATTTCCACACTCTCTGTTCCCTGTCACTGATATCTCCACACTCTCTGTTCCCTGTCACTGATATCTCCACACTCTCTGTTCCCTGTCACTGATATCTCCACACTCTCTGTTCCCTGTCACTGATTATCTCCACACTCACTGTTCCCTGTCACTGATATTCCCACACTCACTGTTCCCTGTCACTGATATCCCCACACTCATTGTTCCCTGACACTGATATCCCCACATTCACTGTTCCCTGTCACTGATATCCCCACACTCACTGTTCCCTGTCACTGATATCCCCACAATCTCAGTTCCCTGTCACTGATATCCCCACACTCACTGTTCCCTGTCACTGATATCTCCACACTCTCTGTTCCCTGTCACTGATATCTCCACACTCTCTGTTCCCTGTCACTGATATCTCCACACTCACTTTTCCCTGTCACTGATATCTCCACACTCTCTGTTCCCTGTCACTGTTATCTACACACTCACTGTTCCCTGTCACTGATATCTCCACACTCACTGTTCACTGTCACTGATATCTCCACACTCTCTGTTCCCTGTCACTGATATCTCCACACTCACTGTTCCCTGTCACTGATATCTCAACACTCACTGTTCCCTGTCACTGATATCTCCACACTCTCTGTTCCCTGTCACTGATATCTCCACACTCACTGTTCCCTGTCACTGATATCTCCACACTCTCTGTTCCCTGTCAATGATATCTCCACACTCTCTGTTCCCTGTCACTGATATCTCCACACTCTCTGTTTCCGGTCACTGATATCTCCACACTCTCTGTTCCCTGTCACTGATATCTCCACACTCTCTGTTCCCTGTCACTGATATCTCCACACTCACTGTTCCCTGTCACTGATATCTCCACACTCACTGTTCCCTGTCACTGATATCTCCACACTCTCTGTTCCCTGTCACTGATATCTCCACACTCTCTGTTCCCTGTCACTGATATCTCCACACTCTCTGTTCCCTGTCACTGATATCTCCACACTCTCTGTTCCCTGTCACTGATATCTCCACACTCTCTGTTCCCTTTCACTGATATCTCCACACTCTCTGTTCCCTGTCACTGATATCTCCACACTCTCTGTTCCCTGTCACTGATATCTCCACACTCTCTGTTCCCTGTCACTGATATCTCCACACTCAATGTTCCCTGTCCTGATATCTCCACACTCACTGTTCCCTGTCACTGATATCTCCACACTCAATGTTCCCTGTCCTGATATCTCCACACTCTCTGTTCCCTGTCACTGATATCTCCACACTCAATGTTCCCTGTCCTGATATCTCCACACTCAATGTTCCCTGTCCTGATATCTACACACTCTCTGTTCCCTGTCACTGTTATCTCCACACTCACTGTTCCCTGTCACTGATATCTCCATACTCACTGTTCCCTGTCACTGATATCTCAACACTCTCTGTTCCCTGTCACTGATATCTCCACACTCACTGTTCCCTGTCACTGATATCTCCACATTCACTGTTCCCTGTCACTGATATCCCCACACTCAATGTTCCGTCACTGATATCCCCACACTCACTGTTCCCTGTCACTGATATTTCCACACTCACAGATCCCTGTCACTGATATCCCCACACTCACTGTTCCCTGTCACTGATATCTCCACACTCACTGTTCCCTGTCACTGATATTTCCACACTCACTGTTCCCTGTCACTGATATCTCCACACTCACTGTTCCCTGTCACTGATATCTCCACACTCTCTCTTCCCTGTCACTGATATCTCCACACTGAATGTTCCCTGTCACTGATTATCTCCACACTCACTGTTCCTTGTCACTGATATCCCCACACTCACTGTTCCCTGTCACTGATATCTCCACACTCACTGTTCCCTGTCACTGATATCTCCACACTCACTGTTCCCTGTCACTGATATCTCCACACTCTCTCTTCCCTGTCACTGATATCTCCACACACAATGTTCCCTGTCACTGATATCTCCACACTCTCTGTTCCCTGTCACTGATATCTCCACACTCACTGTTCCCTGTCACTGATATCTCCACACTCACTGTTCCCTGTCACTGATAGCTCCACACTCTCTGTTCCCTGTCACTGATATCTCCACACGCTCTGTTGCCTGTCACTGATATCTCCACACTCTCTGTTCCCTGTCACTGATATCTCCACACACAATGTTCCCTGTCCTGATATCTCCACACTCTCTGTTCCCTGTCACTGATATCTCCACACTCACTGTTCCCTGTCACTGATATTTCCACACTCACTGTTCCCTGTCACTGATATCTCCACACTCTCTGTTCCCTGTCACTGATATCTCCACACTCTCTGTTCCCTGTCACTGATATCTCCACACTCTCTGTTCCCTGTCACTGATATCTCCACACTCTCTGTTCCCTGTCACTGATATCTCCACACTCTCTGTTCCCTGTCACTGATATCTCCACACTCTCTGTTCCCTGTCACTGATATCTCCACACTCTCTGTTCCCTGTCACTGATATCTCCACACTCAATGTTCCCTGTCCTGATATCTCCACACTCACTGTTCCCTGTCACTGATATCTCAACACTCAATGTTCCCTGTCCTGATATCTCCACACTCACTGTTCCCTGTCACTGATATCTCCACATTCACTGTTCCCTGTCACTGATATCCCCACACTCAATGTTCCGTCACTGATATCCCCACACTCACTGTTCCCTGTCACTGATATTTCCACACTCACAGATCCCTGTCACTGATATCCCCACACTCACTGTTCCCTGTCACTGATATCTCCACACTCACTGTTCCCTGTCACTGATATTTCCACACTCACTGTTCCCTGTCACTGATATTTCCACACTCACTGTTCCCTGTCACTGATATCTCCACACTCACTGTTCCCTGTCACTGATATTTCCACACTCACTGTTCCCTGTCACTGATATCTCCACACTCACTGTTCCTTGTCACTGATATCCCCACACTCACTGTTCCCTGTCACTGATATCTCCACACTCACTGTTCCCTGTCACTGATATCTCCACACTCTCTGTTCCCTGTCACTGATATCTCCACACTCTCTGTTCCCTGTCACTGATATCGCCACACTCTCTGTTCCCTGTCACTGATATCTCCACACACAATGTTCCCTGTCCTGATATCTCCACACTCTCTGTTCCCTGTCACTGATATCTCCACACTCACTGTTCCCTGTCACTGATATTTCCACACTCACTGTTCCCTGTCACTGATATCTCCACACTCTCTGTTCCCTGTCACTGATATCTCCACACTCTCTGTTCCCTGTCACTGATATCTCCACACTCTCTGTTCCCTGTCACTGATATCTCCACACTCTCAGTGCCCTGTCACTGATATCTCCACACTCTCTGTTCCCTGTCACTGATATCTCCACACTCTCTGTTCCCTGTCACTGATATCTCCACACTCTCTGTTCCCTGTCACTGATATCTCCACACTCTCAGTTCCCTGTCACTGATATCTCCACACTCTCTGTTCCCTGTCACTGATATCTCCACACTCTCTGTTCCCTGTCACTGATATCTCCACACTCAATGTTCCCTGTCCTGATATCTCCACACTCACTGTTCCCTGTCACTGATATCTCCACACTCAATGTTCCCTGTCCTGATATCTCCACACTCAATGTTCCCTGTCCTGATATCTACACACTCTCTGTTCCCTGTCACTGTTATCTCCACACTCACTGTTCCCTGTCACTGTTATCTCCACACTCACTGTTCCCTGACACTGATATCTCCACACTCACTGTTCCCTGTCACTGATATCTCCACACTCACTGTTCCCTGTCACTGATATCTCCACACTCTCTGTTCCCTGACACTGATATCTCCACACTCACTGTTCCCTGTCACTGATATCTCCACACTCACTGTTCCCTGTCACTGATATCTCCACACTCTCTGTTCCCTGACACTGATATCCCCACACTCACTGTTCCCTGTCACTGATATCTCCACACTCTCTGTTCCCTGTCACTGATATCTCCACACTCTCTGTTCCCTGTCACTGATATCTCCACACTCTCTGTTCCCTGTCACTGATATCTCCACACTCTCTGTTCCCTGTCACTGATATCTCCACACTCTCTGTTCCCTGTCACTGATATCTCCACACACAATGTTCCCTGTCCTGATATCTCCACACTCTCTGTTTCCGGTCACTGATATCTCCACACTCTCTGTTCCCTGTCACTGATATCTCCACACTCTCTGTTCCCTGTCACTGATATCTCCACACTCACTGTTCCCTGTCACTGATATCTCCACACTCACTGTTCCCTGTCACTGATATCTCCACACTCTCTGTTCCCTGTCACTGATATCTCCACACTCTCTGTTCCCTGTCACTGATATCTCCACACTCTCTGTTCCCTGTCACTGATATCTCCACACTCTCTGTTCCCTGTCACTGATATCTCCACACTCTCTGTTCCCTTTCACTGATATCTCCACACTCTCTGTTCCCTGTCACTGATATCTCCACACTCTCTGTTCCCTGTCACTGATATCTCCACACTCTCTGTTCCCTGTCACTGATATCTCCACACTCAATGTTCCCTGTCCTGATATCTCCACACTCACTGTTCCCTGTCACTGATATCTCCACACTCAATGTTCCCTGTCCTGATATCTCCACACTCAATGTTCCGTCACTGATATCCCCACACTCACTGTTCCCTGTCACTGATATTTCCACACTCACAGATCCCTGTCACTGATATCCCCACACTCACTGTTCCCTGTCACTGATATCTCCACACTCACTGTTCCCTGTCACTGATATTTCCACACTCACTGTTCCCTGTCACTGATATCTCCACACTCACTGTTCCCTGTCACTGATATCTCCACACTCTCTCTTCCCTGTCACTGATATCTCCACACTGAATGTTCCCTGTCACTGATTATCTCCACACTCACTGTTCCTTGTCACTGATATCCCCACACTCACTGTTCCCTGTCACTGATATCTCCACACTCACTGTTCCCTGTCACTGATATCTCCACACTCACTGTTCCCTGTCACTGATATCTCCACACTCTCTCTTCCCTGTCACTGATATCTCCACACACAATGTTCCCTGTCACTGATATCTCCACACTCTCTGTTCCCTGTCACTGATATCTCCACACTCACTGTTCCCTGTCACTGATATCTCCACACTCACTGTTCCCTGTCACTGATAGCTCCACACTCTCTGTTCCCTGTCACTGATATCTCCACACGCTCTGTTGCCTGTCACTGATATCTCCACACTCTCTGTTCCCTGTCACTGATATCTCCACACACAATGTTCCCTGTCCTGATATCTCCACACTCTCTGTTCCCTGTCACTGATATCTCCACACTCACTGTTCCCTGTCACTGATATTTCCACACTCACTGTTCCCTGTCACTGATATCTCCACACTCTCTGTTCCCTGTCACTGATATCTCCACACTCTCTGTTCCCTGTCACTGATATCTCCACACTCTCTGTTCCCTGTCACTGATATCTCCACACTCTCTGTTCCCTGTCACTGATATCTCCACACTCTCTGTTCCCTGTCACTGATATCTCCACACTCTCTGTTCCCTGTCACTGATATCTCCACACTCTCTGTTCCCTGTCACTGATATCTCCACACTCAATGTTCCCTGTCCTGATATCTCCACACTCACTGTTCCCTGTCACTGATATCTCAACACTCAATGTTCCCTGTCCTGATATCTCCACACTCTCTGTTCCCTGTCACTGATATCTCCACACTCAATGTTCCCTGTCCTGATATCTCCACACTCAATGTTCCCTGTCCTGATATCTACACACTCTCTGTTCCCTGTCACTGTTATCTCCACACTCACTGTTCCCTGTCACTGATATCTCCATACTCACTGTTCCCTGTCACTGATATCTCAACACTCTCTGTTCCCTGTCACTGATATCTCCACACTCACTGTTCCCTGTCACTGATATCTCCACACTCTCTGTTCCCTGTCACTGATTATCTCCACACTCTCTGTTCCTTGTCACTGATATCTCCAAACTCACTGTTCTCCGTCACTGATATCTCCACACTCACTGTTCCCTGTCACTGATATCCCCACACTCACTGTTCTCTGTCACTGATATCTCCACACTCACTGTTCCCTGTCACTGATATCTCCACACTCACTGTTCTCTGTCACTGATATCTCCACACTCTCTGTTCCCTGTCACTGATATCTCCACAGTCTCTGTTCCCTGTCACTGATATCTCCACACTCACTGTTCCCAGTCACTGATATCTCCACACTCACTGTTCCCTGTCACTGATATCTCCACACTCACTGTTCCCTGTCACTGATATCTCCACACTCTCTCTTCCCTGTCACTGATATCTCCACACACAATGTTCCCTGTCACTGATATCTCCACACTCTCTGTTCCCTGTCACTGATATCTCCACTCTCACTGTTCCCTGTCACTGATATCTCCACACTCACTGTTCCCTGTCACTGATAGCTCCACACTCTCTGTTCCCTGTCACTGATATCTCCACACGCTCTGTTGCCTGTCACTGATATCTCCACACTCTCTGTTCCCTGTCACTGATATCTCCACACACAATGTTCCCTGTCCTGATATCTCCACACTCTCTGTTCCCTGTCACTGATATCTCCACACTCACTGTTCCCTGTCACTGATATTTCCACACTCACTGTTCCCTGTCACTGATATCTCCACACTCTCTGTTCCCTGTCACTGATATCTCCACACTCTCTGTTCCCTGTCACTGATATCTCCACACTCTCTGTTCCCTGTCACTGATATCTCCACACTCTCTGTTCCCTGTCACTGATATCTCCACACTCTCTGTTCCCTGTCACTGATATCTCCACACTCTCTGTTCCCTGTCACTGATATCTCCACACTCTCTGTTCCCTGTCACTGATATCTCCACACTCAATGTTCCCTGTCCTGATATCTCCACACTCACTGTTCCCTGTCACTGATATCTCAACACTCAATGTTCCCTGTCCTGATATCTCCACACTCTCTGTTCCCTGTCACTGATATCTCCACACTCAATGTTCCCTGTCCTGATATCTCCACACTCAATGTTCCCTGTCCTGATATCTACACACTCTCTGTTCCCTGTCACTGTTATCTCCACACTCACTGTTCCCTGTCACTGATATCTCCATACTCACTGTTCCCTGTCACTGATATCTCAACACTCTCTGTTCCCTGTCACTGATATCTCCACACTCACTGTTCCCTGTCACTGATATCTCCACACTCTCTGTTCCCTGTCACTGATTATCTCCACACTCTCTGTTCCTTGTCACTGATATCTCCAAACTCACTGTTCTCCGTCACTGATATCTCCACACTCACTGTTCCCTGTCACTGATATCCCCACACTCACTGTTCTCTGTCACTGATATCTCCACACTCACTGTTCCCTGTCACTGATATCTCCACACTCACTGTTCTCTGTCACTGATATCTCCACACTCTCTGTTCCCTGTCACTGATATCTCCACAGTCTCTGTTCCCTGTCACTGATATCTCCACACTCACTGTTCTCTGTCACTGATATCTCCACACTCACTGTTCCCTGTCACTGATATCTCCACACTCACTGTTGCCTGTCACTGATATCTCCACACTCACTGTTCCCTGTCACTGATATCTCCACACTCTCTGTTCCCTGTCACTGATATCTCCACACTCAATGTTCCCTGTCACTGATATCTCCACACTCTCTGTTCCCTGTCACTGATATCCCCACACTCTCTGTTCCCTGTCACTGATATCTCCACACTCTCTGTTCCCTGTCACTGATATCTCCACACTCACTGTTCTCTGTCACTGATATCTCCACACACAATGTTCCCTGTCCTGATATCTCCACACTCACTGTTACCTGTCACTGATATCTCCACACTCAATGTTCCCTGTCACTGATATCTCCACACTCTCTGTTTCCTGTCACTGTTATCTCCACACTCAATGTTCCCTGTCCTGATATCTCCACACTCTCTGTTCCCTGTCACTGATATCTCCACACTCTCTGTTCCCTGTCACTGATATCTCCACACTCTCTGTTCCCTGTCATTGATATCTCCACACTCTCTGTTCCCTGTCACTGATATCTCCACACTCTCTGTTCCCTGTCACTGATATCTCCACACTCTCTGTTCCCTGTCACTGATATCTCCACACTCTCTGTTCCCTGTCACTGATATCTCCACACTCTCTGTTCCCTGTCACTGATTATCTCCACACTCTCTGTTCCCTGTCACTGATATCTCCACACTCTCTGTTCCCTGTCACTGATATCTCCACACTCTCTGTTCCCTGTCAATGATATCTCCACACTCTCTGTTCCCTGTCACTGATATCTCCACACTCTCTGTTTCCTGTCACTGATATCTCCACACTCTCTGTTCCCTGTCACTGATATCTCCACACTCTCTGTTCCCTGTCACTGATATCTCCACACTCACTGTTCCCTGTCACTGATATCTCCACACTCACTGTTCCCTGTCACTGATATCTCCACATTCTCTGTTCCCTGTCACTGATATCTCCACACTCACTGTTCCCTGTCACTGATATCTCCACACTCTCTGTTCCCTGTCACTGATATCTCCACACTCTCTGTTCCCTGTCACTGATATCTCCACACTCTCTGTTCCCTGTCACTGATATCTCCACACTCTCTGTTTCCTGTCACTGATATCTCCACACTCTCTGTTCCCTGTCACTGATATCTCCACACTCTCTGTTCCCTGTCACTGATATCTCCACACTCACTGTTCCCTGTCACTGATATCTCCACACTCACTGTTCCCTGTCACTGATATCTCCACACTCTCTGTTCCCTGTCACTGATATCTCCACACTCTCTGTTCCCTGTCACTGATATCTCCACACTCTCTGTACCCTGTCACTGATATCTCCACACTCTCTGTTCCCTTTCACTGATATCTGCACACTCTCTGTTCCGTGTCACTGATATCTCCACACTCTCTGTTCCCTGTCACTGATATCTCCACACTCTCTGTTCCCTGTCACTGATATCTCCACACTCAATGTTCCCTGTCCTGATATCTCCACACTCACTGTTCCCTGTCACTGATATCTCCACACTCAATGTTCCCTGTCCTGATATCTCCACACTCTCTGTTCCCTGTCACTGATATCTCCACACTCAATGTTCCCTGTCCTGATATCTCCACACTCAATGTTCCCTGTCCTGATATCTACACACTCTCTGTTCCCTGTCACTGTTATCTCCACACTCACTGTTCCCTGTCACTGATATCTCCATACTCACTGTTCCCTGTCACTGATATCTCAACACTCTCTGTTCCCTGTCACTGATATCTCCACACTCACTGTTCCCTGTCACTGATATCTCCACACTCTCTGTTCCCTGTCACTTATTATCTCCACAATCTCTGTTCCTTGTCACTGATATCTCCACACTCACTGTTCTCCGTCACTGATATCTCCACACTCACTGTTCCCTGTCACTGATATCTCCACACTCACTGTTCTCTGTCACTGATATCTCCACACTCACTGTTCCCTGTCACTGATATCTCCACACTCACTGTTCTCTGTCACTGATATCTCCACACTCTCTGTTCCCTGTCACTGATATCTCCACAGTTTCTGTTCCCTGTCACTGATATCTCCACACTCACTGTTCTCTGTCACTGATATCTCCACACTCACTGTTCCCTGTCACTGATATCTCCACACTCACTGTTCCCTGTCACTGATATCTCCACACTCTCTGTTCCCTGTCACTGATATCTCCAAACACAATGTTCCCTGTCCTGATATCTCCACACTCTCTGTTCTCTGTCACTGATATCTCCACACTCACTGTTCCCTGTCACTGATATCTCCACACTCACTGTTCCCTGTCACTGATATCTCCACACTCTCTGTTCCCTGTCACTAATATCTCCACACTCTCTGTTCCCTGTCACTGATATCTCCACACTCTCTGTTCCCTGTCACTGATATCTCCACACACAATGTTCCCTGTCCTGATATCTCCACACTCTCTGTTCCCTGTCACTGATATCTCCACACTCACTGTTCCCTGTCACTGATATCTCCACACTCACTGTTCCCTGTCACTGATATCTCCACACTCTCTGTTCCCTGTCACTGATATCTCCACACTCTCTGTTCCCTGTCACTGATATCTCCACACTCTCTGTTCCCTGTCACTGATATCTCCACACTCTCTGTTCCCTGTCACTGATATCTCTACACTCTCTGTTCCCTGTCACTGATATCTCCACACTCTCTGTTACCTGTCACTGATATCTCCACACTCTCTGTTCCCTGTCACTGATATCTCCACACTCAATGTTCCCTGTCCTGATATCTCCACACTCACTGTTCCCTGTCACTGATATCTCCACACTCTCTGTTCCCTGTCACTGATATCTCCACACTCAATGTTCCCTGTCCTGATATCTCCACACTCACTGTTCCCTGTCACTGATATCTCCACACTCTCTGTTTCCTGTCACTGATATCTCCACACTCAATGTTCCCTGTCCTGATATCTCCACACTCAATGTTCCCTGTCCTGATATCTCCACACTCTCTCTTCCCTGTCACTGATATCTCCACACACAATGTTCCCTGTCACTGATATCTCCACACTCTCTGTTCCCTGTCACTGATATCTCCACACTCACTGTTCCCTGTCACTGATATCTCCACACTCACTGTTCCCTGTCACTGATATCACCACACTCTCTGTTCCCTGTCACTGATATCTCCACACTCACTGTTCCCTGTCACTGATATCTCCACACTCACTGTTCCCTGTTACTGATATCTCCACACTCACTGTTCCCTGTCACTGATATCCCCACACTCACCGTTCCCTGTCACTGATATCTCCACACTCACTGTTCCCTGTCACTGATATCTCCACACTCACTGTTCCCTGTCACTGATATCCCCACACTCACTGTTCCCTGTCACTGATATCTCCACACTCACTGTTCCCTGTCACTGATATCTCCACACTCACTGTTCCCTGTCACTGATATCTCCACACTCACTGTTCCCTGTCACTGATATCTCCACACTCTCTGTTCCCCGTCACTGATATCTCCACACTCTCTGTTCCCCGTCACTGATATCTCCACACTCTCTTTTCCCTGTCACTGACATCTCCACACTCTCTTTTCCCTGTCACTGATATCTCCACACTCACTGTTCCCTGTCACCGATATCTCCACACTCACTGTTCCCTGTCACTGATATCTCCACACTCTCTGTTCCCCGTCACTGATATCTCCACACTCTCTTTTCCCTGTCACTGATATCTCCACACTCACTGTTCCCTGTCACTGATATCTCCACACTCTCTGTTCCCTGTCACTGATATCTCCACACTCACATTTCCCTGTCACTGATATCTCCACACTCACTGTTCCCTGTCCTGATATCTCCACACTCTCTGTTCCCTGTCACTGATATCTCCACACTCAATGTTCCCTGTCACTGATATCTCCACACTCTCTGTTCCCTGTCACTGATATCTCCGCACTCTCTGTTCCCTGTCACAGATATTTCCACACTCTCTGTTCCCTGTCACTGATATCTCCACACTCACTGTTCCCTGTCACTGTTATCTCCACACTCTCTGTTCCCTGTCACTGATATCTCCACACTCTCTGTTCCCTGTCACTGATATCTCCACACTCTCTGTTCCCTGTCACTGATTATCTCCACACTCTCTGTTCCCTGTCACTGATTATCTCCACACTCTCTGTTCCCTGTCACTGATATCTCCACACTCTCTGTTCCCTGTCACTGATTATCTCCACACTCACTGTTCCCTGTCACTGATATCACCACACTCTCTGTTCCCTGTCACTGATATCTCCACACTCTCTGTTCCCTGTCACTGATTATCTCCACACTCTCTGTTCCCTGTCACTGATATCACCACACTCTCTGTTCCCTGTTACTGATATCTCCACACTCACTGTTCCCTGTCACTGATATCTCCACACTCTCTGTTCCCTGTCACAGATATCTCCACACTCTCTGTTCCCTGTCACTGATATCTCCACACTCTCTGTTCCCTGTCACTGATATCTCCACACTCTCTGTTCCCTGTCACTGATATCTCCACACTCTCTGTTCCCTGTCACTGATTATCTCCACACTCACTGTTCCCTGTCACTGATATTCCCACACTCACTGTTCCCTGTCACTGATATCCCCACACTCATTGTTCCCTGACACTGATATCCCCACATTCACTGTTCCCTGTCACTGATATCCCCACACTCACTGTTCCCTGTCACTGATATCCCCACAATCTCAGTTCCCTGTCACTGATATCCCCACACTCACTGTTCCCTGTCACTGATATCTCCACACTCTCTGTTCCCTGTCACTGATATCTCCACACTCTCTGTTCCCTGTCACTGATATCTCCACACTCACTTTTCCCTGTCACTGATATCTCCACACTCTCTGTTCCCTGTCACTGTTATCTCCACACTCACTGTTCCCTGTCACTGATATCTCCACACTCACTGTTCACTGTCACTGATATCTCCACACTCTCTGTTCCCTGTCACTGATATCTCCACACTCACTGTTCCCTGTCACTGATATCTCAACACTCACTGTTCCCTGTCACTGATATCTCCACACTCTCTGTTCCCTGTCACTGATATCTCCACACTCACTGTTCCCTGTCACTGATATCTCCACACTCTCTGTTCCCTGTCAATGATATCTCCACACTCTCTGTTCCCTGTCACTGATATCTCCACACTCTCTGTTTCCGGTCACTGATATCTCCACACTCTCTGTTCCCTGTCACTGATATCTCCACACTCTCTGTTCCCTGTCACTGATATCTCCACACTCACTGTTCCCTGTCACTGATATCTCCACACTCACTGTTCCCTGTCACTGATATCTCCACACTCTCTGTTCCCTGTCACTGATATCTCCACACTCTCTGTTCCCTGTCACTGATATCTCCACACTCTCTGTTCCCTGTCACTGATATCTCCACACTCTCTGTTCCCTGTCACTGATATCTCCACACTCTCTGTTCCCTTTCACTGATATCTCCACACTCTCTGTTCCCTGTCACTGATATCTCCACACTCTCTGTTCCCTGTCACTGATATCTCCACACTCTCTGTTCCCTGTCACTGATATCTCCACACTCAATGTTCCCTGTCCTGATATCTCCACACTCACTGTTCCCTGTCACTGATATCTCCACACTCAATGTTCCCTGTCCTGATATCTCCACACTCTCTGTTCCCTGTCACTGATATCTCCACACTCAATGTTCCCTGTCCTGATATCTCCACACTCAATGTTCCCTGTCCTGATATCTACACACTCTCTGTTCCCTGTCACTGTTATCTCCACACTCACTGTTCCCTGTCACTGATATCTCCATACTCACTGTTCCCTGTCACTGATATCTCAACACTCTCTGTTCCCTGTCACTGATATCTCCACACTCACTGTTCCCTGTCACTGATATCTCCACATTCACTGTTCCCTGTCACTGATATCCCCACACTCAATGTTCCGTCACTGATATCCCCACACTCACTGTTCCCTGTCACTGATATTTCCACACTCACAGATCCCTGTCACTGATATCCCCACACTCACTGTTCCCTGTCACTGATATCTCCACACTCACTGTTCCCTGTCACTGATATTTCCACACTCACTGTTCCCTGTCACTGATATCTCCACACTCACTGTTCCCTGTCACTGATATCTCCACACTCTCTCTTCCCTGTCACTGATATCTCCACACTGAATGTTCCCTGTCACTGATTATCTCCACACTCACTGTTCCTTGTCACTGATATCCCCACACTCACTGTTCCCTGTCACTGATATCTCCACACTCACTGTTCCCTGTCACTGATATCTCCACACTCACTGTTCCCTGTCACTGATATCTCCACACTCTCTCTTCCCTGTCACTGATATCTCCACACACAATGTTCCCTGTCACTGATATCTCCACACTCTCTGTTCCCTGTCACTGATATCTCCACACTCACTGTTCCCTGTCACTGATATCTCCACACTCACTGTTCCCTGTCACTGATAGCTCCACACTCTCTGTTCCCTGTCACTGATATTTCCACACGCTCTGTTGCCTGTCACTGATATCTCCACACTCTCTGTTCCCTGTCACTGATATCTCCACACACAATGTTCCCTGTCCTGATATCTCCACACTCTCTGTTCCCTGTCACTGATATCTCCACACTCACTGTTCCCTGTCACTGATATTTCCACACTCACTGTTCCCTGTCACTGATATCTCCACACTCTCTGTTCCCTGTCACTGATATCTCCACACTCTCTGTTCCCTGTCACTGATATCTCCACACTCTCTGTTCCCTGTCACTGATATCTCCACACTCTCTGTTCCCTGTCACTGATATCTCCACACTCTCTGTTCCCTGTCACTGATATCTCCACACTCTCTGTTCCCTGTCACTGATATCTCCACACTCTCTGTTCCCTGTCACTGATATCTCCACACTCAATGTTCCCTGTCCTGATATCTCCACACTCACTGTTCCCTGTCACTGATATCTCAACACTCAATGTTCCCTGTCCTGATATCTCCACACTCTCTGTTCCCTGTCACTGATATCTCCACACTCTCTGTTCCCTGTCACTGTTATCTCCACACTCACTGTTCCCTGTCACTGATATCTCCATACTCACTGTTCCCTGTCACTGATATCTCCATACTCACTGTTCCCTGTCACTGATATCTCAACACTCTCTGTTCCCTGTCACTGATATCTCCACACTCAATGTTCCCTGTCCTGATATCTCCACACTCAATGTTCCCTGTCCTGATATCTACACACTCTCTGTTCCCTGTCACTGTTATCTCCACACTCACTGTTCCCTGTCACTGATATCTCCATACTCACTGTTCCCTGTCACTGATATCTCAACACTCTCTGTTCCCTGTCACTGATATCTCCACACTCACTGTTCCCTGTCACTGATATCTCCACACTCTCTGTTCCCTGTCACTGATTATCTCCACACTCTCTGTTCCTTGTCACTGATATCTCCACACTCACTGTTCTCCGTCACTGATATCTCCACACTCACTGTTCCCTGTCACTGATATCCCCACACTCACTGTTCTCTGTCACTGATATCTCCACACTCACTGTTCCCTGTCACTGAAATCTCCACACTCACTGTTCTCTGTCACTGATATCTCCACACTCTCTGTTCCCTGTCACTGATATCTCCACAGTCTCTGTTCCCTGTCACTGATATCTCCACACTCACTGTTCTCTGTCACTGATATCTCCACACTCACTGTTCCCTGTCACTGATATCTCCACACTCACTGTTGCCTGTCACTGATATCTCCACACTCACTGTTCCCTGTCACTGATATCTCCACACTCTCTGTTCCCTGT
Source organism: Narcine bancroftii (assembly GCF_036971445.1). NCBI lineage: Eukaryota > Metazoa > Chordata > Chondrichthyes > Torpediniformes > Narcinidae > Narcine > Narcine bancroftii. The sequence goes on from NC_091471.1 coordinate 281,849,530, forward strand.
CACTGATATCTCCACACTCAATGTTCCCTGTCACTGATATCTCCACACTCTCTGTTCCCTGTCACTGATATCCCCACACTCTCTGTTCCCTGTCACTGATATCTCCACACTCTCTGTTCCCTGTCACTGATATCTCCACACTCACTGTTCTCTGTCACTGATATCTCCACACACAATGTTCCCTGTCCTGATATCTCCACACTCACTGTTACCTGTCACTGATATCTCCACACTCAATGTTCCCTGTCACTGATATCTCCACACTCTCTGTTTCCTGTCACTGTTATCTCCACACTCAATGTTCCCTGTCCTGATATCTCCACACTCTCTGTTCCCTGTCACTGATATCTCCACACTCTCTGTTCCCTGTCACTGATATCTCCACACTCTCTGTTCCCTGTCATTGATATCTCCACACTCTCTGTTCCCTGTCACTGATATCTCCACACTCTCTGTTCCCTGTCACTGATATCTCCACACTCTCTGTTCCCTGTCACTGATATCTCCACACTCTCTGTTCCCTGTCACTGATATCTCCACACTCTCTGTTCCCTGTCACTGATTATCTCCACACTCTCTGTTCCCTGTCACTGATATCTCCACACTCTCTGTTCCCTGTCACTGATATCTCCACACTCTCTGTTCCCTGTCAATGATATCTCCACACTCTCTGTTCCCTGTCACTGATATCTCCACACTCTCTGTTTCCTGTCACTGATATCTCCACACTCTCTGTTACCTGTCACTGATATCTCCACACTCTCTGTTCCCTGTCACTGATATCTCCACACTCACTGTTCCCTGTCACTGATATCTCCACACTCACTGTTCCCTGTCACTGATATCTCCACACTCTCTGTTCCCTGTCACTGATATCTCCACACTCTCTGTTCCCTGTCACTGATATCTCCACACTCTCTGTTCCCTGTCACTGATATCTCCACACTCTCTGTTCCCTGTCACTGATATCTCCACACTCTCTGTTCCCTTTCACTGATATCTGCACACTCTCTGTTCCCTGTCACTGATATCTCCACACTCTCTGTTCCCTGTCACTGATATCTCCACACTCTCTGTTCCCTGTCACTGATATCTCCACACTCAATGTTCCCTGTCCTGATATCTCCACACTCACTGTTCCCTGTCACTGATATCTCCACACTCAATGTTCCCTGTCCTGATATCTCCACACTGTCTGTTCCCTGTCACTGATATCTCCACACTCAATGTTCCCTGTCCTGATATCTACACACTCTCTGTTCCCTGTCACTGTTATCTCCACACTCACTGTTCCCTGTCACTGATATCTCCACACTCTCTGTTCCCTTTCACTGATATCTGCACACTCTCTGTTCCCTGTCACTGATATCTCCACACTCTCTGTTCCCTGTCACTGATATCTCCACACTCTCTGTTCCCTGTCACTGATATCTCCACACTCAATGTTCCCTGTCCTGATATCTCCACACTCACTGTTCCCTGTCACTGATATCTCCACACTCAATGTTCCCTGTCCTGATATCTCCACACTCTCTGTTCCCTGTCACTGATATCTCCACACTCAATGTTCCCTGTCCTGATATCTACACACTCTCTGTTCCCTGTCACTGTTATCTCCACACTCACTGTTCCCTGTCACTGATATCTCCATACTCACTGTTCCCTGTCACTGATATCTCAACACTCTCTGTTCCCTGTCACTGATATCTCCACACTCACTGTTCCCTGTCACTGATATCTCCACACTCTCTGTTCCCTGTCACTTATTATCTCCACACTCTCTGTTCCTTGTCACTGATATCTCCACACTCACTGTTCTCCGTCACTGATATCTCCACACTCACTGTTCCCTGTCACTGATATCTCCACACTCACTGTTCTCTGTCACTGATATCTCCACACTCACTGTTCCCTGTCACTGATATCTCCACACTCACTGTTCTCTGTCACTGATATCTCCACACTCTCTGTTCCCTGTCACTGATATCTCCACAGTTTCTGTTCCCTGTCACTGATATCTCCACACTCACTGTTCTCTGTCACTGATATCTCCACACTCACTGTTCCCTGTCACTGATATCTCCACACTCACTGTTCCCTGTCACTGATATCTCCACACTCACTGTTCCCTGTCACTGATATCTCCACACACAATGTTCCCTGTCCTGATATCTCCACACTCTCTGTTCTCTGTCACTGATATCTCCACACTCACTGTTCCCTGTCACTGATATCTCCACACTCACTGTTCCCTGTCACTGATATCTCCACACTCTCTGTTCCCTGTCACTAATATCTCCACACTCTCTGTTCCCTGTCACTGATATCTCCACACTCTCTGTTCCCTGTCACTGATATCTCCACACACAATGTTCCCTGTCCTGATATCTCCACACTCTCTGTTCCCTGTCACTGATATCTCCACACTCACTGTTCCCTGTCACTGATATCTCCACACTCACTGTTCCCTGTCACTGATATCTCCACACTCTCTGTTCCCTGTCACTGATATCTCCACACTCTCTGTTCCCTGTCACTGATATCTCCACACTCTCTGTTCCCTGTCACTGATATCTCCACACTCTCTGTTCCCTGTCACTGATATCTCCACACTCTCTGTTCCCTGTCACTGATATCTCCACACTCTCTGTTACCTGTCACTGATATCTCCACACTCTCTGTTCCCTGTCACTGATATCTCCACACTCAATGTTCCCTGTCCTGATATCTCCACACTCACTGTTCCCTGTCACTGATATCTCCACACTCTCTGTTCCCTGTCACTGATATCTCCACACTCAATGTTCCCTGTCCTGATATCTCCACACTCACTGTTCCCTGTCACTGATATCTCCACACTCTCTGTTCCCTGTCACTGATATCTCCACACTCAATGTTCCCTGTCCTGATATCTCCACACTCAATGTTCCCTGTCCTGATATCTCCACACTCTCTCTTCCCTGTCACTGATATCTCCACACACAATGTTCCCTGTCACTGATATCTCCACACTCTCTGTTCCCTGTCACTGATATCTCCACACTCACTGTTCCCTGTCACTGATATCTCCACACTCACTGTTCCCTGTCACTGATATCACCACACTCTCTGTTCCCTGTCACTGATATCTCCACACTCACTGTTCCCTGTCACTGATATCTCCACACTCACTGTTCCCTGTTACTGATATCTCCACACTCACTGTTCCCTGTCACTGATATCCCCACACTCACCGTTCCCTGTCACTGATATCTCCACACTCACTGTTCCCTGTCACTGATATCTCCACACTCACTGTTCCCTGTCACTGATATCCCCACACTCACTGTTCCCTGTCACTGATATCTCCACACTCACTGTTCCCTGTCACTGATATCTCCACACTCACTGTTCCCTGTCACTGATATCTCCACACTCACTGTTCCCTGTCACTGATATCTCCACACTCTCTGTTCCCCGTCACTGATATCTCCACACTCTCTGTTCCCCGTCACTGATATCTCCACACTCTCTTTTCCCTGTCACTGATATCTCCACACTCTCTTTTCCCTGTCACTGATATCTCCACACTCACTGTTCCCTGTCACCGATATCTCCACACTCACTGTTCCCTGTCACTGATATCTCCACACTCTCTGTTCCCCGTCACTGATATCTCCACACTCTCTTTTCCCTGTCACTGATATCTCCACACTCACTGTTCCCTGTCACTGATATCTCCACACTCTCTGTTCCCTGTCACTGATATCTCCACACTCACATTTCCCTGTCACTGATATCTCCACACTCTCTGTTCCCTGTCACTGATATCTCCACACTCACTGTTCCCTGTCACTGATATCTCCACACTCTCTGTTCCCTGTCACTGATATCTCCACACTCACTGTTCCCTGTCACTGATATCTCCACACTCACTGTTCCCTGTCACTGATATCTCCACACTCTCTGTTCCCTGACACTGATATCTCCACACTCTCTGTTCCCTGTCACTGATATCTCCACACTCTCTCTTCCCTGTCACTGATATCTCCACACTCACTGTTCCCTGTCACTGATATCTCCACACTCTCTGTTCCCTGTCACTGATATCTCCACACTCTCTGTTCCTGTCACTGATATCTCCACACTCTCTGTTCCCTGTCACTGATATCTCCACACTCTCTGTTCCCTGTCACTGATATCTCCACACTCACTGTTCCCTGTCACTGATATCTCCACACTCACTGTTCCCTGTCACTGATATCTCCACACTCTCTGTTCCCTGACACTGATATCTCCACACTCACTGTTCCCTGTCACTGATATCTCCACACTCACTGTTCCCTGTCACTGATATCTCCACACTCTCTGTTCCCTGACACTGATATCTCCACACTCACTGTTCCCTGTCACTGATATCTCCACACTCACTGTTCCCTGTCACTGATATCTCCACACTCTCTGTTCCCTGACACTGATATCTCCACACTCTCTGTTCCCTGTCACTGATATCTCCACACTCACTGTTCCCTGTCACTGATATCTCCACACTCACTGTTCCCTGTCACTGATATCTCCACACTCTCTGTTCCCTGACACTGATATCTCCACACTCACTGTTCCCTGTCACTGATATCTCCACACTCACTGTTCCCTGTCACTGATATCTCCACACTCTCTGTTCCCTGACACTGATATCTCCACACTCACTGTTCCCTGTCACTGATATCTCCACACTCACTGTTCCCTGTCACTGATATCTCCACACTCTCTGTTCCCTGACACTGATATCCCCACACTCACTGTTCCCTGTCACTGATATCTCCACACTCTCTGTTCCCTGTCACTGATATCTCCACACACAATGTTCCCTGTCCTGATATCTCCACACTCTCAGTTCCCTGTCACTGATATCTCCACACTCAATGTTCCCTGTCACTGATATCTCCACACTCTCTGTTCCCTGTCACTGATATCTCCACACTCTCTGTTCCCTGTCACTGATATCTCCACACTCTCTGTTCCCTGTCACAGATATCTCCACACTCTCTGTTCCCTGTCACTGATATCTCCACACTCTCTGTTCCCTGTCACTGATATCTCCACACTCTCTGTTCCCTGTCACTGATATCTCCACACTCAATGTTCCCTGTCACTGATATCTCCACACTCTCTGTTCCCTGTCACTGATATCTCCACACTCTCTGTTCCCTGTCACTGATTATCTCCACACTCTCTGTTCCCTGTCACTGATATCTCCACACTCTCTGTTCCCTGTCACAGATATCTCCACACTCTCTGTTCCCTGTCACAGATATCTCCACACTCTCTGTTCCCTGTCACTGATATCTCCACACTCTCTGTTCCCTGTCACTGATATCTCCACACTCTCTGTTCCCTGTCACTGATATCTCCACACTCTCTGTTCCCTGTCACTGATTATCTCCACACTCTCTGTTCCCTGTCACTGATTATCTCCACACTCTCTGTTCCCTGTCACTGATTATCTCCACACTCTCTGTTCCCTGTCACTGATATCACCACACTCTCTGTTCCCTGTCACTGATATCTCCACACTCACTGTTCCCTGTCACTGATATCTCCACACTCTCTGTTTCCTGTCACTGATATCTCCACACTCACTGTTCCCTGTCACTGATATCACCACACTCTCTGTTCCCTGTCACTGATATCTCCACACTCACTGTTCCCTGTCACTGATATCTCCACACTCTCTGTTTCCTGTCACTGATATCTCCACACTCTCTGTTCCCTGTCACAGATATCTCCACACTCTCTGTTCCCTGTCACTGATATCTCCACACTCTCTGTTCCCTGTCACAGATATCTCCACACTCTCTGTTTCCTGTCACTGATATCTCCACACTCACTGTTCCCTGTCACTGATATCACCACACTCTCTGTTCCCTGTCACTGATATCTCCACACTCTCTGTTCCCTGTCACAGATATCTCCACACTCTCTGTTTCCTGTCACTGATATCTCCACACTCACTGTTCCCTGTCACTGATATCACCACACTCTCTGTTCCCTGTCACTGATATCTCCACACTCTCTGTTTCCTGTCACTGATATCTCCACACTCTCTGTTTCCTGTCACTGATATCTCCACACTCTCTGTTTCCTGTCACTGATATCTCCACACTCACTGTTCCCTGTCACTGATATCACCACACTCTCTGTTCCCTGTCACTGATATCTCCACACTCTCTGTTTCCTGTCACTGATATCTCCACACTCTCTGTTCCCTGTCACAGATATCTCCACACTCTCTGTTTCCTGTCACTGATATCTCCACACTCTCTGTTTCCTGTCACTGATAGCTCCACACTCACTGTTCCCTGTCACTGATATCACCACACTCTCTGTTCCCTGTCACTGATATCTCCACACTCTCTGTTCCCTGTCACTGATATCTCCACACTCTCTGTTCCCTGTCACTGATTATCTCCACACTCTCTGTTCCCTGTCACTGATATCTCCACACTCTCTGTTCCCTGTCACAGATATCTCCACACTCTCTGTTTCCTGTCACTGATATCTCCACACTCTCTGTTCCCTGTCACTGATTATCTCCACACTCTCTGTTCCCTGTCACTGATATCTCCACACTCTCTGTTCCCTGTCACTGATTATCTCCACACTCTCTGTTCCCTGTCACTGATATCTCCACACTCTCTGTTCCCTGTCACTGATTATCTCCACACTCTCTGTTCCCTGTCACTGATTATCTCCACACTCACTTTTCCCTGTCACTGATATCACCACACTCTCTGTTCCCTGTCACTGATATCTCCACACTCTCTGTTCCCTGTCACAGATATCTCCACACTCTCTGTTTCCTGTCACTGATATCTCCACACTCTCTGTTCCCTGACACTGATATCTCCACACTCACTGTTCCCTGTCACTGATATCTCCACACTCACTGTTCCCTGTCACTGATATCTCCACACTCTCTGTTCCCTGACACTGATATCCCCACACTCACTGTTCCCTGTCACTGATATCTCCACACTCTCTTTTCCCTGTCACTGATATCTCCACACTCTCTGTTCCCTGTCACTGATATCTCCACACTCTCTGTTCCCTGTCACTGATATCTCCACACTCTCTGTTCCCTGTCACTGATATCTCCACACTCTCTGTTCCCTGTCACAGATATCTCCACACTCTCTGTTCCCTGTCACTGATATCTCCACACTCTCTGTTCCCTGTCACTGATATCTCCACACTCTCTGTTCCCTGTCACTGATATCTCCACACTCTCTGTTCCCTGTCACTGATATCTCCACACTCTCTGTTCCCTGTCACTGATATCTCCACAGTCAATGTTCCCTGTCACTGATATCTCCACACTCTCTGTTCCCTGTCACTGATATTTCCACACTCTCTGTTCCCTGTCACTGATTATCTCCACACTCTCTGTTCCCTGTCACTGATATCTCCACACTCTCTGTTCCCTGTCACAGATATCTCCACACTCTCTGTTCCCTGTCACAGATATCTCCACACTCTCTGTTCCCTGTCACTGATATCTCCACACTCTTTGTTCCCTGTCACTGATATCTCCACACTCTCTGTTCCCTGTCACTGATATCTCCACACTCTCTGTTCCCTGTCACTGATATCTCCACACTCTCTGTTCCCTGTCACTGATATCTCCACACTCTCTGTTCCCTGTCACTGATATCTCCACACTCTCTGTTCCCTGTCACTGATATCTCCACACTCTCTGTTCCCTGTCACAGATATCTCCACACTCTCTGTTCCCTGTCACAGATATCTCCACACTCTCTGTTCCCTGTCACTGATATTTCCACACTCTCTGTTCCCTGTCACTGATATCTCCACACTCTCTGTTCCCTGACACTGATATCCCCACACTCACTGTTCCCTGTCACTGATATCTCCACACTCTCTGTTCCCTGTCACTGATATCTCCACACTCTCTGTTCCCTGTCACTGATATCTCCACACTCTCTGTTCCCTGTCACTGATATCTCCACACTCTCTGTTCCCTGTCACTGATATCTCCACACTCTCTGTTCCCTGTCACTGATATCTCCACACTCTCTGTTCCCTGTCACTGATATCTCCACACACAATGTTCCCTGTCCTGATATCTCCACACTCTCTGTTCCCTGTCACTGATATCTCCACACTCAATGTTCCCTGTCACTGATATCTCCACACTCTCTGTTCCCTGTCACTGATATCTCCGCACTCTCTGTTCCCTGTCACAGATATCTCCACACTCTCTGTTCCCTGTCACTGATATCTCCACACTCACTGTTCCCTGTCACTGTTATCTCCACACTCTCTGTTCCCTGTCACTGATATCTCCACACTCTCTGTTCCCTGTCACTGATATCTCCACACTCTCTGTTCCCTGTCACTGATTATCTCCACACTCTCTGTTCCCTGTCACTGATTATCTCCACACTCTCTGTTCCCTGTCACTGATATCTCCACACTCTCTGTTCCCTGTCACTGATTATCTCCACACTCACTGTTCCCTGTCACTGATATCACCACACTCTCTGTTCCCTGTCACTGATATCTCCACACTCTCTGTTCCCTGTCACTGATTATCTCCACACTCTCTGTTCCCTGTCACTGATATCACCACACTCTCTGTTCCCTGTTACTGATATCTCCACACTCACTGTTCCCTGTCACTGATATCTCCACACTCTCTGTTCCCTGTCACAGATATCTCCACACTCTCTGTTCCCTGTCACTGATATCTCCACACTCTCTGTTCCCTGTCACTGATATCTCCACACTCTCTGTTCCCTGTCACTGATATCTCCACACTCTCTGTTCCCTGTCACTGATTATCTCCACACTCACTGTTCCCTGTCACTGATATCCCCACACTCATTGTTCCCTGACACTGATATCCCCACATTCACTGTTCCCTGTCACTGATATCCCCACACTCACTGTTCCCTGTCACTGATATCCCCACAATCTCAGTTCCCTGTCACTGATATCCCCACACTCACTGTTCCCTGTCACTGATATCTCCACACTCTCTGTTCCCTGTCACTGATATCTCCACACTCTCTGTTCCCTGTCACTGATATCTCCACACTCACTTTTCCCTGTCACTGATATCTCCACACTCTCTGTTCCCTGTCACTGATATCTCCACACTCACTGTTCACTGTCACTGATATCTCCACACTCTCTGTTCCCTGTCACTGATATCTCCACACTCACTGTTCCCTGTCACTGATATCTCAACACTCACTGTTCCCTGTCACTGATATCTCCACACTCTCTGTTCCCTGTCACTGATATCTCCACACTCACTGTTCCCTGTCACTGATATCTCCACACTCTCTGTTCCCTGTCAATGATATCTCCACACTCTCTGTTCCCTGTCACTGATATCTCCACACTCTCTGTTTCCGGTCACTGATATCTCCACACTCTCTGTTCCCTGTCACTGATATCTCCACACTCTCTGTTCCCTGTCACTGATATCTCCACACTCACTGTTCCCTGTCACTGATATCTCCACACTCACTGTTCCCTGTCACTGATATCTCCACACTCTCTGTTCCCTGTCACTGATATCTCCACACTCTCTGTTCCCTGTCACTGATATCTCCACACTCTCTGTTCCCTGTCACTGATATCTCCACACTCTCTGTTACCTGTCACTGATATCTCCACACTCTCTGTTCCCTTTCACTGATATCTCCACACTCTCTGTTCCCTGTCACTGATATCTCCACACTCTCTGTTCCCTGTCACTGATATCTCCACACTCTCTGTTCCCTGTCACTGATATCTCCACACTCAATGTTCCCTGTCCTGATATCTCCACACTCACTGTTCCCTGTCACTGATATCTCCACACTCAATGTTCCCTGTCCTGATATCTCCACACTCTCTGTTCCCTGTCACTGATATCTCCACACTCAATGTTCCCTGTCCTGATATCTCCACACTCAATGTTCCCTGTCCTGATATCTACACACTCTCTGTTCCCTGTCACTGTTATCTCCACACTCACTGTTCCCTGTCACTGATATCTCCATACTCACTGTTCCCTGTCACTGATATCTCAACACTCTCTGTTCCCTGTCACTGATATCTCCACACTCACTGTTCCCTGTCACTGATATCTCCACATTCACTGTTCCCTGTCACTGATATCCCCACACTCAATGTTCCGTCACTGATATCCCCACACTCACTGTTCCCTGTCACTGATATTTCCACACTCACAGATCCCTGTCACTGATATCCCCACACTCACTGTTCCCTGTCACTGATATCTCCACACTCACTGTTCCCTGTCACTGATATTTCCACACTCACTGTTCCCTGTCACTGATATCTCCACACTCACTGTTCCCTGTCACTGATATCTCCACACTCTCTCTTCCCTGTCACTGATATCTCCACACTGAATGTTCCCTGTCACTGATTATCTCCACACTCACTGTTCCTTGTCACTGATATCCCCACACTCACTGTTCCCTGTCACTGATATCTCCACACTCACTGTTCCCTGTCACTGATATCTCCACACTCACTGTTCCCTGTCACTGATATCTCCACACTCTCTCTTCCCTGTCACTGATATCTCCACACACAATGTTCCCTGTCACTGATATCTCCACACTCTCTGTTCCCTGTCACTGATATCTCCACACTCACTGTTCCCTGTCACTGATATCTCCACACTCACTGTTCCCTGTCACTGATAGCTCCACACTCTCTGTTCCCTGTCACTGATATCTCCACACGCTCTGTTGCCTGTCACTGATATCTCCACACTCTCTGTTCCCTGTCACTGATATCTCCACACACAATGTTCCCTGTCCTGATATCTCCACACTCTCTGTTCCCTGTCACTGATATCTCCACACTCACTGTTCCCTGTCACTGATATTTCCACACTCACTGTTCCCTGTCACTGATATCTCCACACTCTCTGTTCCCTGTCACTGATATCTCCACACTCTCTGTTCCCTGTCACTGATATCTCCACACTCTCTGTTCCCTGTCACTGATATCTCCACACTCTCTGTTCCCTGTCACTGATATCTCCACACTCTCTGTTCCCTGTCACTGATATCTCCACACTCTCTGTTCCCTGTCACTGATATCTCCACACTCTCTGTTCCCTGTCACTGATATCTCCACACTCAATGTTCCCTGTCCTGATATCTCCACACTCACTGTTCCCTGTCACTGATATCTCAACACTCAATGTTCCCTGTCCTGATATCTCCACACTCTCTGTTCCCTGTCACTGATATCTCCACACTCAATGTTCCCTGTCCTGATATCTCCACACTCAATGTTCCCTGTCCTGATATCTCCACACTCTCTGTTCCCTGTCACTGATATCTCCACACTCAATGTTCCCTGTCCTGATATCTCCACACTCAATGTTCCCTGTCCTGATATCTCCACACTCTCTGTTCCCTGTCACTGATTATCTCCACACTCTCTGTTCCCTGTCACTGATATCCCCACACTCTCTGTTCCCTGTCACTGATATCTCCACACTCTCTGTTCCCTGTCACTGATATCTCCACACTCTCTGTTCCCTGTCACTGATATCTCCACACTCACTGTTCCCTGTCACTGATATCTCCATACTCACTGTTCCCTGTCACTGATATCTCAACACTCTCTGTTCCCTGTCACTGATATCTCCACACTCACTGTTCCCTGTCACTGATATCTCCACACTCTCTGTTCCCTGTCACTGATTATCTCCACACTCTCTGTTCCTTGTCACTGATATCTCCACACTCACTGTTCTCCGTCACTGATATCTCCACACTCACTGTTCCCTGTCACTGATATCCCCACACTCACTGTTCTCTGTCACTGATATCTCCACACTCACTGTTCCCTGTCACTGATATCTCCACACTCACTGTTCTCTGTCACTGATATCTCCACACTCTCTGTTCCCTGTCACTGATATCTCAACAGTCTCTGTTCCCTGTCACTGATATCTCCACACTCACTGTTGCCTGTCACTGATATCTCCACACTCACTGTTCCCTGTCACTGATATCTCCACACTCTCTGTTCCCTGTCACTGATATCTCCACACTCAATGTTCCCTGTCACTGATATCTCCACACTCTCTGTTCCCTGTCACTGATATCCCCACACTCTCTGTTCCCTGTCACTGATATCTCCACACTCTCTGTTCCCTGTCACTGATATCTCCACACTCACTGTTCTCTGTCACTGATATCTCCACACACAATGTTCCCTGTCCTGATATCTCCACACTCACTGTTACCTGTCACTGATATCTCCACACTCAATGTTCCCTGTCACTGATATCTCCACACTCTCTGTTTCCTGTCACTGTTATCTCCACACTCAATGTTCCCTGTCCTGATATCTCCACACTCTCTGTTCCCTGTCACTGATATCTCCACACTCTCTGTTCCCTGTCACTGATATCTCCACACTCTCTGTTCCCTGTCATTGATATCTCCACACTCTCTGTTCCCTGTCACTGATATCTCCACACTCTCTGTTCCCTGTCACTGATATCTCCACACTCTCTGTTCCCTGTCACTGATATCTCCACACTCTCTGTTCCCTGTCACTGATATCTCCACACTCTCTGTTCCCTGTCACTGATTATCTCCACACTCTCTGTTCCCTGTCACTGATATCTCCACACTCTCTGTTCCCTGTCACTGATATCTCCACACTCTCTGTTCCCTGTCACTGATATCTCCACACTCTCTGTTTCCTGTCACTGATATCTCCACACTCTCTGTTCCCTGTCACTGATATCTCCACACTCTCTGTTCCCTGTCACTGATATCTCCACACTCACTGTTCCCTGTCACTGATATCTCCACACTCACTGTTACCTGTCACTGATATCTCCACACTCTCTGTTCCCTGTCACTGATATCTCCACACTCTCTGTTCCCTGTCACTGATATCTCCACACTCTCTGTTCCCTGTCACTGATATCTCCACACTCTCTGTTCCCTGTCACTGATATCTCCACACTCTCTGTTCCCTTTCACTGATATCTGCACACTCTCTGTTCCCTGTCACTGATATCTCCACACTCTCTGTTCCCTGTCACTGATATCTCCACACTCTCTGTTTCCTGTCACTGATATCTCCACACTCTCTGTTCCCTGTCACTGATTATCTCCACACTCTCTGTTCCCTGTCACTGATATTCCCACACTCACTGTTCCCTGTCACTGATATCTCCACACTCTCTTTTCCCTGTCACTGATATCTCCACACTCTCTGTTCCCTGTCACTGATATCTCCACACTCTCTGTTCCCTGTCACTGATATCTCCACACTCTCTGTTCCCTGTCACTGATATCTCCACACTCTCTGTTCCCTGTCACAGATATCTCCACACTCTCTGTTCCCTGTCACTGATATCTCCACACTCTCTGTTCCCTGTCACTGATTATCTCCACACTCTCTGTTCCCTTTCACTGATATCTCCACACTCTCTGTTCCCTGTCACTGATATCTCCACACTCTCTGTTCCCTGTCACTGATATCTCCACACTCTCTGTTCCCTGTCACTGATATCTCCACACTCTCTGTTCCCTGTCACTGATATCTCCACACTCAATGTTCCCTGTCACTGATATCTCCACACTCTCTGTTCCCTGTCACTGATATCTCCACACTCTCTGTTCCCTGTCACTGATTATCTCCACACTCTCTGTTCCCTGTCACTGATATCTCCACACTCTCTGTTCCCTGTCACAGATATCTCCACACTCTCTGTTCCCTGTCACAGATATCTCCACACTCTCTGTTCCCTGTCACTGATATCTCCACACTCTCTGTTCCCTGTCACTGATATCTCCACACTCTCTGTTCCCTGTCACTGATATCTCCACACTCTCTGTTCCCTGTCACTGATATCTCCACACTCTCTGTTCCCTGTCACTGATATCTCCACACTCTCTGTTCCCTGTCGCTGTTATCTCCACACTCTCTGTTCCCTGTCACTGATATCTCCACACTCTCTGTTCCCTGTCACAGATATCTCCACACTCTCTGTTCCCTGTCACAGATATCTCCACACTCTCTGTTCCCTGTCACTGATATTTCCACACTCTCTGTTCCCTGTCACTGATATCTCCACACTCTCTGTTCCCTGTCACTGATATCTCCACACTCTCTGTTCCCTGTCACTGATATCTCCACACTCTCTGTTCCCTGTCACTGATATCTCCACACTCTCTGTTCCCTGTCACTGATTATCTCCACACTCACTGTTCCCTGTCACTGATATCACCGCACTCTCTGTTCCCTGTCACTGATATCTCCACACTCACTGTTCCCTGTCACTGATATCTCCACACTCTCCGTTTCCTGTCACTGATATCTCCACACTCACTGTTCCCTGTCACTGATATCACCACACTCTCTGTTCCCTGTCACTGATATCTCCACACTCTCTGTTCCCTGTCACAGATATCTCCACACTCTCTGTTTCCTGTCACTGATATCTCCACACTCTCTGTTTCCTGTCACTGATATCTCCACACTCTCTGTTTCCTGTCACTGATATCTCCACACTCTCTGTTCCCTGTCACTGATATCTCCACACTCTCTGTTCCCTGTCACTGATTATCTCCACACTCACTGTTCCCTGTCACTGATATCACCACACTCTCTGTTCCCTGTCACTGATATCTCCACACTCTCTGTTCCCTGTTACAGATATCTCCACACTCTCTGTTCCCTGTCACTGATTATCTCCACACTCTCTGTTCCCTGTCACTGATATCTCCACACTCTCTGTTCCCTGTCACTGATTATCTCCACACTCTCTGTTCCCTGTCACTGATATCTCCACACTCTCTGTTCCCTGTCACAGATATCTCCACACTCTCTGTTTCCTGTCACTGATATCTCCACACTCTCTGTTCCCTGTCACAGATATCTCCACACTCTCTGTTCCCTGTCACTGATTATCTCCACACTCTCTGTTCCCTGTCACTGATATCTCCACACTCTCTGTTCCCTGTCACTGATTATCTCCACACTCTCTGTTCCCTGTCACTGATTATCTCCACACTCTCTGTTCCCTGTCACTGATATCTCCACACTCTCTGTTCCCTGTCACTGATTATCCCCACACTCTCTGTTCCCTGTCACTGATATCTCCACACTCTCTGTTCCCCGTCACTGATTATCTCCACACTCTCTGTTCCCTGTCACTGATTATCTCCACACTCTCTGTTCCCTGTCACTGATTATCTCCACACTCTCTGTTCCCTGTCACTGATATCTCCACACTCTCTGTTCCCTGTCACTGATTATCTCCACACTCTCTGTTCCCTGTCACTGATATCTCCACACTCTCTGTTCCCTGTCACAGATATCTCCACACTCTCTGTTCCCTGTCACTGATATCTCCACACTCACTGTTCCCTGTCACTGATATCTCCACACTCTCTGTTCCCTGTCACTGATTATCTCCACACTCTCTGTTCCCTGTCACAGATATCTCCACACTCTCTGTTCCCTGTCACTGATATCTCCACACTCTCTGTTCCCTGTCACTGATATCTCCACACTCTCTGTTCCCTGTCACAGATATCTCCACACTCTCTGTTTCCTGTCACTGATATCTCCACACTCTCTGTTCCCTGTCACTGATATTCCCACACTCACTGTTCCCTGTCACTGATATCTCCACACTCTCTGTTCCCTGTCACTGATTATCTCCACACTCTCTGTTCCCTGTCACTGATATCTCCACACTCTCTGTTCCCTGTCACTGATATCTCCACACTCTTTGTTCCCTGTCACAGATATCTCCACACTCACTGTTCCCTGTCACTGATATCTCCACACTCTCTGTTCCCTGTCACTGATATCTCCACACTCTGTTCCCTGTCACTGATATCTCCACACTCTCTGTTCCCTGTCACAGATATCTCCACACTCTCTGTTCCCTGTCACTGATTATCTCCACACTCTCTGTTCCCTGTCACTGATATCTCCACACTCTCTGTTTCCGGTCACTGATATCTCCACACTCTCTGTTCCCTGTCACTGATATCTCCACACTCTCTGTTCCCTGTCACTGATATCTCCACACTCACTGTTCCCTGTCACTGATATCTCCACACTCACTGTTCCCTGTCACTGATATCTCCACACTCTCTGTTCCCTGTCACTGATATCTCCACACTCTCTGTTCCCTGTCACTGATATCTCCACACTCTCTGTTCCCTGTCACTGATATCTCCACACTCTCTGTTCCCTGTCACTGATATCTCCACACTCTCTGTTCCCTTTCACTGATATCTCCACACTCTCTGTTCCCTGTCACTGATATCTCCACACTCTCTGTTCCCTGTCACTGATATCTCCACACTCTCTGTTCCCTGTCACTGATATCTCCACACTCAATGTTCCCTGTCCTGATATCTCCACACTCACTGTTCCCTGTCACTGATATCTCCACACTCAATGTTCCCTGTCCTGATATCTCCACACTCTCTGTTCCCTGTCACTGATATCTCCACACTCAATGTTCCCTGTCCTGATATCTCCACACTCAATGTTCCCTGTCCTGATATCTACACACTCTCTGTTCCCTGTCACTGTTATCTCCACACTCACTGTTCCCTGTCACTGATATCTCCATACTCACTGTTCCCTGTCACTGATATCTCAACACTCTCTGTTCCCTGTCACTGATATCTCCACACTCACTGTTCCCTGTCACTGATATCTCCACATTCACTGTTCCCTGTCACTGATATCCCCACACTCAATGTTCCGTCACTGATATCCCCACACTCACTGTTCCCTGTCACTGATATTTCCACACTCACAGATCCCTGTCACTGATATCCCCACACTCACTGTTCCCTGTCACTGATATCTCCACACTCACTGTTCCCTGTCACTGATATTTCCACACTCACTGTTCCCTGTCACTGATATCTCCACACTCACTGTTCCCTGTCACTGATATCTCCACACTCTCTCTTCCCTGTCACTGATATCTCCACACTGAATGTTCCCTGTCACTGATTATCTCCACACTCACTGTTCCTTGTCACTGATATCCCCACACTCACTGTTCCCTGTCACTGATATCTCCACACTCACTGTTCCCTGTCACTGATATCTCCACACTCACTGTTCCCTGTCACTGATATCTCCACACTCTCTCTTCCCTGTCACTGATATCTCCACACACAATGTTCCCTGTCACTGATATCTCCACACTCTCTGTTCCCTGTCACTGATATCTCCACACTCACTGTTCCCTGTCACTGATATCTCCACACTCACTGTTCCCTGTCACTGATAGCTCCACACTCTCTGTTCCCTGTCACTGATATCTCCACACGCTCTGTTGCCTGTCACTGATATCTCCACACTCTCTGTTCCCTGTCACTGATATCTCCACACACAATGTTCCCTGTCCTGATATCTCCACACTCTCTGTTCCCTGTCACTGATATCTCCACACTCACTGTTCCCTGTCACTGATATTTCCACACTCACTGTTCCCTGTCACTGATATCTCCACACTCTCTGTTCCCTGTCACTGATATCTCCACACTCTCTGTTCCCTGTCACTGATATCTCCACACTCTCTGTTCCCTGTCACTGATATCTCCACACTCTCTGTTCCCTGTCACTGATATCTCCACACTCTCTGTTCCCTGTCACTGATATCTCCACACTCTCTGTTCCCTGTCACTGATATCTCCACACTCTCTGTTCCCTGTCACTGATATCTCCACACTCAATGTTCCCTGTCCTGATATCTCCACACTCACTGTTCCCTGTCACTGATATCTCAACACTCAATGTTCCCTGTCCTGATATCTCCACACTCTCTGTTCCCTGTCACTGATATCTCCACACTCAATGTTCCCTGTCCTGATATCTCCACACTCAATGTTCCCTGTCCTGATATCTCCACACTCTCTGTTCCCTGTCACTGATATCTCCACACTCAATGTTCCCTGTCCTGATATCTCCACACTCAATGTTCCCTGTCCTGATATCTCCACACTCTCTGTTCCCTGTCACTGATTATCTCCACACTCTCTGTTCCCTGTCACTGATATCCCCACACTCTCTGTTCCCTGTCACTGATATCTCCACACTCTCTGTTCCCTGTCACTGATATCTCCACACTCTCTGTTCCCTGTCACTGATATCTCCACACTCACTGTTCCCTGTCACTGATATCTCCATACTCACTGTTCCCTGTCACTGATATCTCAACACTCTCTGTTCCCTGTCACTGATATCTCCACACTCACTGTTCCCTGTCACTGATATCTCCACACTCTCTGTTCCCTGTCACTGATTATCTCCACACTCTCTGTTCCTTGTCACTGATATCTCCACACTCACTGTTCTCCGTCACTGATATCTCCACACTCACTGTTCCCTGTCACTGATATCCCCACACTCACTGTTCTCTGTCACTGATATCTCCACACTCTCTGTTCCCTGTCACTGATATCTCAACAGTCTCTGTTCCCTGTCACTGATATCTCCACACTCACTGTTGCCTGTCACTGATATCTCCACACTCACTGTTCCCTGTCACTGATATCTCCACACTCTCTGTTCCCTGTCACTGATATCTCCACACTCAATGTTCCCTGTCACTGATATCTCCACACTCTCTGTTCCCTGTCACTGATATCCCCACACTCTCTGTTCCCTGTCACTGATATCTCCACACTCTCTGTTCCCTGTCACTGATATCTCCACACTCACTGTTCTCTGTCACTGATATCTCCACACACAATGTTCCCTGTCCTGATATCTCCACACTCACTGTTACCTGTCACTGATATCTCCACACTCTCTGTTTCCTGTCACTGTTATCTCCACACTCAATGTTCCCTGTCCTGATATCTCCACACTCTCTGTTCCCTGTCACTGATATCTCCACACTCTCTGTTCCCTGTCACTGATATCTCCACACTCTCTGTTTCCTGTCACTGTTATCTCCACACTCAATGTTCCCTGTCCTGATATCTCCACACTCTCTGTTCCCTGTCACTGATATCTCCACACTCTCTGTTCCCTGTCACTGATATCTCCACACTCTCTGTTCCCTGTCATTGATATCTCCACACTCTCTGTTCCCTGTCACTGATATCTCCACACTCTCTGTTCCCTGTCACTGATATCTCCACACTCTCTGTTCCCTGTCACTGTTATCTCCACACTCAATGTTCCCTGTCCTGATATCTCCACACTCTCTGTTCCCTGTCACTGATATCTCCACACTCAATGTTCCCTGTCACTGATATCTCCACACTCTCTGTTTCCTGTCACTGTTATCTCCACACTCAATGTTCCCTGTCCTGATATCTCCACACTCTCTGTTCCCTGTCACTGATATCTCCACACTCTCTGTTCCCTGTCACTGATATCTCCACACTCTCTGTTCCCTGTCATTGATATCTCCACACTCTCTGTTCCCTGTCACTGATATCTCCACACTCTCTGTTCCCTGTCACTGATATCTCCACACTCTCTGTTCCCTGTCACTGATATCTCCACACTCTCTGTTCCCTGTCACTGATATCTCCACACTCTCTGTTCCCTGTCACTGATTATCTCCACACTCTCTGTTCCCTGTCACTGATATCTCCACACTCTCTGTTCCCTGTCACTGATATCTCCACACTCTCTGTTCCCTGTCACTGATATCTCCACACTCTCTGTTTCCTGTCACTGATATCTCCACACTCTCTGTTCCCTGTCACTGATATCTCCACACTCTCTGTTCCCTGTCACTGATATCTCCACACTCACTGTTCCCTGTCACTGATATCTCCACACTCACTGTTACCTGTCACTGATATCTCCACACTCTCTGTTCCCTGTCACTGATATCTCCACACTCTCTGTTCCCTGTCACTGATATCTCCACACTCTCTGTTCCCTTTCACTGATATCTGCACACTCTCTGTTCCCTGTCACTGATATCTCCACACTCTCTGTTCCCTGTCACTGATATCTCCACACTCTCTGTTTCCTGTCACTGATATCTCCACACTCTCTGTTCCCTGTCACTGATTATCTCCACACTCTCTGTTCCCTGTCACTGATATTCCCACACTCACTGTTCCCTGTCACTGATATCTCCACACTCTCTTTTCCCTGTCACTGATATCTCCACACTCTCTGTTCCCTGTCACTGATATCTCCACACTCTCTGTTCCCTGTCACTGATATCTCCACACTCTCTGTTCCCTGTCACTGATATCTCCACACTCTCTGTTCCCTGTCACAGATATCTCCACACTCTCTGTTCCCTGTCACTGATATCTCCACACTCTCTGTTCCCTGTCACTGATTATCTCCACACTCTCTGTTCCCTGTCACTGATATCTCCACACTCTCTGTTCCCTGTCACTGATATCTCCACACTCTCTGTTCCCTGTCACAGATATCTCCACACTCACTGTTCCCTGTCACTGATATCTCCACACTCTCTGTTCCCTGTCACTGATATCTCCACACTCTCTGTTCCCTGTCACTGATATCTCCACACTCTCTGTTCCCTGTCACAGATATCTCCACACTCTCTGTTCCCTGTCACTGATTATCTCCACACTCTCTGTTCCCTGTCACTGATATCTCCACACTCTCTGTTTCCGGTCACTGATATCTCCACACTCTCTGTTCCCTGTCACTGATATCTCCACACTCTCTGTTCCCTGTCACTGATATCTCCACACTCACTGTTCCCTGTCACTGATATCTCCACACTCACTGTTCCCTGTCACTGATATCTCCACACTCTCTGTTCCCTGTCACTGATATCTCCACACTCTCTGTTCCCTGTCACTGATATCTCCACACTCTCTGTTCCCTGTCACTGATATCTCCACACTCTCTGTTCCCTGTCACTGATATCTCCACACTCTCTGTTCCCTTTCACTGATATCTCCACACTCTCTGTTCCCTGTCACTGATATCTCCACACTCTCTGTTCCCTGTCACTGATATCTCCACACTCTCTGTTCCCTGTCACTGATATCTCCACACTCAATGTTCCCTGTCCTGATATCTCCACACTCACTGTTCCCTGTCACTGATATCTCCACACTCAATGTTCCCTGTCCTGATATCTCCACACTCTCTGTTCCCTGTCACTGATATCTCCACACTCAATGTTCCCTGTCCTGATATCTCCACACTCAATGTTCCCTGTCCTGATATCTACACACTCTCTGTTCCCTGTCACTGTTATCTCCACACTCACTGTTCCCTGTCACTGATATCTCCATACTCACTGTTCCCTGTCACTGATATCTCAACACTCTCTGTTCCCTGTCACTGATATCTCCACACTCACTGTTCCCTGTCACTGATATCTCCACATTCACTGTTCCCTGTCACTGATATCCCCACACTCAATGTTCCGTCACTGATATCCCCACACTCACTGTTCCCTGTCACTGATATTTCCACACTCACAGATCCCTGTCACTGATATCCCCACACTCACTGTTCCCTGTCACTGATATCTCCACACTCACTGTTCCCTGTCACTGATATTTCCACACTCACTGTTCCCTGTCACTGATATCTCCACACTCACTGTTCCCTGTCACTGATATCTCCACACTCTCTCTTCCCTGTCACTGATATCTCCACACTGAATGTTCCCTGTCACTGATTATCTCCACACTCACTGTTCCTTGTCACTGATATCCCCACACTCACTGTTCCCTGTCACTGATATCTCCACACTCACTGTTCCCTGTCACTGATATCTCCACACTCACTGTTCCCTGTCACTGATATCTCCACACTCTCTCTTCCCTGTCACTGATATCTCCACACACAATGTTCCCTGTCACTGATATCTCCACACTCTCTGTTCCCTGTCACTGATATCTCCACACTCACTGTTCCCTGTCACTGATATCTCCACACTCACTGTTCCCTGTCACTGATAGCTCCACACTCTCTGTTCCCTGTCACTGATATCTCCACACGCTCTGTTGCCTGTCACTGATATCTCCACACTCTCTGTTCCCTGTCACTGATATCTCCACACACAATGTTCCCTGTCCTGATATCTCCACACTCTCTGTTCCCTGTCACTGATATCTCCACACTCACTGTTCCCTGTCACTGATATTTCCACACTCACTGTTCCCTGTCACTGATATCTCCACACTCTCTGTTCCCTGTCACTGATATCTCCACACTCTCTGTTCCCTGTCACTGATATCTCCACACTCTCTGTTCCCTGTCACTGATATCTCCACACTCTCTGTTCCCTGTCACTGATATCTCCACACTCTCTGTTCCCTGTCACTGATATCTCCACACTCTCTGTTCCCTGTCACTGATATCTCCACACTCTCTGTTCCCTGTCACTGATATCTCCACACTCAATGTTCCCTGTCCTGATATCTCCACACTCACTGTTCCCTGTCACTGATATCTCAACACTCAATGTTCCCTGTCCTGATATCTCCACACTCTCTGTTCCCTGTCACTGATATCTCCACACTCAATGTTCCCTGTCCTGATATCTCCACACTCAATGTTCCCTGTCCTGATATCTCCACACTCTCTGTTCCCTGTCACTGATATCTCCACACTCAATGTTCCCTGTCCTGATATCTCCACACTCAATGTTCCCTGTCCTGATATCTCCACACTCTCTGTTCCCTGTCACTGATTATCTCCACACTCTCTGTTCCCTGTCACTGATATCCCCACACTCTCTGTTCCCTGTCACTGATATCTCCACACTCTCTGTTCCCTGCCACTGATATCTCCACACTCTCTGTTCCCTGTCACTGATATCTCCACACTCACTGTTCCCTGTCACTGATATCTCCATACTCACTGTTCCCTGTCACTGATATCTCAACACTCTCTGTTCCCTGTCACTGATATCTCCACACTCACTGTTCCCTGTCACTGATATCTCCACACTCTCTGTTCCCTGTCACTGATTATCTCCACACTCTCTGTTCCTTGTCACTGATATCTCCACACTCACTGTTCTCCGTCACTGATATCTCCACACTCACTGTTCCCTGTCACTGATATCCCCACACTCACTGTTCTCTGTCACTGATATCTCCACACTCTCTGTTCCCTGTCACTGATATCTCAACAGTCTCTGTTCCCTGTCACTGATATCTCCACACTCACTGTTGCCTGTCACTGATATCTCCACACTCACTGTTCCCTGTCACTGATATCTCCACACTCTCTGTTCCCTGTCACTGATATCTCCACACTCAATGTTCCCTGTCACTGATATCTCCACACTCTCTGTTCCCTGTCACTGATATCCCCACACTCTCTGTTCCCTGTCACTGATATCTCCACACTCTCTGTTCCCTGTCACTGATATCTCCACACTCACTGTTCTCTGTCACTGATATCTCCACACACAATGTTCCCTGTCCTGATATCTCCACACTCACTGTTACCTGTCACTGATATCTCCACACTCTCTGTTTCCTGTCACTGTTATCTCCACACTCAATGTTCCCTGTCCTGATATCTCCACACTCTCTGTTCCCTGTCACTGATATCTCCACACTCTCTGTTCCCTGTCACTGATATCTCCACACTCTCTGTTTCCTGTCACTGTTATCTCCACACTCAATGTTCCCTGTCCTGATATCTCCACACTCTCTGTTCCCTGTCACTGATATCTCCACACTCTCTGTTCCCTGTCACTGATATCTCCACACTCTCTGTTCCCTGTCATTGATATCTCCACACTCTCTGTTCCCTGTCACTGATATCTCCACACTCTCTGTTCCCTGTCACTGATATCTCCACACTCTCTGTTCCCTGTCACTGTTATCTCCACACTCAATGTTCCCTGTCCTGATATCTCCACACTCTCTGTTCCCTGTCACTGATATCTCCACACTCAATGTTCCCTGTCACTGATATCTCCACACTCTCTGTTTCCTGTCACTGTTATCTCCACACTCAATGTTCCCTGTCCTGATATCTCCACACTCTCTGTACCCTGTCACTGATATCTCCACACTCTCTGTTCCCTGTCACTGATATCTCCACACTCTCTGTTCCCTGTCATTGATATCTCCACACTCTCTGTTCCCTGTCACTGATATCTCCACACTCTCTGTTCCCTGTCACTGATATCTCCACACTCTCTGTTCCCTGTCACTGATATCTCCACACTCTCTGTTCCCTGTCACTGATATCTCCACACTCTCTGTTCCCTGTCACTGATATCTCCACACTCTCTGTTTCCTGTCACTGATATCTCCACACTCTCTGTTCCCTGTCACTGATTATCTCCACACTCTCTGTTCCCTGTCACTGATATTCCCACACTCACTGTTCCCTGTCACTGATATCTCCACACTCTCTTTTCCCTGTCACTGATATCTCCACACTCTCTGTTCCCTGTCACTGATATCTCCACACTCTCTGTTCCCTGTCACTGATATCTCCACACTCTCTGTTCCCTGTCACTGATATCTCCACACTCTCTGTTCCCTGTCACAGATATCTCCACACTCTCTGTTCCCTGTCACTGATATCTCCACACTCTCTGTTCCCTGTCACTGATTATCTCCACACTCTCTGTTCCCTGTCACTGATATCTCCACACTCTCTGTTCCCTGTCACTGATATCTCCACACTCTCTGTTCCCTGTCACAGATATCTCCACACTCACTGTTCCCTGTCACTGATATCTCCACACTCTCTGTTCCCTGTCACTGATATCTCCACACTCTCTGTTCCCTGTCACTGATATCTCCACACTCTCTGTTCCCTGTCACAGATATCTCCACACTCTCTGTTCCCTGTCACTGATTATCTCCACACTCTCTGTTCCCTGTCACTGATATCTCCACACTCTCTGTTTCCGGTCACTGATATCTCCACACTCTCTGTTCCCTGTCACTGATATCTCCACACTCTCTGTTCCCTGTCACTGATATCTCCACACTCACTGTTCCCTGTCACTGATATCTCCACACTCACTGTTCCCTGTCACTGATATCTCCACACTCTCTGTTCCCTGTCACTGATATCTCCACACTCTCTGTTCCCTGTCACTGATATCTCCACACTCTCTGTTCCCTGTCACTGATATCTCCACACTCTCTGTTCCCTGTCACTGATATCTCCACACTCTCTGTTCCCTTTCACTGATATCTCCACACTCTCTGTTCCCTGTCACTGATATCTCCACACTCTCTGTTCCCTGTCACTGATATCTCCACACTCTCTGTTCCCTGTCACTGATATCTCCACACTCAATGTTCCCTGTCCTGATATCTCCACACTCACTGTTCCCTGTCACTGATATCTCCACACTCAATGTTCCCTGTCCTGATATCTCCACACTCTCTGTTCCCTGTCACTGATATCTCCACACTCAATGTTCCCTGTCCTGATATCTCCACACTCAATGTTCCCTGTCCTGATATCTACACACTCTCTGTTCCCTGTCACTGTTATCTCCACACTCACTGTTCCCTGTCACTGATATCTCCATACTCACTGTTCCCTGTCACTGATATCTCAACACTCTCTGTTCCCTGTCACTGATATCTCCACACTCACTGTTCCCTGTCACTGATATCTCCACATTCACTGTTCCCTGTCACTGATATCCCCACACTCAATGTTCCGTCACTGATATCCCCACACTCACTGTTCCCTGTCACTGATATTTCCACACTCACAGATCCCTGTCACTGATATCCCCACACTCACTGTTCCCTGTCACTGATATCTCCACACTCACTGTTCCCTGTCACTGATATTTCCACACTCACTGTTCCCTGTCACTGATATCTCCACACTCACTGTTCCCTGTCACTGATATCTCCACACTCTCTCTTCCCTGTCACTGATATCTCCACACTGAATGTTCCCTGTCACTGATTATCTCCACACTCACTGTTCCTTGTCACTGATATCCCCACACTCACTGTTCCCTGTCACTGATATCTCCACACTCACTGTTCCCTGTCACTGATATCTCCACACTCACTGTTCCCTGTCACTGATATCTCCACACTCTCTCTTCCCTGTCACTGATATCTCCACACACAATGTTCCCTGTCACTGATATCTCCACACTCTCTGTTCCCTGTCACTGATATCTCCACACTCACTGTTCCCTGTCACTGATATCTCCACACTCACTGTTCCCTGTCACTGATAGCTCCACACTCTCTGTTCCCTGTCACTGATATCTCCACACGCTCTGTTGCCTGTCACTGATATCTCCACACTCTCTGTTCCCTGTCACTGATATCTCCACACACAATGTTCCCTGTCCTGATATCTCCACACTCTCTGTTCCCTGTCACTGATATCTCCACACTCACTGTTCCCTGTCACTGATATTTCCACACTCACTGTTCCCTGTCACTGATATCTCCACACTCTCTGTTCCCTGTCACTGATATCTCCACACTCTCTGTTCCCTGTCACTGATATCTCCACACTCTCTGTTCCCTGTCACTGATATCTCCACACTCTCTGTTCCCTGTCACTGATATCTCCACACTCTCTGTTCCCTGTCACTGATATCTCCACACTCTCTGTTCCCTGTCACTGATATCTCCACACTCTCTGTTCCCTGTCACTGATATCTCCACACTCAATGTTCCCTGTCCTGATATCTCCACACTCACTGTTCCCTGTCACTGATATCTCAACACTCAATGTTCCCTGTCCTGATATCTCCACACTCTCTGTTCCCTGTCACTGATATCTCCACACTCAATGTTCCCTGTCCTGATATCTCCACACTCAATGTTCCCTGTCCTGATATCTCCACACTCTCTGTTCCCTGTCACTGATATCTCCACACTCAATGTTCCCTGTCCTGATATCTCCACACTCAATGTTCCCTGTCCTGATATCTCCACACTCTCTGTTCCCTGTCACTGATTATCTCCACACTCTCTGTTCCCTGTCACTGATATCCCCACACTCTCTGTTCCCTGTCACTGATATCTCCACACTCTCTGTTCCCTGCCACTGATATCTCCACACTCTCTGTTCCCTGTCACTGATATCTCCACACTCACTGTTCCCTGTCACTGATATCTCCATACTCACTGTTCCCTGTCACTGATATCTCAACACTCTCTGTTCCCTGTCACTGATATCTCCACACTCACTGTTCCCTGTCACTGATATCTCCACACTCTCTGTTCCCTGTCACTGATTATCTCCACACTCTCTGTTCCTTGTCACTGATATCTCCACACTCACTGTTCTCCGTCACTGATATCTCCACACTCACTGTTCCCTGTCACTGATATCCCCACACTCACTGTTCTCTGTCACTGATATCTCCACACTCTCTGTTCCCTGTCACTGATATCTCAACAGTCTCTGTTCCCTGTCACTGATATCTCCACACTCACTGTTGCCTGTCACTGATATCTCCACACTCACTGTTCCCTGTCACTGATATCTCCACACTCTCTGTTCCCTGTCACTGATATCTCCACACTCAATGTTCCCTGTCACTGATATCTCCACACTCTCTGTTCCCTGTCACTGATATCCCCACACTCTCTGTTCCCTGTCACTGATATCTCCACACTCTCTGTTCCCTGTCACTGATATCTCCACACTCACTGTTCTCTGTCACTGATATCTCCACACACAATGTTCCCTGTCCTGATATCTCCACACTCACTGTTACCTGTCACTGATATCTCCACACTCTCTGTTTCCTGTCACTGTTATCTCCACACTCAATGTTCCCTGTCCTGATATCTCCACACTCTCTGTTCCCTGTCACTGATATCTCCACACTCTCTGTTCCCTGTCACTGATATCTCCACACTCTCTGTTTCCTGTCACTGTTATCTCCACACTCAATGTTCCCTGTCCTGATATCTCCACACTCTCTGTTCCCTGTCACTGATATCTCCACACTCTCTGTTCCCTGTCACTGATATCTCCACACTCTCTGTTCCCTGTCATTGATATCTCCACACTCTCTGTTCCCTGTCACTGATATCTCCACACTCTCTGTTCCCTGTCACTGATATCTCCACACTCTCTGTTCCCTGTCACTGTTATCTCCACACTCAATGTTCCCTGTCCTGATATCTCCACACTCTCTGTTCCCTGTCACTGATATCTCCACACTCAATGTTCCCTGTCACTGATATCTCCACACTCTCTGTTTCCTGTCACTGTTATCTCCACACTCAATGTTCCCTGTCCTGATATCTCCACACTCTCTGTACCCTGTCACTGATATCTCCACACTCTCTGTTCCCTGTCACTGATATCTCCACACTCTCTGTTCCCTGTCATTGATATCTCCACACTCTCTGTTCCCTGTCACTGATATCTCCACACTCTCTGTTCCCTGTCACTGATATCTCCACACTCTCTGTTCCCTGTCACTGATATCTCCACACTCTCTGTTCCCTGTCACTGATATCTCCACACTCTCTGTTCCCTGTCACTGATTATCTCCACACTCTCTGTTCCCTGTCACTGATATCTCCACACTCTCTGTTCCCTGTCACTGATATCTCCACACTCTCTGTTCCCTGTCACTGATATCTCCACACTCTCTGTTTCCTGTCACTGATATCTCCACACTCTCTGTTCCCTGTCACTGATATCTCCACACTCTCTGTTCCCTGTCACTGATATCTCCACACTCACTGTTCCCTGTCACTGATATCTCCACACTCACTGTTACCTGTCACTGATATCTCCACACTCTCTGTTCCCTGTCACTGATATCTCCACACTCTCTGTTCCCTGTCACTGATATCTCCACACTCTCTGTTCCCTGTCACTGATATCTCCACACTCTCTGTTCCCTGTCACTGATATCTCCACACTCTCTGTTCCCTTTCACTGATATCTGCACACTCTCTGTTCCCTGTCACTGATATCTCCACACTCTCTGTTCCCTGTCACTGATATCTCCACACTCTCTGTTTCCTGTCACTGATATCTCCACACTCTCTGTTCCCTGTCACTGATTATCTCCACACTCTCTGTTCCCTGTCACTGATATTCCCACACTCACTGTTCCCTGTCACTGATATCTCCACACTCTCTTTTCCCTGTCACTGATATCTCCACACTCTCTGTTCCCTGTCACTGATATCTCCACACTCTCTGTTCCCTGTCACTGATATCTCCACACTCTCTGTTCCCTGTCACTGATATCTCCACACTCTCTGTTCCCTGTCACAGATATCTCCACACTCTCTGTTCCCTGTCACTGATATCTCCACACTCTCTGTTCCCTGTCACTGATTATCTCCACACTCTCTGTTCCCTTTCACTGATATCTCCACACTCTCTGTTCCCTGTCACTGATATCTCCACACTCTCTGTTCCCTGTCACTGATATCTCCACACTCTCTGTTCCCTGTCACTGATATCTCCACACTCTCTGTTCCCTGTCACTGATATCTCCACACTCAATGTTCCCTGTCACTGATATCTCCACACTCTCTGTTCCCTGTCACTGATATCTCCACACTCTCTGTTCCCTGTCACTGATTATCTCCACACTCTCTGTTCCCTGTCACTGATATCTCCACACTCTCTGTTCCCTGTCACAGATATCTCCACACACTCTGTTCCCTGTCACAGATATCTCCACACTCTCTGTTCCCTGTCACTGATATCTCCACACTCTCTGTTCCCTGTCACTGATATCTCCACACTCTCTGTTCCCTGTCACTGATATCTCCACACTCTCTGTTCCCTGTCACTGATATCTCCACACTCTCTGTTCCCTGTCACTGATATCTCCACACTCTCTGTTCCCTGTCGCTGTTATCTCCACACTCTCTGTTCCCTGTCACTGATATCTCCACACTCTCTGTTCCCTGTCACAGATATCTCCACACTCTCTGTTCCCTGTCACAGATATCTCCACACTCTCTGTTCCCTGTCACTGATATTTCCACACTCTCTGTTCCCTGTCACTGATATCTCCACACTCTCTGTTCCCTGTCACTGATATCTCCACACTCTCTGTTCCCTGTCACTGATATCTCCACACTCTCTGTTCCCTGTCACTGATATCTCCACACTCTCTGTTCCCTGTCACTGATTATCTCCACACTCACTGTTCCCTGTCACTGATATCACCGCACTCTCTGTTCCCTGTCACTGATATCTCCACACTCACTGTTCCCTGTCACTGATATCTCCACACTCTCCGTTTCCTGTCACTGATATCTCCACACTCACTGTTCCCTGTCACTGATATCACCACACTCTCTGTTCCCTGTCACTGATATCTCCACACTCTCTGTTCCCTGTCACAGATATCTCCACACTCTCTGTTTCCTGTCACTGATATCTCCACACTCTCTGTTTCCTGTCACTGATATCTCCACACTCTCTGTTTCCTGTCACTGATATCTCCACACTCTCTGTTCCCTGTCACTGATATCTCCACACTCTCTGTTCCCTGTCACTGATTATCTCCACACTCACTGTTCCCTGTCACTGATATCACCACACTCTCTGTTCCCTGTCACTGATATCTCCACACTCTCTGTTCCCTGTTACAGATATCTCCACACTCTCTGTTCCCTGTCACTGATTATCTCCACACTCTCTGTTCCCTGTCACTGATATCTCCACACTCTCTGTTCCCTGTCACTGATTATCTCCACACTCTCTGTTCCCTGTCACTGATATCTCCACACTCTCTGTTCCCTGTCACAGATATCTCCACACTCTCTGTTTCCTGTCACTGATATCTCCACACTCTCTGTTCCCTGTCACAGATATCTCCACACTCTCTGTTCCCTGTCACTGATTATCTCCACACTCTCTGTTCCCTGTCACTGATATCTCCACACTCTCTGTTCCCTGTCACTGATTATCTCCACACTCTCTGTTCCCTGTCACTGATTATCTCCACACTCTCTGTTCCCTGTCACTGATATCTCCACACTCTCTGTTCCCTGTCACTGATTATCCCCACACTCTCTGTTCCCTGTCACTGATATCTCCACACTCTCTGTTCCCTGTCACTGATTATCTCCACACTCTCTGTTCCCTGTCACTGATTATCTCCACACTCTCTGTTCCCTGTCACTGATTATCTCCACACTCTCTGTTCCCTGTCACTGATATCTCCACACTCTCTGTTCCCTGTCACTGATTATCTCCACACTCTCTGTTCCCTGTCACTGATATCTCCACACTCTCTGTTCCCTGTCACAGATATCTCCACACTCTCTGTTCCCTGTCACTGATATCTCCACACTCACTGTTCCCTGTCACTGATATCTCCACACTCTCTGTTCCCTGTCACTGATTATCTCCACACTCTCTGTTCCCTGTCACAGATATCTCCACACTCTCTGTTCCCTGTCACTGATATCTCCACACTCTCTGTTCCCTGTCACTGATATCTCCACACTCTCTGTTCCCTGTCACAGATATCTCCACACTCTCTGTTTCCTGTCACTGATATCTCCACACTCTCTGTTCCCTGTCACTGATATTCCCACACTCACTGTTCCCTGTCACTGATATCTCCACACTCTCTGTTCCCTGTCACTGATTATCTCCACACTCTCTGTTCCCTGTCACTGATATCTCCACACTCTCTGTTCCCTGTCACTGATATCTCCACACTCTCTGTTCCCTGTCACAGATATCTCCACACTCACTGTTCCCTGTCACTGATATCTCCACACTCTCTGTTCCCTGTCACTGATATCTCCACACTCTCTGTTCCCTGTCACTGATATCTCCACACTCTCTGTTCCCTGTCACAGATATCTCCACACTCTCTGTTTCCTGTCACTGATATCTCCACACTCTCTGTTCCCTGTCACTGATTATCTCCACACTCTCTGTTCCCTGTCACTGATATTCCCACACTCACTGTTCCCTGTCACTGATATCCCCACACTCATTGTTCCCTGTCACTGATATCTCCACACTCTCTGTTCCCTGTCACTGATATCTCCACACTCTCTGTTCCCTGTCACTGATATCTCCACACTCACTGTTCCCTGTCACTGATATCTCCACACTCTCTGTTCCCTGTCACTGTTATCTCCACACTCACTGTTCCCTGTCACTGATATCTCCACACTCACTGTTCACTGTCACTGATATCTCCACACTCTCTGTTCCCTGTCACTGATATCTCCACACTCTCTGTTTCCTGTCACTGATATCTCCACACTCTCTGTTCCCTGTCACTGATATCTCCACACTCTCTGTTCCCTGTCACTGATATCTCCACACTCACTGTTCCCTGTCACTGATATCTCCACACTCACTGTTCCCTGTCACTGATATCTCCACACTCTCTGTTCCCTGTCACTGATATCTCCACACTCTCTGTTCCCTGTCACTGATATCTCCACACTCTCTGTTCCCTGTCACTGATATCTCCACACTCTCTGTTCCCTGTCACTGATATCTCCACACTCTCTGTTCCCTTTCACTGATATCTCCACACTCTCTGTTCCCTGTCACTGATATCTCCACACTCTCTGTTCCCTGTCACTGATATCTCCACACTCAATGTTCCCTGTCACTGATATCTCCACACTCACTGTTCCCTGTCCTGATATCTCCACACTCTCTGTTCCCTGTCACTGATATCTCCACACTCAATGTTCCCTGTCCTGATATCTCCACACTCAATGTTCCCTGTCCTGATATCTACACACTCTCTGTTCCCTGTCACTGTTATCTCCACACTCACTGTTCCCTGTCACTGATATCTCCATACTCACTGTTCCCTGTCACTGATATCTCAACACTCTCTGTTCACTGTCACTGATATCTCCACACTCACTGTTCCCTGTCACTGATATCTCCACATTCACTGTTCCCTGTCACTGATATCCCCACACTCAATGTTCCGTCACCGATATCCCCACACTCACTGTTCCCTGTCACTGATATCTCCACACTCACTGTTCCCTGTCACTGATATTTCCACACTCACTGTTCCCTGTCACTGATATCTCCACACTCACTGTTCCCTGTCACTGATATTTCCACACTCACTGTTCCCTGTCACTGATATCTCCACACTCACTGTTCCTTGTCACTGATA
The DNA here is from genome assembly GCF_036971445.1 of Narcine bancroftii. Lineage (NCBI taxonomy): Eukaryota > Metazoa > Chordata > Chondrichthyes > Torpediniformes > Narcinidae > Narcine > Narcine bancroftii. Next base: position 281,882,627 of record NC_091471.1, read on the forward strand.
TCCCCACACTCACTGTTCCCTGTCACTGATATCTCCACACTCACTGTTCCCTGTCACTGATATCTCCACACTCACTGTTCCCTGTCACTGATATCTCCACATTCACTGTTCCCTGTCACTGATATCCCCACACTCAATGTTCCGTCACTGATATCCCCACACTCACTGTTCCCTGTCACTGATATTTCCACACTCACAGATCCCTGTCACTGATATCCCCACACTCACTGTTCCCTGTCACTGATATCTCCACACTCACTGTTCCCTGTCACTGATATTTCCACACTCACTGTTCCCTGTCACTGATATCTCCACACTCACTGTTCCCTGTCACTGATATTTCCACACTCACTGTTCCCTGTCACTGATATCTCCACACTCACTGTTCCTTGTCACTGATATCCCCACACTCACTGTTCCCTGTCACTGATATCTCCACACTCACTGTTCCCTGTCACTGATATCTCCACACTCTCTGTTCCCTGTCACTGATATCTCCACACTCTCTGTTCCCTGTCACTGATATCTCCACACACAATGTTCCCTGTCCTGATATCTCCACACTCTCTGTTCCCTGTCACTGATATCTCCACACTCACTGTTCCCTGTCACTGATATTTCCACACTCACTGTTCCCTGTCAATGATATCTCCACACTCTCTGTTCCCTGTCACTGATATCTCCACACTCTCTGTTCCCTGTCACTGATATCTCCACACTCTCTGTTCCCTGTCACTGATATCTCCACACTCTCAGTGCCCTGTCACTGATATCTCCACACTCTCTGTTCCCTGTCACTGATATCTCCACACTCTCTGTTCCCTGTCACTGATATCTCCACACTCTCTGTTCCCTGTCACTGATATCTCCACACTCTCAGTTCCCTGTCACTGATATCTCCACACTCTCTGTTCCCTGTCACTGATATCTCCACACTCTCTGTTCCCTGTCACTGATATCTCCACACTCAATGTTCCCTGTCCTGATATCTCCACACTCACTGTTCCCTGTCACTGATATCTCCACACTCAATGTTCCCTGTCCTGATATCTCCACACTCTCTGTTCCCTGTCACTGATATCTCCACACTCAATGTTCCCTGTCCTGATATCTCCACACTCAATGTTCCCTGTCCTGATATCTACACACTCTCTGTTCCCTGTCACTGTTATCTCCACACTCACTGTTCCCTGTCACTGTTATCTCCACACTCACTGTTCCCTGACACTGATATCTCCACACTCACTGTTCCCTGTCACTGATATCTCCACACTCACTGTTCCCTGTCACTGATATCTCCACACTCTCTGTTCCCTGACACTGATATCTCCACACTCACTGTTCCCTGTCACTGATATCTCCACACTCACTGTTCCCTGTCACTGATATCTCCACACTCTCTGTTCCCTGACACTGATATCCCCACACTCACTGTTCCCTGTCACTGATATCTCCACACTCTCTGTTCCCTGTCACTGATATCTCCACACTCTCTGTTCCCTGTCACTGATATCTCCACACTCTCTGTTCCCTGTCACTGATATCTCCACACTCTCTGTTCCCTGTCACTGATATCTCCACACTCTCTGTTCCCTGTCACTGATATCTCCACACACAATGTTCCCTGTCCTGATATCTCCACACTCTCTGTTCCCTGTCACTGATATCTCCACACTCAATGTTCCCTGTCACTGATATCTCCACACTCTCTGTTCCCTGTCACTGATATCTCCGCACTCTCTGTTCCCTGTCACAGATATCTCCACACTCTCTGTTCCCTGTCACTGATATCTCCACACTCACTGTTCCCTGTCACTGTTATCTCCACACTCTCTGTTCCCTGTCACTGATATCTCCACACTCTCTGTTCCCTGTCACTGATATCTCCACACTCTCTGTTCCCTGTCACTGATTATCTCCACACTCTCTGTTCCCTGTCACTGATTATCTCCACACTCTCTGTTCCCTGTCACTGATATCTCCACACTCTCTGTTCCCTGTCACTGATTATCTCCACACTCACTGTTCCCTGTCACTGATATCACCACACTCTCTGTTCCCTGTCACTGATATCTCCACACTCTCTGTTCCCTGTCACTGATTATCTCCACACTCTCTGTTCCCTGTCACTGATATCACCACACTCTCTGTTCCCTGTTACTGATATCTCCACACTCACTGTTCCCTGTCACTGATATCTCCACACTCTCTGTTCCCTGTCACAGATATCTCCACACTCTCTGTTCCCTGTCACTGATAGCTCCACACTCTCTGTTCCCTGTCACTGATATCTCCACACTCTCTGTTCCCTGTCACTGATATCTCCACACTCTCTGTTCCCTGTCACTGATTATCTCCACACTCACTGTTCCCTGTCACTGATATCCCCACATTCACTGTTCCCTGTCACTGATATCCCCACACTCACTGTTCCCTGTCACTGATATCCCCACAATCTCAGTTCCCTGTCACTGATATCCCCACACTCACTGTTCCCTGTCACTGATATCTCCACACTCTCTGTTCCCTGTCACTGATATCTCCACACTCTCTGTTCCCTGTCACAGATATCTCCACACTCACTTTTCCCTGTCACTGATATCTCCACACTCTCTGTTCCCTGTCACAGATATCTCCACACTCTCTGTTCCCTGTCACTGATATTTCCACACTCTCTGTTCCCTGTCACTGATATCTCCACACTCTCTGTTCCCTGTCACTGATATCTCCACACTCTCTGTTCCCTGTCACTGATATCTCCACACTCTCTGTTCCCTGTCACTGATATCTCCACACTCTCTGTTCCCTGTCACTGATTATCTCCACACTCACTGTTCCCTGTCACTGATATCACCGCACTCTCTGTTCCCTGTCACTGATATCTCCACACTCACTGTTCCCTGTCACTGATATCTCCACACTCTCCGTTTCCTGTCACTGATATCTCCACACTCACTGTTCCCTGTCACTGATATCACCACACTCTCTGTTCCCTGTCACTGATATCTCCACACTCTCTGTTCCCTGTCACAGATATCTCCACACTCTCTGTTTCCTGTCACTGATATCTCCACACTCTCTGTTTCCTGTCACTGATATCTCCACACTCTCTGTTCCCTGTCACTGATATCTCCACACTCTCTGTTCCCTGTCACTGATATCTCCACACTCTCTGTTCCCTGTCACTGATTATCTCCACACTCACTGTTCCCTGTCACTGATATCACCACACTCTCTGTTCCCTGTCACTGATATCTCCACACTCTCTGTTCCCTGTTACAGATATCTCCACACTCTCTGTTCCCTGTCACTGATTATCTCCACACTCTCTGTTCCCTGTCACTGATATCTCCACACTCTCTGTTCCCTGTCACTGATTATCTCCACACTCTCTGTTCCCTGTCACTGATATCTCCACACTCTCTGTTCCCTGTCACAGATATCTCCACACTCTCTGTTTCCTGTCACTGATATCTCCACACTCTCTGTTCCCTGTCACAGATATCTCCACACTCTCTGTTCCCTGTCACTGATTATCTCCACACTCTCTGTTCCCTGTCACTGATATCTCCACACTCTCTGTTCCCTGTCACTGATTATCTCCACACTCTCTGTTCCCTGTCACTGATTATCTCCACACTCTCTGTTCCCTGTCACTGATATCTCCACACTCTCTGTTCCCTGTCACTGATTATCTCCACACTCTCTGTTCCCTGTCACTGATATCTCCACACTCTCTGTTCCCTGTCACTGATTATCTCCACACTCTCTGTTCCCTGTCACTGATTATCTCCACACTCTCTGTTCCCTGTCACTGATTATCTCCACACTCTCTGTTCCCTGTCACTGATATCTCCACACTCTCTGTTCCCTGTCACTGATTATCTCCACACTCTCTGTTCCCTGTCACTGATATCTCCACACTCTCTGTTCCCTGTCACAGATATCTCCACACTCTCTGTTCCCTGTCACTGATATCTCCACACTCACTGTTCCCTGTCACTGATATCTCCACACTCTCTGTTCCCTGTCACTGATTATCTCCACACTCTCTGTTCCTTGTCACAGATATCTCCACACTCTCTGTTCCCTGTCACTGATATCTCCACACTCTCTGTTCCCTGTCACTGATATCTCCACACTCTCTGTTCCCTGTCACAGATATCTCCACACTCTCTGTTTCCTGTCACTGATATCTCCACACTCTCTGTTCCCTGTCACTGATATTCCCACACTCACTGTTCCCTGTCACTGATATCTCCACACTCTCTGTTCCCTGTCACTGATTATCTCCACACTCTCTGTTCCCTGTCACTGATATCTCCACACTCTCTGTTCCCTGTCACTGATATCTCCACACTCTCTGTTCCCTGTCACAGATATCTCCACACTCACTGTTCCCTGTCACTGATATCTCCACACTCTCTGTTCCCTGTCACTGATATCTCCACACTCTCTGTTCCCTGTCACTGATATCTCCACACTCTCTGTTCCCTGTCACAGATATCTCCACACTCTCTGTTTCCTGTCACTGATATCTCCACACTCTCTGTTCCCTGTCACTGATTATCTCCACACTCTCTGTTCCCTGTCACTGATATTCCCACACTCACTGTTCCCTGTCACTGATATCCCCACACTCATTGTTCCCTGTCACTGATATCTCCACACTCTCTGTTCCCTGTCACTGATATCTCCACACTCTCTGTTCCCTGTCACTGATATCTCCACACTCACTGTTCCCTGTCACTGATATCTCCACACTCTCTGTTCCCTGTCACTGTTATCTCCACACTCACTGTTCCCTGTCACTGATATCTCCACACTCACTGTTCACTGTCACTGATATCTCCACACTCTCTGTTCCCTGTCACTGATATCTCCACACTCTCTGTTTCCTGTCACTGATATCTCCACACTCTCTGTTCCCTGTCACTGATATCTCCACACTCTCTGTTCCCTGTCACTGATATCTCCACACTCACTGTTCCCTGTCACTGATATCTCCACACTCACTGTTCCCTGTCACTGATATCTCCACACTCTCTGTTCCCTGTCACTGATATCTCCACACTCTCTGTTCCCTGTCACTGATATCTCCACACTCTCTGTTCCCTGTCACTGATATCTCCACACTCTCTGTTCCCTGTCACTGATATCTCCACACTCTCTGTTCCCTTTCACTGATATCTCCACACTCTCTGTTCCCTGTCACTGATATCTCCACACTCTCTGTTCCCTGTCACTGATATCTCCACACTCAATGTTCCCTGTCACTGATATCTCCACACTCACTGTTCCCTGTCCTGATATCTCCACACTCTCTGTTCCCTGTCACTGATATCTCCACACTCAATGTTCCCTGTCCTGATATCTCCACACTCAATGTTCCCTGTCCTGATATCTACACACTCTCTGTTCCCTGTCACTGTTATCTCCACACTCACTGTTCCCTGTCACTGATATCTCCATACTCACTGTTCCCTGTCACTGATATCTCAACACTCTCTGTTCACTGTCACTGATATCTCCACACTCACTGTTCCCTGTCACTGATATCTCCACATTCACTGTTCCCTGTCACTGATATCCCCACACTCAATGTTCCGTCACCGATATCCCCACACTCACTGTTCCCTGTCACTGATATCTCCACACTCACTGTTCCCTGTCACTGATATTTCCACACTCACTGTTCCCTGTCACTGATATCTCCACACTCACTGTTCCCTGTCACTGATATTTCCACACTCACTGTTCCCTGTCACTGATATCTCCACACTCACTGTTCCTTGTCACTGATATCCCCACACTCACTGTTCCCTGTCACTGATATCTCCACACTCACTGTTCCCTGTCACTGATATCTCCACACTCACTGTTCCCTGTCACTGATATCTCCACATTCACTGTTCCCTGTCACTGATATCCCCACACTCAATGTTCCGTCACTGATATCCCCACACTCACTGTTCCCTGTCACTGATATTTCCACACTCACAGATCCCTGTCACTGATATCCCCACACTCACTGTTCCCTGTCACTGATATCTCCACACTCACTGTTCCCTGTCACTGATATTTCCACACTCACTGTTCCCTGTCACTGATATCTCCACACTCACTGTTCCCTGTCACTGATATTTCCACACTCACTGTTCCCTGTCACTGATATCTCCACACTCACTGTTCCTTGTCACTGATATCCCCACACTCACTGTTCCCTGTCACTGATATCTCCACACTCACTGTTCCCTGTCACTGATATCTCCACACTCTCTGTTCCCTGTCACTGATATCTCCACACTCTCTGTTCCCTGTCACTGATATCTCCACACACAATGTTCCCTGTCCTGATATCTCCACACTCTCTGTTCCCTGTCACTGATATCTCCACACTCACTGTTCCCTGTCACTGATATTTCCACACTCACTGTTCCCTGTCAATGATATCTCCACACTCTCTGTTCCCTGTCACTGATATCTCCACACTCTCTGTTCCCTGTCACTGATATCTCCACACTCTCTGTTCCCTGTCACTGATATCTCCACACTCTCAGTGCCCTGTCACTGATATCTCCACACTCTCTGTTCCCTGTCACTGATATCTCCACACTCTCTGTTCCCTGTCACTGATATCTCCACACTCTCTGTTCCCTGTCACTGATATCTCCACACTCTCAGTTCCCTGTCACTGATATCTCCACACTCTCTGTTCCCTGTCACTGATATCTCCACACTCTCTGTTCCCTGTCACTGATATCTCCACACTCAATGTTCCCTGTCCTGATATCTCCACACTCACTGTTCCCTGTCACTGATATCTCCACACTCAATGTTCCCTGTCCTGATATCTCCACACTCTCTGTTCCCTGTCACTGATATCTCCACACTCAATGTTCCCTGTCCTGATATCTCCACACTCAATGTTCCCTGTCCTGATATCTACACACTCTCTGTTCCCTGTCACTGTTATCTCCACACTCACTGTTCCCTGTCACTGTTATCTCCACACTCACTGTTCCCTGACACTGATATCTCCACACTCACTGTTCCCTGTCACTGATATCTCCACACTCACTGTTCCCTGTCACTGATATCTCCACACTCTCTGTTCCCTGACACTGATATCTCCACACTCACTGTTCCCTGTCACTGATAACTCCACACTCACTGTTCCCTGTCACTGATATCTCCACACTCTCTGTTCCCTGACACTGATATCCCCACACTCACTGTTCCCTGTCACTGATATCTCCACACTCTCTGTTCCCTGTCACTGATATCTCCACACTCTCTGTTCCCTGTCACTGATATCTCCACACTCTCTGTTCCCTGTCACTGATATCTCCACACTCTCTGTTCCCTGTCACTGATATCTCCACACTCTCTGTTCCCTGTCACTGATATCTCCACACACAATGTTCCCTGTCCTGATATCTCCACACTCTCTGTTCCCTGTCACTGATATCTCCACACTCAATGTTCCCTGTCACTGATATCTCCACACTCTCTGTTCCCTGTCACTGATATCTCCGCACTCTCTGTTCCCTGTCACAGATATCTCCACACTCTCTGTTCCCTGTCACTGATATCTCCACACTCACTGTTCCCTGTCACTGTTATCTCCACACTCTCTGTTCCCTGTCACTGATATCTCCACACTCTCTGTTCCCTGTCACTGATATCTCCACACTCTCTGTTCCCTGTCACTGATTATCTCCACACTCTCTGTTCCCTGTCACTGATATCTCCACACTCTCTGTTCCCTGTCACTGATTATCTCCACACTCACTGTTCCCTGTCACTGATATCACCACACTCTCTGTTCCCTGTCACTGATATCTCCACACTCTCTGTTCCCTGTCACTGATTATCTCCACACTCTCTGTTCCCTGTCACTGATATCACCACACTCTCTGTTCCCTGTTACTGATATCTCCACACTCACTGTTCCCTGTCACTGATATCTCCACACTCTCTGTTCCCTGTCACAGATATCTCCACACTCTCTGTTCCCTGTCACTGATAGCTCCACACTCTCTGTTCCCTGTCACTGATATCTCCACACTCTCTGTTCCCTGTCACTGATATCTCCACACTCTCTGTTCCCTGTCACTGATTATCTCCACACTCACTGTTCCCTGTCACTGATATCCCCACATTCACTGTTCCCTGTCACTGATATCCCCACACTCACTGTTCCCTGTCACTGATATCCCCACAATCTCAGTTCCCTGTCACTGATATCCCCACACTCACTGTTCCCTGTCACTGATATCTCCACACTCTCTGTTCCCTGTCACTGATATCTCCACACTCTCTGTTCCCTGTCACAGATATCTCCACACTCACTCTTCCCTGTCACTGATATCTCCACACTCTCTGTTCCCTGTCACTGTTATCTCCACACTCACTGTTCCCTGTCACTGATATCTCCACACTCACTGTTCACTGTCACTGATATCTCCACACTCTCTGTTCCCTGTCACTGATATCTCCACACTCACTGTTCCCTGTCACTGATATCTCAACACTCACTGTTCCCTGTCACTGATATCTCCACACTCTCTGTTCCCTGTCACTGATATCTCCACACTCACTGTTCCCTGTCACTGATATCTCCACACTCTCTGTTCCCTGTCAATGATATCTCCACACTCTCTGTTCCCTGTCACTGATATCTCCACACTCTCTGTTTCCGGTCACTGATATCTCCACACTCTCTGTTCCCTGTCACTGATATCTCCACACTCTCTGTTCCCTGTCACTGATATCTCCACACTCACTGTTCCCTGTCACTGATATCTCCACACTCACTGTTCCCTGTCACTGATATCTCCACACTCTCTGTTCCCTGTCACTGATATCTCCACACTCTCTGTTCCCTGTCACTGATATCTCCACACTCTCTGTTCCCTGTCACTGATATCTCCACACTCTCTGTTCCCTGTCACTGATATCTCCACACTCTCTGTTCCCTTTCACTGATATCTCCACACTCTCTGTTCCCTGTCACTGATATCTCCACACTCTCTGTTCCCTGTCACTGATATCTCCACACTCTCTGTTCCCTGTCACTGATATCTCCACACTCAATGTTCCCTGTCCTGATATCTCCACACTCACTGTTCCCTGTCACTGATATCTCCACACTCAATGTTCCCTGTCCTGATATCTCCACACTCTCTGTTCCCTGTCACTGATATCTCCACACTCAATGTTCCCTGTCCTGATATCTCCACACTCAATGTTCCCTGTCCTGATATCTACACACTCTCTGTTCCCTGTCACTGTTATCTCCACACTCACTGTTCCCTGTCACTGATATCTCCATACTCACTGTTCCCTGTCACTGATATCTCAACACTCTCTGTTCCCTGTCACTGATATCTCCACACTCACTGTTCCCTGTCACTGATATCTCCACATTCACTGTTCCCTGTCACTGATATCCCCACACTCAATGTTCCGTCACTGATATCCCCACACTCACTGTTCCCTGTCACTGATATTTCCACACTCACAGATCCCTGTCACTGATATCCCCACACTCACTGTTCCCTGTCACTGATATCTCCACACTCACTGTTCCCTGTCACTGATATTTCCACACTCACTGTTCCCTGTCACTGATATCTCCACACTCACTGTTCCCTGTCACTGATATCTCCACACTCTCTCTTCCCTGTCACTGATATCTCCACACTGAATGTTCCCTGTCACTGATTATCTCCACACTCACTGTTCCTTGTCACTGATATCCCCACACTCACTGTTCCCTGTCACTGATATCTCCACACTCACTGTTCCCTGTCACTGATATCTCCACACTCACTGTTCCCTGTCACTGATATCTCCACACTCTCTCTTCCCTGTCACTGATATCTCCACACACAATGTTCCCTGTCACTGATATCTCCACACTCTCTGTTCCCTGTCACTGATATCTCCACACTCACTGTTCCCTGTCACTGATATCTCCACACTCTCTGTTCCCTGTCACTGATATCTCCACACTCTCTGTTCCCTGTCACTGATATCTCCACACTCTCTGTTCCCTGTCACTGATATCTCCACACACACTGTTCCCTGTCACTGATATTTCCACACTCACTGTTCCCTGTCACTGATATCTCCACACTCTCTGTTCCCTGTCACTGATATCTCCACACTCTCTGTTCCCTGTCACTGATATCTCCACACTCTCTGTTCCCTGTCACTGATATCTCCACACTCTCTGTTCCCTGTCACTGATTATCTCCACACTCACTGTTCCTTGTCACTGATATCCCCACACTCACTGTTCCCTGTCACTGATATCTCCACACTCACTGTTCCCTGTCACTGATATCTCCACACTCTCTGTTCCCTGTCACTGATATCTCCACACTCTCTGTTCCCTGTCACTGATATCTCCACACTCACTGTTCCCTGTCACTGATATCTCCACACTCACTGTTCCCTGTCACTGATATCTCCACACTCTCTCTTCCCTGTCACTGATATCTCCACACACAATGTTCCCTGTCACTGATATCTCCACACTCTCTGTTCCCTGTCACTGATATCTCCACACTCACTGTTCCCTGTCACTGATATCTCCACACTCACTGTTCCCTGTCACTGATAGCTCCACACTCTCTGTTCCCTGTCACTGATATCTCCACACGCTCTGTTGCCTGTCACTGATATCTCCACACTCTCTGTTCCCTGTCACTGATATCTCCACACACAATGTTCCCTGTCCTGATATCTCCACACTCTCTGTTCCCTGTCACTGATATCTCCACACTCACTGTTCCCTGTCACTGATATTTCCACACTCACTGTTCCCTGTCACTGATATCTCCACACTCTCTGTTCCCTGTCACTGATATCTCCACACTCTCTGTTCCCTGTCACTGATATCTCCACACTCTCTGTTCCCTGTCACTGATATCTCCACACTCTCTGTTCCCTGTCACTGATATCTCCACACTCTCTGTTCCCTGTCACTGATATCTCCACACTCTCTGTTCCCTGTCACTGATATCTCCACACTCTCTGTTCCCTGTCACTGATATCTCCACACTCAATGTTCCCTGTCCTGATATCTCCACACTCACTGTTCCCTGTCACTGATATCTCCACACTCAATGTTCCCTGTCCTGATATCTCCACACTCTCTGTTCCCTGTCACTGATATCTCCACACTCAATGTTCCCTGTCCTGATATCTCCACACTCAATGTGCCCTGTCCTGATATCTACACACTCTCTGTTCCCTGTCACTGTTATCTCCACACTCACTGTTCCCTGTCACTGATATCTCCATACTCACTGTTCCCTGTCACTGATATCTCAACACTCTCTGTTCCCTGTCACTGATATCTCCACACTCTCTGTTCCCTGTCACTGATTATCTCCACACTCTCTGTTCCTTGTCACTGATATCTCCACACTCACTGTTCTCCGTCACTGATATCTCCACACTCACTGTTCCCTGTCACTGATATCTCCACACTCACTGTTCTCTGTCACTGATATCTCCACACTCTCTGTTCCCTGTCACTGATATCTCCACAGTCTCTGTTCCCTGTCACTGATATCTCCACACTCACTGTTCTCTGTCACTGATATCTCCACACTCACTGTTCCCTGTCACTGATATCCCCACACTCACTGTTCTCTGTCACTGATATCTCCACACTCACTGTTCCCTGTCACTGATATCTCCACACTCACTGTTCTCTGTCACTGATATCTCCACACTCTCTGTTCCCTGTCACTGATATCTCCACAGTCTCTGTTCCCTGTCACTGATATCTCCACACTCACTGTTCTCTGTCACTGATATCTCCACACTCACTGTTCCCTGTCACTGATATCTCCACACTCACTGTTGCCTGTCACTGATATCTCCACACTCACTGTTCCCTGTCACTGATATCTCCACACTCTCTGTTCCCTGTCACTGATATCTCCACACTCAATGTTCCCTGTCACTGATATCTCCACACTCTCTGTTCCCTGTCACTGATATCCCCACACTCTCTGTTCCCTGTCACTGATATCTCCACACTCTCTGTTCCCTGTCACTGATATCTCCACACTCACTGTTCTCTGTCACTGATATCTCCACACACAATGTTCCCTGTCCTGATATCTCCACACTCACTGTTACCTGTCACTGATATCTCCACACTCAATGTTCCCTGTCACTGATATCTCCACACTCTCTGTTTCCTGTCACTGTTATCTCCACACTCAATGTTCCCTGTCCTGATATCTCCACACTCTCTGTTCCCTGTCACTGATATCTCCACACTCTCTGTTCCCTGTCACTGATATCTCCACACTCTCTGTTCCCTGTCACTGATATCTCCACACTCTCTGTTCCCTGTCAATGATATCTCCACACTCTCTGTTCCCTGTCACTGATATCTCCACACTCTCTGTTTCCTGTCACTGATATCTCCACACTCTCTGTTCCCTGTCACTGATATCTCCACACTCACTGTTCCCTGTCACTGATATCTCCACACTCTCTGTTCCCTGTCACTGATATCTCCACACTCTCTGTTCCCTGTCACTGATATCTCCACACTCTCTGTTCCCTGTCACTGATATCTCCACACTCTCTGTTCCCTGTCACTGATATCTAGACACTCTCTGTTCCCTTTCACTGATATCTGCACACTCTCTGTTCCCTGTCACTGATATCTCCACACTCTCTGTTCCCTGTCACTGATATCTCCACACTCTCTGTTCCCTGTCACTGATATCTCCACACTCAATGTTCCCTGTCCTGATATCTCCACACTCACTGTTCCCTGTCACTGATATCTCCACACTCAATGTTCCCTGTCCTGATATCTCCACACTCTCTGTTCCCTGTCACTGATATCTCCACACTCAATGTTCCCTGTCCTGATATCTCCACACTCAATGTTCCCTGTCCTGATATCTACACACTCTCTGTTCCCTGTCACTGTTATCTCCACACTCACTGTTCCCTGTCACTGATATCTCCATACTCACTGTTCCCTGTCACTGATATCTCAACACTCTCTGTTCCCTGTCACTGATATCTCCACACTCACTGTTCCCTGTCACTGATATCTCCACACTCTCTGTTCCCTGTCACTGATTATCTCCACACTCTCTGTTCCTTGTCACTGATATCTCCACACTCACTGTTCTCCGTCACTGATATCTCCACACTCACTGTTCCCTGTCACTGATATCTCCACACTCACTGTTCTCTGTCACTGATATCTCCACACTCACTGTTCCCTGTCACTGATATCTCCACACTCACTGTTCTCTGTCACTGATATCTCCACACTCTCTGTTCCCTGTCACTGATATCTCCACAGTTTCTGTTCCCTGTCACTGATATCTCCACACTCACTGTTCTCTGTCACTGATATCTCCACACTCACTGTTCCCTGTCACTGATATCTCCACACTCACTGTTCCCTGTCACTGATATCTCCACACTCTCTGTTCCCTGTCACTAATATCTCCACACTCTCTGTTCCCTGTCACTGATATCTCCACACTCTCTGTTCCCTGTCACTGATATCTCCACACACAATGTTCCCTGTCCTGATATCTCCACACTCTCTGTTCCCTGTCACTGATATCTCCACACTCACTGTTCCCTGTCACTGATATCTCCACACTCACTGTTCCCTGTCACTGATATCTCCACACTCTCTGTTCCCTGTCACTGATATCTCCACACTCTCTGTTCCCTGTCACTGATATCTCCACACTCTCTGTTCCCTGTCACTGATATCTCCACACTCTCTGTTCCCTGTCACTGATATCTCCACACTCTCTGTTCCCTGTCACTGATATCTCCACACTCACTGTTCCCTGTCACTGATATCTCCACACTCTCTGTTCCCTGTCACTGATATCTCCACACTCAATGTTCCCTGTCCTGATATCTCCACACTCACTGTTCCCTGTCACTGATATCTCCACACTCCCTGTTCCCTGTCACTGATATCTCCACACTCAATGTTCCCTGTCCTGATATCTCCACACTCAATGTTCCCTGTCCTGATATCTCCACACTCTCTGTTCCCTGTCACTGATATCTCCACACTCAATGTTCCCTGTCCTGATATCTCCACACTCAATGTTCCCTGTCCTGATATCTCCATACTCACTGTTCCCTGTCACAGTTATCTCCACACTCACTGTTCCCTGTCACTGATATCTCCATACTCACTGTTCGCTGTCACTGATATCTCAACACTCTCTGTTCCCTGTCACTGATATCTCCACATTCACTGTTCCCTGTCACTGATATCTCCACACTCTCTGTTCCCTGTCACTGTTATCTCCACACTCACTGTTCCCTGTCACTGATATCTCCATACTCACTGTTCGCTGTCACTGATATCTCAACACTCTCTGTTCCCTGTCACTGATATCTCCACACTCACTGTTCCCTGTCACTGATATCTCCACACTCTCTGTTCCCTGTCACTGATTATCTCCACACTCTCTGTTCCTTGTCACTGATATCTCCACACTCACTGTTCTCCGTCACTGATATCTCCACACTCACTGTTCCCTGTCACTGATATCCCCACACTCACTGTTCTCTGTCACTGATATCTCCACACTCACTGTTCCCTGTCACTGATATCTCCACACTCTCTGTTCCCTGTCACTGATATCTCCACAGTCTCTGTTCCCTGTCACTGATATTTCCACACTCACTGTTCTCTGTCACTGATATCTCCACACTCACTGTTCCCTGTCACTGATATCTCCACACTCACTGTTCCCTGTCACTGATATCTCCACACTCACTGTTCCCTGTCACTGATATCTCCACACTCTCTGTTCCCTGTCACTGATATCTCCACACTCAATGTTCCCTGTCACTGATATCTCCACACTCTCTGTTCCCTGTCACTGATATCTCCACACACAATGTTCCCTGTCCTGATATCTCCACACTCACTGTTCCCTGTCACTGATATCTCCACACTCAATGTTCCCTGTCACTGATATCTCCACACTCTCTGTTCCCTGTCACTGATATCTCCACACTCAATGTTCCCTGTCCTGATATCTCCACACTCTCTGTTCCCTGTCACTGATATCTCCACACTCTCTGTTCCCTGTCACTGATATCTCCACACTCTCTGTTCCCTGTCACTGATATCTCCACATTCTCTGTTTCCTGTCACTGATATCTCCACACTCTGTTCCCTGTCACTGATATCTCCACACTCTCTGTTCCCTGTCACTGATATCTCCACACTCTCTGTTCCCTGTCACTGATTATCTCCACACTCACTGTTCCCTGTCACTGATATCTCGCACACTCACTGTTCCCTGTCGCTGATATCTCCACACTCTCTGTTCCCTGTCACTGATATCTCCACACTCACTGTTCTCTGTCACTGATATCTCCACACTCTCTGTTCCCTGTCACTGATATCTCCACAGTTTCTGTTCCCTGTCACTGATATCTCCACACTCACTGTTCTCTGTCACTGATATCTCCACACTCACTGTTCCCTGTCACTGATATCTCCACACTCACTGTTCCCTGTCACTGATATCTCCACACTCACTGTTCCCTGTCACTGATATCTCCACACTCTCTGTTCCCTGTCACTGATATCTCCACACACAATGTTCCCTGTCCTGATATCTCCACACTCTCTGTTCCCTGTCACTGATATCTCCACACTCACTGTTCCCTGTCACTGATATCTCCACACTCACTGTTCCCTGTCACTGATATCTCCACACTCTCTGTTCCCTGTCACTAATATCTCCACACTCTCTGTTCCCTGTCACTGATATCTCCACACTCTCTGTTCCCTGTCACTGATATCTCCACACACAATGTTCCCTGTCCTGATATCTCCACACTCTCTGTTCCCTGTCACTGATATCTCCACACTCACTGTTCCCTGTCACTGATATCTCCACACTCACTGTTCCCTGTCACTGAAATCTCCACACTCTCTGTTCCCTGTCACTGATATCTCCACACTCTCTGTTCCCTGTCACTGATATCTCCACAGTCTCTGTTCCCTGTCACTGATATCTCCACACTCTCTGTTCCCTGTCACTGATATCTCCACACTCTCTGTTCCCTGTCACTGATATCTCCACACTCTCTGTTCCCTGTCACTGATATCTCCACACTCTCTGTTCCCTGTCACTGATATCTCCACACTCTCTGTTCCCTGTCACTGATATCTCCACACTCTCTGTTCCCTGTCACTGATATCTCCACACTCTCTGTTCCCTGTCACTGATATCTCCACACTCTCTGTTCCCTGTCACTGATATCTCCACACTCTCTGTTCCCTGTCACTGATATCTCCACACTCTCTGTTCCCTGTCACTGATATCTCCACACTCTCTGTTCCCTGTCACTGATATCTCCACACTCAATGTTCCCTGTCCTGATATCTCCACACTCACTGTTCCCTGTCACTGATATCTCCACACTCAATGTTCCCTGTTCTGATATCTCCACACTCAATGTTCCCTGTCCTGATATCTACACACTCTCTGTTCCCTGTCACTGTTATCTCCACACTCTCTGTTCCTTGTCACTGATATCTCCACACTCACTGTTCTCCGTCACTGATATCTCCACACTCACTGTTCCCTGTCACTGATATCCCCACACTCACTGTTCCCTGTCACTGATATCTCCACACTCACTGTTCCCTGTCACTGATATCTCCACACTCACTGTTCTCTGTCACTGATATCTCCACACTCTCTGTTCCCTGTCACTGATATCTCCACAGTCTCTGTTCCCTGTCACTGATATTTCCACACTCACTGTTGTCTGTCACTGATATCTCCACACTCACTGTTCCCTGTCACTGATATCTCCACACTCACTGTTCCCTGTCACTGATATCTCCACACTCACTGTTCCCTGTCTCTGATATCTCCACACTCTCTGTTCCCTGTCACTGATATCTCCACACTCAATGTTCCCTGTCACTGATATCTCCACACTCTCTGTTCCCTGTCACTGATATCTCCACACACAATGTTCCCTGTCCTGATATCTCCACACTCACTGTTCCCTGTCACTGATATCTCCACACTCAATGTTCCCTGTCACTGATATCTCCACACTCTCTGTTCCCTGTCACTGATATCTCCACACTCAATGTTCCCTGTCCTGATATCTCCACACTCTCTGTTCCCTGTCACTGATATCTCCACACTCTCTGTTCCCTGTCACTGATATCTCCACACTCTCTGTTCCCTGTCACTGATATCTCCACACTCTCTGTTCCCTGTCACTGATATCTCCACACTCTGTTCCCTGTCACTGATATCTCCACACTCTCTGTTCCCTGTCACTGATATCTCCACACTCTCTGTTCCCTGTCACTGAATATCTCCACACTCACTGTTCCCTGTCACTGATATCTCGCACACTCACTGTTCCCTGTCACTGATATCTCCACACTCTCTGTTCCCTGTCACTGATATCTCCACACACAATGTTCCCTGTCCTGATATCTCCACACTCTCTGTTCCCTGTCACTGATATCTCCACACTCACTGTTCCCTGTCACTGATATCTCCACACTCACTGTTCCCTGTCACTGATATCTCCACACTCTCTGTTCCCTGTCACTAATATCTCCACACTCTCTGTTCCCTGTCACTGATATCTCCACACACAATGTTCCCTGTCCTGATATCTCCACACTCTCTGTTCCCTGTCACTGATATCTCCACACTCACTGTTCCCTGTCACTGATATCTCCACACTCTCTGTTCCCTGTCACTGATATCTCCACACTCTCTGTTCCCTGTCACTGATATCTCCACACTCACTGTTCCCTGTCACTGATATCTCCACACTCTCTGTTCCCTGTCACTGATATCTCCACACTCTCTGTTCCCTGTCACTGATATCTCCACACTCTCTGTTCCCTGTCACTGATATCTCCACACTCTCTGTTCCCTGTCACTGATATCTCCACACTCAATGTTCCCTGTCCTGATATCTCCACACTCACTGTTCCCTGTCACTGATATCTACCACACTCTCTGTTCCCTGTCACTGATATCTCCACACTCTCTGTTCCCTGTCACTGATATCTCACACTCTATGTTCCCTGTCCTGATATCTCCACACTCACTGTTCCCTGTCACTGATATCTCCACACTCACTGTTCCCTGTCACTGATATCTCCACACTCTCTGTTCCCTGTCACTGATATCTCCACACTCAATGTTCCCTGTCACTGATATCTCCACACTCACTGTTCCCTGTCACTGATATCTCCACACTCACTGTTCCCTGTCACTGATATCTCCCACACTCACTGTTCCCTGTCACTGATATCTCCACACTCACTGTTCCCTGTCACTGATATCTCCACACTCACTGTTCCTGTCACTGATATCTCCACACTCACTGTTCCCTGTCACTGATATCTCCACACTCACTGTTTCCCTGTCACTGATATCTCCACACTCACTGTTCCCTGTCACTGATATCTCCACACTCACTGTTCCTGTCACTGATATCTCACACTCACTGTTCCCTGTCACTGATATCTCCACACTCACTGTTCTCTGTCACTGATATCTCCACACTCACTGTTCCCTGTCACTGATATCTCCACACTCACTGTTCCCTGTCACTGATATCTCCACACTCACTGTTCCCTGTCACTGATATCTCCACACTCACTGTTCCCTGTCACTGATATCTCCACACTCACTGTTCCCTGTCACTGATATCTCCACACTCACTGTTCCCTGTCACTGATATCTCCCACACTCACTGTTCCCTGTCACTGATATCTCCACACTCACTGTTCCCTGTCACTGATATCTCCACACTCTCTGTTCCCTGTCACTGATATCTCCACACTCTCTGTTCCCTGTCACTGATATCTCCACACTCAATGTTCCCTGTCACTGATATCTCCACACTCACTGTTCCCTGTCACTGATATCTCCACACTCACTGTCCCTGTCACTGATCTCCACACTCACTGTTCCCTGTCACTGATATCTCCACACTCTCTGTTCCCTGTCACTGATATCTCCACACTCTCTGTTCCCTGTCACTGATATCTCCACACTCACTGTTCCCTGTCACTGATATCTCCACACTCTCTGTTCCCTGTCACTGATATCTCCACACTCTCTGTTCCCTGTCACTGATATCTCCACACTCACTGTTCCCTGTCACTGATATCTCCACACTCTCTGTTCCCTGTCACTGATATCTCCACACTCTCTGTTCCCTGTCACTGATATCTCCACACTCAATGTTCCCTGTCACTGATATCTCCACACTCTCTGTTCCCTGTCACTGATATCTCCACACTCTCTGTTCCCTGTCACTGATTATCTCCACACTCTCTGTTCCCTGTCACTGATATCACCACACTCTCTGTTCCCTGTCACTGATATCTCCACACTCTCTGTTCCCTGTCACTGATATCTCCACACTCTCTGTTCCTGTCACTGATATCTCCACACTCTCTGTTCCCTGTCACTGATATCTCCACACTCTCTGTTCCCTGTCACTGATATCTCCACACTCTCTGTTCCCTGTCACTGATATCTCCACACTCTCTGTTCCCTGTCACTGATATCTCCACACTCTCTGTTCCCTGTCACTGATATCTCCACACTCTCTGTTCCCTGTCACTGATATCTCCACACTCTCTGTTCCTGTCACTGATATCTCCACACTCTCTGTTCCCTGTCACTGATATCTCCACACTCTCTGTTCCCTGTCACTGATATCTCCACACTCTCTGTTCCCTGTCACTGATATCTCCACACTCTCTGTTCCCTGTCACTGATATCTCCACACTCTCTGTTCCCTGTCACTGATATCTCCACACTCACTGTTCCCTGTCACTGATATCTCCACACTCTCTGTTCCCTGTCACTGATATCTCCACACTCACTGTTCCCTGTCACTGATATCTCCACACTCTCTGTTCCCTGTCACTGATATCTCCACACTCTCTGTTCCCTGTCACTGATATCTCCACACTCACTGTTCCCTGTCACTGATATCTCCACACTCTCTGTTCCCTGTCACTGATATCTCCACACTCTCTGTTCCCTGTCACTGATATCTCCACACTCTCTGTTCCCTGTCACTGATATCTCCAACACTCTCTGTTCCCTGTCACTGATATCTCCACACTCTCTGTTCCCTGTCACTGATATCTCCACACTCTCTGTTCCCTGTCACTGATATCTCCACACTCTCTGTTCCCTGTCACTGATATCTCCACACTCTCTGTTCCCTGTCACTGATATCTCCACACTCACTGTTCCCTGTCACTGATATCTCCACACTCTCTGTTCCCTGTCACTGATATCTCCACACTCTCTGTTCCCTGTCACTGATATCTCCACACTCTCTGTTCCCTGTCACTGATATCTCCACACTCTCTGTTCCCTGTCACTGATATCTCCACACTCTCTGTTCCCTGTCACTGATATCTCCACACTCTCTGTTCCCTGTCACTGATATCTCCCACACTCTCTGTTCCCTGTCACTGATATCTCCACACTCTCTGTTCCCTGTCACTGATATCTCCACACTCTCTGTTCCCTGTCACTGATATCTCCACAACTCTCTGTTCCCTGTCACTGATATCTCCACACTCTCTGTTCCCTGTCACTGATATCTCCACACTCTCTGTTCCCTGTCACTCTCTCCCTCTTGTTTAATCCACACTCTCTGTTCCCTGTCACTGATATCTCCACACTCTCTGTTCCCTGTCACTGATATCTCCACACTCACTGTTCCCTGTCACTGATATCTCCACACTCTCTGTTCCCTGTCACTGATATCTCCACACTTCTGTTCCCTGTCACTGATATCTCCGCACTCTCTGTTCCCTGTCACTGATATCTCCACACTCTCTGTTCCCTGTCACTGATATCTCCACACTCACTGTTCCCTGTCACTGATATCTCCACACTCTCTGTTCCCTGTCACTGATATCTCCACACTCTCTGTTCCCTGTCACTGATATCTCCACACTCACTGTTCCCTGTCACTGATATCTCCACACTCACTGTTCCCTGTCACTGATATCTCCACACTCACTGTTCCCTGTCACTGATATCTCCACACTCACTGTTCCCTGTCACTGATATCTCCACACTCTCTGTTCCCTGTCACTGATATCTCCACACTCTCTGTTCCCTGTCACTGATATCTCCACACACAATGTTCCCTGTCACTGATATCTCCACACTCTCTGTTCCCTGTCACTGATATCTCCACACTCAATGTTCCCTGTCCTGATATCTCCACACTCAATGTTCCCTGTCACTGATATCTCCACACTCTCTGTTCCCTGTCACTGATATCTCCACACTCTCTGTTCCCTGTCACTGATTATCTCCACACTCTCTGTTCCCTGTCACTGATATCACCACACTCAATGTTCCCTGTCACTGATATCTCCACACTCTCTGTTCCCTGTCACTGATATCTCCACACTCTCTGTTCCCTGTCACTGATTATCTCCACACTCTCTGTTCCCTGTCACTGATATCTCCACACTCAATGTTCCTGTCACTGATATCACCACACTCTCTGTTCCCTGTCACTGATATCTCCACACTCTCTATTCCCTGTCACTGATATCTCCACACTCTCTGTTCCCTGTCACTGATATCTCCACACTCTCTGTTCCCTGTCACTGATTATCTCCACACTCTCTGTTCCCTGTCACTGATATCTCCACACTCTCTGTTCCCTGTCACTGATATCTCCACACTCTCTGTTCCCTGTCACTGATATCTCCACACTCTCTGTTCCCTGTCACTGATATCTCCACACTCTCTGTTCCCTGTCACTGATATCTCCACACTCTCTGTTCCCTGTCACTGATATCTCCACACTCTCTGTTCCCTGTCACTGATATCTCCACACTCTCTGTTCCCTGTCACTGATATCTCCAAACTCTCTGTTCCCTGTCACTGATATCTCCACACTCTCTGTTCCCTGTCACTGATATCTCCACACTCTCTGTTCCCTGACACTGATATCTCCACACTCAATGTTCCCTGTCACTGATATCTCCACACTCTCTGTTCCCTGTCACTGATATCTCCACACTCTCTGTTCCCTGTCACTGATATCTCCACACTCTCTGTTCCCTGTCACTGATTATCTCCACACTCTCTGTTCCCTGTCACTGATATCTCCACACTCACTGTTCCCTGTCACTGATATCTCCACACTCTCTGTTCCTGTCACTGATATCTCCACACTCTCTGTTCCCTGTCACTGATATCTCCACACTCTCTGTTCCCTGTCACTGATATCTCCACACTCTCTGTTCCCTGTCACTGATATCTCCACACTCTCTGTTCCCTGTCACTGATATCTCCACACTCTCTGTTCCCTGTC
Source organism: Narcine bancroftii (assembly GCF_036971445.1). Taxonomy (NCBI): domain Eukaryota; kingdom Metazoa; phylum Chordata; class Chondrichthyes; order Torpediniformes; family Narcinidae; genus Narcine; species Narcine bancroftii. The sequence goes on from NC_091471.1 coordinate 281,905,046, forward strand.
ACTGATATCTCCACACTCTCTGTTCCCTGTCACTGATTATCTCCACACTCTCTGTTCCCTGTCACTGATTATCTCCACACTCTCTGTTCCCTGTCACTGATATCTCCACACTCTCTGTTCCCTGTCACTGATATCTCCACACTCTCTGTTCCCTGTCACTGATATCTCCACACTCACTGTTCCCTGTCACTGATATCTCCACACTCTCTGTTCCCTGTCACTGATATCTCCACACTTACTGTTCCCTGTCACTGATATCTCCGCACTCACTGTTCCCTGTCACTGATATCTCCACACTCTCTGTTCCCTGTCACTGATATCTCCACACTCTCTGTTCCCTGTCACTGATATCTCCACACTCACTGTTCCCTGTCACTGATATCTCCACACTCTCTGTTCCCTGTCACTGATATCTCCACACTCTCTGTTCCCTGTCACTGATATCTCCACACTCTCTGTTCCCTGTCACTGATTATCTCCACACTCTCTGTTCCCTGTCACTGATTATCTCCACACTCTCTGTTCCCTGTCACTGATTATCTCCACACTCTCTGTTCCCCTGTCACTGATATCTCCACACTCACTGTTCCCTGTCACTGATATCTCCACACTCACTGTTCCCTGTCACTGATATCTCCACACTCTCTGTTCCCTGTCACTGATATCTCCGCACTCTCTGTTCCCTGTCACTGATATCTCCACACTCTCTGTTCCCTGTCACTGATATCTCCACACTCTCTGTTCCCTGTCACTGATTTTCCACACTCACTGTTCCTGTCACTGATATCTCCACACTCACTGTTCCCTGTCACTGATATCTCCACACTCTCTGTTCCCTGTCACTGATATCTCCACACTCTCTGTTCCCTGTCACTGATATCTCCACACTCTCTGTTCCCTGTCACTGATATCTCCACACTCTCTGTTCCCTGTCACTGATATCTCCACACTCTCTGTTCCCTGTCACTGATATCTCCACACTCTCTGTTCCTGTCACTGATATCTCCACACTGAATGTTCCCTGTCACTGATATCTCCACACTCTCTGTTCCCTGTCACTGATATCTCACACTCTCTGTTCCTGTCACTGATATCTCCACACTCTCTGTTCCCTGTCACTGATATCTCCACACTCTCTGTTCCCTGTCACTGATTATCTCCACACTCTCTGTTCCCTGTCACTGATATCTCCACACTCTCTGTTCCCTGTCACTGATATCTCCACACTCTCTGTTCCCTGTCACTGATTATCTCCACACTCTCTGTTCCCTGTCACTGATATCTCCACACTCTCTGTTCCCTGTCACTGATATCTCCACACTCTCTGTTCCCTGTCACTGATATCTCCACACTGAATGTTCCCTGTCTCTGATATCTCCACACTCTCTGTTCCCTGTCACTGATATCTCCACACTGAATGTTCCCTGTCACTGATATCTCCCACTACCTCCTGATTCCCTGTCACTGATATCTCCACACTCTCTGTTCCCTGTCACTGATATCTCCACACTGAATGTTCCCTGTCACTGATATCTCCACACTCTCTGTTCCCTGTCACTGATATCTCCACACTGAATGTTCCCTGTCACTGATATCTCCACACTCTCTGTTCCCTGTCACTGATATCTCCACACTCTCTGTTCCCTGTCACTGATATCTCCACACTCTCTGTTCCCTGTCACTGATTATCTCCACACTCTCTGTTCCCTGTCACTGATATCTCCACACTCACTGTTCCCTGTCACTGATATCTCCACACTGAATGTTCCCTGTCACTGATATCTCCACACTCTCTGTTCCCTGTCACTGATATCTCCACACTCACTGTTCCCTGTCACTGATATCTCCACACACAATGTTCCCTGTCCTGATATCCCCACACTCTCTGTTCCCTGTCACTGATATCTCCACACTCTCTGTTCCCTGTCACTGATATCTCCACACTCTCTGTTCCCTGTCACTGATATCTCCACACTCTCTGTTCCCTGTCACTGATATCTCCACACTCTCTGTTCCCTGTCACTGATATCTCCACACTCACTGTTCCCTGTCACTGATATCTCCACACACAATGTTCTCCTGTCCTGATATCTCCCACACTCTCTGTTCCCTGTCACTGATATCTCCACACTCTCTGTTCCCTGTCACTGATATCTCCACACTCTCTGTTCCCTGTCACTGATATCTCCACACTCTCTGTTCCCTGTCACTGATTATCTCCACACTCTCTGTTCCCTGTCACTGATATCTCCACACTCTCTGTTCCCTGTCACTGATTATCTCCACACTCTCTGTTCCCTGTCACTGATATCTCCACACTCTCTGTTCCCTGTCACTGATTCTCCACACTCTCTGTTCCCTGTCACTGATATCTCCACACTCTCTGTTCCTGTCACTGATATCTCCACACTCTCTGTTCCCTGTCACTGATATCTCCACACTCTCTGTTCCCTGTCACTGATATCTCCACACTCTCTGTTCCCTGTCACTGATATCTCCACACTCTCTGTTCCCTGTCACTGATATCTCCACACTCTCTGTTCCCTGTCACTGATATCTCCACACTCAATGTTCCCTGTCCTGATATCTCCACACTCTCTGTTCCCTGTCACTGATATCTCCACACTCAATGTTCCCTGTCCTGATATCTCCACACTCTCTGTTCCCTGTCACTGATATCTCCACACTCTCTGTTCCCTGTCACTGATATCTCCACACTCTCTGTTCCCTGTCACTGATATCTCCACACTCAATGTTCCCTGTCCTGATATCTCCACACTCTCTGTTCCCTGTCACTGATATCTCCACACTCAATGTTCCCTGTCCTGATATCTCCACACTCTCTGTTCCCTGTCACTGATATCTCCACACTCTCTGTTCCCTGTCACTGATATCTCCACACTCACTGTTCCCTGTCACTGATATCTCCACACACAATGTTCCCTGTCCTGATATCCCCACACTCTCTGTTCCCTGTCACTGATATCTCCACACTGTCTGTTCCCTGTCACTGATATCTCCACACTCACTGTTCCCTGTCACTGATATCTCCACACACAATGTTCCCTGTCCTGATATCTCCACACTCTCTGTTCCCTGTCACTGATATCTCCACACTCAATGTTCCCTGTCCTGATATCTCCACACTCTCTGTTCCCTGTTACTGATATCTCCACACTCTCTGTTCCCTGTCACTGATATCTCCACACTCACTGTTCCCTGTCACTGATATCTCCACACTCTCTGTTCCCTGTCACTGATATCTCCACACTCAATGTTCCCTGTCCTGATATCTCCACACTCAATGTTCCCTGTCACTGATATCTCCACCCTCTCTGTTCCCTGTCACTGATATCCCCACACTCTCTGTTCCCTGTCACTGATATCTCCACACTCAATGTTCCCTGTCCTGATATCTCCACACTCAATGTTCCCTGTCCTGATATCTCCACACTCTCTGTTCCCTGTCACTTATATCTACACACTCACTGTTCCCTGTCACTGACATCTCCACCCTCTCTGTTCCTGTCACTGATATCCCCACACTCTCTGTTCCCTGTCACTGATATCCCCACACTCTCTGTTCCCTGTCACTGATATCTCCACACTCACTGTTCCCTGTCACTGATATCCCCACACTCACTGTTCCCTGTCACGGATATCTCCACACTCACTGTTCCCTGTCACTGATATCCCCACACTCACTGTTCCCTGTCACTGATATCTCCACACTCTCTGTTCCCTGTCACTGATATCTCCACACTCTCTGTTCCCTGTCACTGATATCTCCACACTCACTGTTCCCTGTCACTGATATCCCCACACTCACTGTTCCCTGTCACTGATATCTCCACACTCTCTGTTCCCTGTCACTGATATCTCCACACTCAATGTTCCCTGTCCTGATATCTCCACACTCACTGTTCCCTGTCACTGATATCTCCACACTCAATGTTCCCTGTTCTGATATCTCCACACTCAATGTTCCCTGTCCTGATATCTACACACTCTCTGTTCCCTGTCACTGTTATCTCCACACTCTCTGTTCCTTGTCACTGATATCTCCACACTCACTGTTCTCCGTCACTGATATCTCCACACTCACTGTTCCCTGTCACTGATATCCCCACACTCACTGTTCCCTGTCACTGATATCTCCACACTCACTGTTCCCTGTCACTGATATCTCCACACTCACTGTTCTCTGTCACTGATATCTCCACACTCTCTGTTCCCTGTCACTGATATCTCCACAGTCTCTGTTCCCTGTCACTGATATTTCCACACTCACTGTTGTCTGTCACTGATATCTCCACACTCACTGTTCCCTGTCACTGATATCTCCACACTCACTGTTCCCTGTCACTGATATCTCCACACTCACTGTTCCCTGTCTCTGATATCTCCACACTCTCTGTTCCCTGTCACTGATATCTCCACACTCAATGTTCCCTGTCACTGATATCTCCACACTCTCTGTTCCCTGTCACTGATATCTCCACACACAATGTTCCCTGTCCTGATATCTCCACACTCACTGTTCCCTGTCACTGATATCTCCACACTCAATGTTCCCTGTCACTGATATCTCCACACTCTCTGTTCCCTGTCACTGATATCTCCACACTCAATGTTCCCTGTCCTGATATCTCCACACTCTCTGTTCCCTGTCACTGATATCTCCACACTCTCTGTTCCCTGTCACTGATATCTCCACACTCTCTGTTCCCTGTCACTGATATCTCCACACTCTCTGTTCCCTGTCACTGATATCTCCACACTCTGTTCCCTGTCACTGATATCTCCACACTCTCTGTTCCCTGTCACTGATATCTCCACACTCTCTGTTCCCTGTCACTGAATATCTCCACACTCACTGTTCCCTGTCACTGATATCTCGCACACTCACTGTTCCCTGTCACTGATATCTCCACACTCTCTGTTCCCTGTCACTGATATCTCCACACACAATGTTCCCTGTCCTGATATCTCCACACTCTCTGTTCCCTGTCACTGATATCTCCACACTCACTGTTCCCTGTCACTGATATCTCCACACTCACTGTTCCCTGTCACTGATATCTCCACACTCTCTGTTCCCTGTCACTAATATCTCCACACTCTCTGTTCCCTGTCACTGATATCTCCACACACAATGTTCCCTGTCCTGATATCTCCACACTCTCTGTTCCCTGTCACTGATATCTCCACACTCACTGTTCCCTGTCACTGATATCTCCACACTCTCTGTTCCCTGTCACTGATATCTCCACACTCTCTGTTCCCTGTCACTGATATCTCCACACTCACTGTTCCCTGTCACTGATATCTCCACACTCTCTGTTCCCTGTCACTGATATCTCCACACTCTCTGTTCCCTGTCACTGATATCTCCACACTCTCTGTTCCCTGTCACTGATATCTCCACACTCACTGTTCCCTGTCACTGATATCTCCACACTCTCTGTTCCCTGTCACTGATATCTCCACACTTACTGTTCCCTGTCACTGATATCTCCGCACTCACTGTTCCCTGTCACTGATATCTCCACACTCTCTGATCCCTGTCACTGATATCTCCACACTCACTGTTCCCTGTCACTGATATCTCCACACTCACTGTTCCCTGTCACTGATATCTCCACACTCACTGTTCCCTGTCACTGATATCTCCACACTCACTGTTCCCTGTCACTGATATCTCCACACTCACTGTTCCCTGTCACTGATATCTCCACACTCACTGTTCCCTGTCACTGATATCTCCACACTCACTGTTCCCTGTCACTGATATCTCCACACTCTCTGTTCCCTGTCACTGATATCTCCACACTCTCTGTTCCCTGTCACTGATATCTCCACACACAATGTTCCCTGTCACTGATATCTCCACACTCTCTGTTCCCTGTCACTGATATCTCCACACTCAATGTTCCCTGTCCTGATATCTCCACACTCAATGTTCCCTGTCACTGATATCTCCACACTCTCTGTTCCCTGTCACTGATATCTCCACACTCTCTGTTCCCTGTCACTGATTATCTCCACACTCTCTGTTCCCTGTCACTGATATCACCACACTCAATGTTCCCTGTCACTGATATCTCCACACTCTCTGTTCCCTGTCACTGATATCTCCACACTCTCTGTTCCCTGTCACTGATTATCTCCACACTCTCTGTTCCCTGTCACTGATATCTCCACACTCAATGTTCCCTGTCACTGATATCACCACACTCTCTGTTCCCTGTCACTGATATCTCCACACTCTCTATTCCCTGTCACTGATATCTCCACACTCTCTGTTCCCTGTCACTGATATCTCCACACTCTCTGTTCCCTGTCACTGATTATCTCCACACTCTCTGTTCCCTGTCACTGATATCTCCAAACTCTCTGTTCCCTGTCACTGATTATCTCCACACTCTCTGTTCCCTGACACTGATATCTCCACACTCAATGTTCCCTGTCACTGATATCTCCACACTCTCTGTTCCCTGTCACTGATATCTCCACACTCAATGTTCCCTGTCACTGATATCTCCACACTCTCTGTTCCCTGTCACTGATTATCTCCACACTCTCTGTTCCCTGTCACTGATATCTCCACACTCACTGTTCCCTGTCACTGATATCTCCACACTCTCTGTTCCCAGTCACTGATATCTCCACACTCTCTGTTCCCTGTCACTGATATCTCCACACTCTCTGTTCCCTGTCACTGATATCTCCACACTCTCTGTTCCCTGTCACTGATATCTCCACACTCTCTGTTCCCTGTCACTGATATCTCCACACTCTCTGTTCCCTGTCACTGATATCTCCACACTCTCTGTTCCCTGTCACTGATTATCTCCACACTCTCTGTTCCCTGTCACTGATTATCTCCACACTCTCTGTTCCCTGTCACTGATTATCTCCACACTCTCTGTTCCCTGTCACTGATATCTCCACACTCTCTGTTCCCTGTCACTGATATCTCCACACTCACTGTTCCCTGTCACTGATATCTCCACACTCTCTGTTCCCTGTCACTGATATCTCCACACTTACTGTTCCCTGTCACTGATATCTCCGCACTCACTGTTCCCTGTCACTGATATCTCCACACTCTCTGTTCCCTGTCACTGATATCTCCACACTCTCTGTTCCCTGTCACTGATATCTCCACACTCACTGTTCCCTGTCACTGATATCTCCACACTCTCTGTTCCCTGTCACTGATATCTCCACACTCTCTGTTCCCTGTCACTGATATCTCCACACTCTCTGTTCCCTGTCACTGATTATCTCCACACTCTCTGTTCCCTGTCACTGATTATCTCCACACTCTCTGTTCCCTGTCACTGATTATCTCCACACTCTCTGTTCCCTGTCACTGATATCTCCACACTCACTGTTCCCTGTCACTGATATCTCCACACTCACTGTTCCCTGTCACTGATATCTCCACACTCTCTGTTCCCTGTCACTGATATCTCCGCACTCTCTGTTCCCTGTCACTGATATCTCCACACTCTCTGTTCCCTGTCACTGATATCTCCACACTCTCTGTTCCCTGTCACTGATTTTCCACACTCACTGTTCCCTGTCACTGATATCTCCACACTCACTGTTCCCTGTCACTGATATCTCCACACTCTCTGTTCCCTGTCACTGATATCTCCACACTCTCTGTTCCCTGTCACTGATATCTCCACACTCTCTGTTCCCTGTCACTGATATCTCCACACTCTCTGTTCCCTGTCACTGATATCTCCACACTCTCTGTTCCCTGTCACTGATATCTCCACACTCTCTGTTCCCTGTCACTGATATCTCCACACTCTCTGTTCCCTGTCACTGATATCTCCACACTCTCTGTTCCCTGTCACTGATATCTCCACACTGAATGTTCCCTGTCACTGATATCTCCACACTCTCTGTTCCCTGTCACTGATATCTCCACACTCTCTGTTCCCTGTCACTGATATCTCCACACTCTCTGTTCCCTGTCACTGATATCTCCACACTCTCTGTTCCCTGTCACTGATTATCTCCACACTCTCTGTTCCCTGTCACTGATATCTCCACACTCTCTGTTCCCTGTCACTGATATCTCCACACTCTCTGTTCCCTGTCACTGATTATCTCCACACTCTCTGTTCCCTGTCACTGATATCTCCACACTCACTGTTCCCTGTCACTGATATCTCCACACTCTCTGTTCCCTGTCACTGATATCTCCACACTGAATGTTCCCTGTCTCTGATATCTCCACACTCTCTGTTCCCTGTCACTGATATCTCCACACTGAATGTTCCCTGTCACTGATATCTCCACACTCTCTGTTCCCTGTCACTGATATCTCCACACTCTCTGTTCCCTGTCACTGATATCTCCACACTGAATGTTCCCTGTCACTGATATCTCCACACTCTCTGTTCCCTGTCACTGATATCTCCACACTGAATGTTCCCTGTCACTGATATCTCCACACTCTCTGTTCCCTGTCACTGATATCTCCACACTCTCTGTTCCCTGTCACTGATATCTCCACACTCTCTGTTCCCTGTCACTGATATCACCACACTCAATGTTCCCTGTCACTGATATCTCCACACTCTCTGTTCCCTGTCACTGATATCTCCACACTCTCTGTTCCCTGTCACTGATTATCTCCACACTCTCTGTTCCCTGTCACTGATATCTCCACACTCAATGTTCCCTGTCACTGATATCACCACACTCTCTGTTCCCTGTCACTGATATCTCCACACTCTCTATTCCCTGTCACTGATATCTCCACACTCTCTGTTCCCTGTCACTGATATCTCCACACTCTCTGTTCCCTGTCACTGATTATCTCCACACTCTCTGTTCCCTGTCACTGATATCTCCACACTCTCTCTTCCCTGTCACTGATATCTCCACACTCTCTGTTCCCTGTCACTGATATCTCCACACTCTCTGTTCCCTGTCACTGATATCTCCACACTCTCTGTTCCCTGTCACTGATATCTCCACACTCTCTGTTCTCTGTCACTGATATCTCCACACTCTCTGTTCCCTGTCACTGATATCTCCACACTCTCTGTTCCCTGTCACTGATATCTCCAAACTCTCTGTTCCCTGTCACTGATTATCTCCACACTCTCTGTTCCCTGTCACTGATTATCTCCACACTCTCTGTTCCCTGACACTGATATCTCCACACTCAATGTTCCCTGTCACTGATATCTCCACACTCTCTGTTCCCTGTCACTGATATCTCCACACTCAATGTTCCCTGTCACTGATATCTCCACACTCTCTGTTCCCTGTCACTGATTATCTCCACACTCTCTGTTCCCTGTCACTGATATCTCCACACTCACTGTTCCCTGTCACTGATATCTCCACACTCTCTGTTCCCTGTCACTGATATCTCCACACTCTCTGTTCCCTGTCACTGATATCTCCACACTCTCTGTTCCCTGTCACTGATATCTCCACACTCTCTGTTCCCTGTCACTGATATCTCCACACTCTCTGTTCCCTGTCACTGATATCTCCACACTCTCTGTTCCCTGTCACTGATATCTCCACACTCTCTGTTCCCTGTCACTGATTATCTCCACACTCTCTGTTCCCTGTCACTGATTATCTCCACACTCTCTGTTCCCTGTCACTGATTATCTCCACACTCTCTGTTCCCTGTCACTGATATCTCCACACTCTCTGTTCCCTGTCACTGATATCTCCACACTCACTGTTCCCTGTCACTGATATCTCCACACTCTCTGTTCCCTGTCACTGATATCTCCACACTTACTGTTCCCTGTCACTGATATCTCCGCACTCACTGTTCCCTGTCACTGATATCTCCACACTCTCTGTTCCCTGTCACTGATATCTCCACACTCTCTGTTCCCTGTCACTGATATCTCCACACTCACTGTTCCCTGTCACTGATATCTCCACACTCTCTGTTCCCTGTCACTGATATCTCCACACTCTCTGTTCCCTGTCACTGATATCTCCACACTCTCTGTTCCCTGTCACTGATTATCTCCACACTCTCTGTTCCCTGTCACTGATTATCTCCACACTCTCTGTTCCCTGTCACTGATTATCTCCACACTCTCTGTTCCCTGTCACTGATATCTCCACACTCACTGTTCCCTGTCACTGATATCTCCACACTCACTGTTCCCTGTCACTGATATCTCCACACTCTCTGTTCCCTGTCACTGATATCTCCGCACTCTCTGTTCCCTGTCACTGATATCTCCACACTCTCTGTTCCCTGTCACTGATATCTCCACACTCTCTGTTCCCTGTCACTGATTTTCCACACTCACTGTTCCCTGTCACTGATATCTCCACACTCACTGTTCCCTGTCACTGATATCTCCACACTCTCTGTTCCCTGTCACTGATATCTCCACACTCTCTGTTCCCTGTCACTGATATCTCCACACTCTCTGTTCCCTGTCACTGATATCTCCACACTCTCTGTTCCCTGTCACTGATATCTCCACACTCTCTGTTCCCTGTCACTGATATCTCCACACTCTCTGTTCCCTGTCACTGATATCTCCACACTGAATGTTCCCTGTCACTGATATCTCCACACTCTCTGTTCCCTGTCACTGATATCTCCACACTCTCTGTTCCCTGTCACTGATATCTCCACACTCTCTGTTCCCTGTCACTGATATCTCCACACTCTCTGTTCCCTGTCACTGATTATCTCCACACTCTCTGTTCCCTGTCACTGATATCTCCACACTCTCTGTTCCCTGTCACTGATATCTCCACACTCTCTGTTCCCTGTCACTGATTATCTCCACACTCTCTGTTCCCTGTCACTGATATCTCCACACTCACTGTTCCCTGTCACTGATATCTCCACACTCTCTGTTCCCTGTCACTGATATCTCCACACTGAATGTTCCCTGTCTCTGATATCTCCACACTCTCTGTTCCCTGTCACTGATATCTCCACACTGAATGTTCCCTGTCACTGATATCTCCACACTCTCTGTTCCCTGTCACTGATATCTCCACACTCTCTGTTCCCTGTCACTGATATCTCCACACTGAATGTTCCCTGTCACTGATATCTCCACACTCTCTGTTCCCTGTCACTGATATCTCCACACTGAATGTTCCCTGTCACTGATATCTCCACACTCTCTGTTCCCTGTCACTGATATCTCCACACTCTCTGTTCCCTGTCACTGATATCTCCACACTCTCTGTTCCCTGTCACTGATTATCTCCACACTCTCTGTTCCCTGTCACTGATATCTCCACACTCACTGTTCCCTGTCACTGATATCTCCACACTGAATGTTCCCTGTCACTGATATCTCCACACTCTCTGTTCCCTGTCACTGATATCTCCACACTCACTGTTCCCTGTCACTGATATCTCCACACACAATGTTCCCTGTCCTGATATCCCCACACTCTCTGTTCCCTGTCACTGATATCTCCACACTCTCTGTTCCCTGTCACTGATATCTCCACACTCTCTGTTCCCTGTCACTGATATCTCCACACTCTCTGTTCCCTGTCACTGATATCTCCACACTCTCTGTTCCCTGTCACTGATATCTCCACACTCACTGTTCCCTGTCACTGATATCTCCACACACAATGTTCTATGTCCTGATATCCCCACACTCTCTGTTCCCTGTCACTGATATCTCCACACTCTCTGTTCCCTGTCACTGATATCTCCACACTCACTGTTCCCTGTCACTGATATCTCCACACTCTCTGTTCCCTGTCACTGATTATCTCCACACTCTCTGTTCCCTGTCACTGATATCTCCACACTCTCTGTTCCCTGTCACTGATTATCTCCACACTCTCTGTTCCCTGTCACTGATATCTCCACACTCTCTGTTCCCTATCACTGATATCTCCACACTCTCTGTTCCCTGTCACTGATATCTCCACACTCTCTGTTCCCTGTCACTGATATCTCCACACTCTCTGTTCCCTGTCACTGATATCTCCACACTCTCTGTTCCCTGTCACTGATATCTCCACACTCTCTGTTCCCTGTCACTGATATCTCCACACTCTCTGTTCCCTGTCACTGATATCTCCACACTCTCTGTTCCCTGTCACTGATATCTCCACACTCAATGTTCCCTGTCCTGATATCTCCACACTCTCTGTTCCCTGTCACTGATATCTCCACACTCAATGTTCCCTGTCCTGATATCTCCACACTCTCTGTTCCCTGTCACTGATATCTCCACACTCTCTGTTCCCTGTCACTGATATCTCCACACTCTCTGTTCCCTGTCACTGATATCTCCACACTCAATGTTCCCTGTCCTGATATCTCCACACTCTCTGTTCCCTGTCACTGATATCTCCACACTCAATGTTCCCTGTCCTGATATCTCCACACTCTCTGTTCCCTGTCACTGATATCTCCACACTCTCTGTTCCCTGTCACTGATATCTCCACACTCACTGTTCCCTGTCACTGATATCTCCACACACAATGTTCCCTGTCCTGATATCCCCACACTCTCTGTTCCCTGTCACTGATATCTCCACACTGTCTGTTCCCTGTCACTGATATCTCCACACTCACTGTTCCCTGTCACTGATATCTCCACACACAATGTTCCCTGTCCTGATATCTCCACACTCTCTGTTCCCTGTCACTGATATCTCCACACTCAATGTTCCCTGTCCTGATATCTCCACACTCTCTGTTCCCTGTTACTGATATCTCCACACTCTCTGTTCCCTGTCACTGATATCTCCACACTCACTGTTCCCTGTCACTGATATCTCCACACTCTCTGTTCCCTGTCACTGATATCTCCACACTCAATGTTCCCTGTCCTGATATCTCCACACTCAATGTTCCCTGTCACTGATATCTCCACCCTCTCTGTTCCCTGTCACTGATATCCCCACACTCTCTGTTCCCTGTCACTGATATCTCCACACTCAATGTTCCCTGTCCTGATATCTCCACACTCAATGTTCCCTGTCCTGATATCTCCACACTCTCTGTTCCCTGTCACTTATATCTACACACTCACTGTTCCCTGTCACTGACATCTCCACCCTCTCTGTTCCCTGTCACTGATATCCCCACACTCTCTGTTCCCTGTCACTGATATCCCCACACTCTCTGTTCCCTGTCACTGATATCTCCACACTCACTGTTCCCTGTCACTGATATCCCCACACTCACTGTTCCCTGTCACGGATATCTCCACACTCACTGTTCCCTGTCACTGATATCCCCACACTCACTGTTCCCTGTCACTGATATCTCCACACTCTCTGTTCCCTGTCACTGATATCTCCACACTCTCTGTTCCCTGTCACTGATATCTCCACACTCACTGTTCCCTGTCACTGATATCCCCACACTCACTGTTCCCTGTCACTGATATCTCCACACTCTCTGTTCCCTGTCACTGATATCTCCACACTCAATGTTCCCTGTCCTGATATCTCCACACTCACTGTTCCCTGTCACTGATATCTCCACACTCAATGTTCCCTGTTCTGATATCTCCACACTCAATGTTCCCTGTCCTGATATCTACACACTCTCTGTTCCCTGTCACTGTTATCTCCACACTCTCTGTTCCTTGTCACTGATATCTCCACACTCACTGTTCTCCGTCACTGATATCTCCACACTCACTGTTCCCTGTCACTGATATCCCCACACTCACTGTTCCCTGTCACTGATATCTCCACACTCACTGTTCCCTGTCACTGATATCTCCACACTCACTGTTCTCTGTCACTGATATCTCCACACTCTCTGTTCCCTGTCACTGATATCTCCACAGTCTCTGTTCCCTGTCACTGATATTTCCACACTCACTGTTGTCTGTCACTGATATCTCCACACTCACTGTTCCCTGTCACTGATATCTCCACACTCACTGTTCCCTGTCACTGATATCTCCACACTCACTGTTCCCTGTCTCTGATATCTCCACACTCTCTGTTCCCTGTCACTGATATCTCCACACTCAATGTTCCCTGTCACTGATATCTCCACACTCTCTGTTCCCTGTCACTGATATCTCCACACACAATGTTCCCTGTCCTGATATCTCCACACTCACTGTTCCCTGTCACTGATATCTCCACACTCAATGTTCCCTGTCACTGATATCTCCACACTCTCTGTTCCCTGTCACTGATATCTCCACACTCAATGTTCCCTGTCCTGATATCTCCACACTCTCTGTTCCCTGTCACTGATATCTCCACACTCTCTGTTCCCTGTCACTGATATCTCCACACTCTCTGTTCCCTGTCACTGATATCTCCACACTCTCTGTTCCCTGTCACTGATATCTCCACACTCTGTTCCCTGTCACTGATATCTCCACACTCTCTGTTCCCTGTCACTGATATCTCCACACTCTCTGTTCCCTGTCACTGAATATCTCCACACTCACTGTTCCCTGTCACTGATATCTCGCACACTCACTGTTCCCTGTCACTGATATCTCCACACTCTCTGTTCCCTGTCACTGATATCTCCACACACAATGTTCCCTGTCCTGATATCTCCACACTCTCTGTTCCCTGTCACTGATATCTCCACACTCACTGTTCCCTGTCACTGATATCTCCACACTCACTGTTCCCTGTCACTGATATCTCCACACTCTCTGTTCCCTGTCACTAATATCTCCACACTCTCTGTTCCCTGTCACTGATATCTCCACACACAATGTTCCCTGTCCTGATATCTCCACACTCTCTGTTCCCTGTCACTGATATCTCCACACTCACTGTTCCCTGTCACTGATATCTCCACACTCTCTGTTCCCTGTCACTGATATCTCCACACTCTCTGTTCCCTGTCACTGATATCTCCACACTCACTGTTCCCTGTCACTGATATCTCCACACTCTCTGTTCCCTGTCACTGATATCTCCACACTCTCTGTTCCCTGTCACTGATATCTCCACACTCTCTGTTCCCTGTCACTGATATCTCCACACTCACTGTTCCCTGTCACTGATATCTCCACACTCTCTGTTCCCTGTCACTGATATCTCCACACTTACTGTTCCCTGTCACTGATATCTCCGCACTCACTGTTCCCTGTCACTGATATCTCCACACTCTCTGATCCCTGTCACTGATATCTCCACACTCACTGTTCCCTGTCACTGATATCTCCACACTCACTGTTCCCTGTCACTGATATCTCCACACTCACTGTTCCCTGTCACTGATATCTCCACACTCACTGTTCCCTGTCACTGATATCTCCACACTCACTGTTCCCTGTCACTGATATCTCCACACTCACTGTTCCCTGTCACTGATATCTCCACACTCACTGTTCCCTGTCACTGATATCTCCACACTCTCTGTTCCCTGTCACTGATATCTCCACACTCTCTGTTCCCTGTCACTGATATCTCCACACACAATGTTCCCTGTCACTGATATCTCCACACTCTCTGTTCCCTGTCACTGATATCTCCACACTCAATGTTCCCTGTCCTGATATCTCCACACTCAATGTTCCCTGTCACTGATATCTCCACACTCTCTGTTCCCTGTCACTGATATCTCCACACTCTCTGTTCCCTGTCACTGATTATCTCCACACTCTCTGTTCCCTGTCACTGATATCACCACACTCAATGTTCCCTGTCACTGATATCTCCACACTCTCTGTTCCCTGTCACTGATATCTCCACACTCTCTGTTCCCTGTCACTGATTATCTCCACACTCTCTGTTCCCTGTCACTGATATCTCCACACTCAATGTTCCCTGTCACTGATATCACCACACTCTCTGTTCCCTGTCACTGATATCTCCACACTCTCTATTCCCTGTCACTGATATCTCCACACTCTCTGTTCCCTGTCACTGATATCTCCACACTCTCTGTTCCCTGTCACTGATTATCTCCACACTCTCTGTTCCCTGTCACTGATATCTCCAAACTCTCTGTTCCCTGTCACTGATTATCTCCACACTCTCTGTTCCCTGACACTGATATCTCCACACTCAATGTTCCCTGTCACTGATATCTCCACACTCTCTGTTCCCTGTCACTGATATCTCCACACTCAATGTTCCCTGTCACTGATATCTCCACACTCTCTGTTCCCTGTCACTGATTATCTCCACACTCTCTGTTCCCTGTCACTGATATCTCCACACTCACTGTTCCCTGTCACTGATATCTCCACACTCTCTGTTCCCAGTCACTGATATCTCCACACTCTCTGTTCCCTGTCACTGATATCTCCACACTCTCTGTTCCCTGTCACTGATATCTCCACACTCTCTGTTCCCTGTCACTGATATCTCCACACTCTCTGTTCCCTGTCACTGATATCTCCACACTCTCTGTTCCCTGTCACTGATATCTCCACACTCTCTGTTCCCTGTCACTGATTATCTCCACACTCTCTGTTCCCTGTCACTGATTATCTCCACACTCTCTGTTCCCTGTCACTGATTATCTCCACACTCTCTGTTCCCTGTCACTGATATCTCCACACTCTCTGTTCCCTGTCACTGATATCTCCACACTCACTGTTCCCTGTCACTGATATCTCCACACTCTCTGTTCCCTGTCACTGATATCTCCACACTTACTGTTCCCTGTCACTGATATCTCCGCACTCACTGTTCCCTGTCACTGATATCTCCACACTCTCTGTTCCCTGTCACTGATATCTCCACACTCTCTGTTCCCTGTCACTGATATCTCCACACTCACTGTTCCCTGTCACTGATATCTCCACACTCTCTGTTCCCTGTCACTGATATCTCCACACTCTCTGTTCCCTGTCACTGATATCTCCACACTCTCTGTTCCCTGTCACTGATTATCTCCACACTCTCTGTTCCCTGTCACTGATTATCTCCACACTCTCTGTTCCCTGTCACTGATTATCTCCACACTCTCTGTTCCCTGTCACTGATATCTCCACACTCACTGTTCCCTGTCACTGATATCTCCACACTCACTGTTCCCTGTCACTGATATCTCCACACTCTCTGTTCCCTGTCACTGATATCTCCGCACTCTCTGTTCCCTGTCACTGATATCTCCACACTCTCTGTTCCCTGTCACTGATATCTCCACACTCTCTGTTCCCTGTCACTGATTTTCCACACTCACTGTTCCCTGTCACTGATATCTCCACACTCACTGTTCCCTGTCACTGATATCTCCACACTCTCTGTTCCCTGTCACTGATATCTCCACACTCTCTGTTCCCTGTCACTGATATCTCCACACTCTCTGTTCCCTGTCACTGATATCTCCACACTCTCTGTTCCCTGTCACTGATATCTCCACACTCTCTGTTCCCTGTCACTGATATCTCCACACTCTCTGTTCCCTGTCACTGATATCTCCACACTCTCTGTTCCCTGTCACTGATATCTCCACACTCTCTGTTCCCTGTCACTGATATCTCCACACTGAATGTTCCCTGTCACTGATATCTCCACACTCTCTGTTCCCTGTCACTGATATCTCCACACTCTCTGTTCCCTGTCACTGATATCTCCACACTCTCTGTTCCCTGTCACTGATATCTCCACACTCTCTGTTCCCTGTCACTGATTATCTCCACACTCTCTGTTCCCTGTCACTGATATCTCCACACTCTCTGTTCCCTGTCACTGATATCTCCACACTCTCTGTTCCCTGTCACTGATTATCTCCACACTCTCTGTTCCCTGTCACTGATATCTCCACACTCACTGTTCCCTGTCACTGATATCTCCACACTCTCTGTTCCCTGTCACTGATATCTCCACACTGAATGTTCCCTGTCTCTGATATCTCCACACTCTCTGTTCCCTGTCACTGATATCTCCACACTGAATGTTCCCTGTCACTGATATCTCCACACTCTCTGTTCCCTGTCACTGATATCTCCACACTCTCTGTTCCCTGTCACTGATATCTCCACACTGAATGTTCCCTGTCACTGATATCTCCACACTCTCTGTTCCCTGTCACTGATATCTCCACACTGAATGTTCCCTGTCACTGATATCTCCACACTCTCTGTTCCCTGTCACTGATATCTCCACACTCTCTGTTCCCTGTCACTGATATCTCCACACTCTCTGTTCCCTGTCACTGATTATCTCCACACTCTCTGTTCCCTGTCACTGATATCTCCACACTCACTGTTCCCTGTCACTGATATCTCCACACTGAATGTTCCCTGTCACTGATATCTCCACACTCTCTGTTCCCTGTCACTGATATCTCCACACTCACTGTTCCCTGTCACTGATATCTCCACACACAATGTTCCCTGTCCTGATATCCCCACACTCTCTGTTCCCTGTCACTGATATCTCCACACTCTCTGTTCCCTGTCACTGATATCTCCACACTCTCTGTTCCCTGTCACTGATATCTCCACACTCTCTGTTCCCTGTCACTGATATCTCCACACTCTCTGTTCCCTGTCACTGATATCTCCACACTCACTGTTCCCTGTCACTGATATCTCCACACACAATGTTCTATGTCCTGATATCCCCACACTCTCTGTTCCCTGTCACTGATATCTCCACACTCTCTGTTCCCTGTCACTGATATCTCCACACTCACTGTTCCCTGTCACTGATATCTCCACACTCTCTGTTCCCTGTCACTGATTATCTCCACACTCTCTGTTCCCTGTCACTGATATCTCCACACTCTCTGTTCCCTGTCACTGATTATCTCCACACTCTCTGTTCCCTGTCACTGATATCTCCACACTCTCTGTTCCCTGTCACTGATATCTCCACACTCTCTGTTCCCTGTCACTGATATCTCCACACTCTCTGTTCCCTGTCACTGATATCTCCACACTCTCTGTTCCCTGTCACTGATATCTCCACACTCTCTGTTCCCTGTCACTGATATCTCCACACTCTCTGTTCCCTGTCACTGATATCTCCACACTCTCTGTTCCCTGTCACTGATATCTCCACACTCTCTGTTCCCTGTCACTGATATCTCCACACTCAATGTTCCCTGTCCTGATATCTCCACACTCTCTGTTCCCTGTCACTGATATCTCCACACTCAATGTTCCCTGTCCTGATATCTCCACACTCTCTGTTCCCTGTCACTGATATCTCCACACTCTCTGTTCCCTGTCACTGATATCTCCACACTCTCTGTTCCCTGTCACTGATATCTCCACACTCAATGTTCCCTGTCCTGATATCTCCACACTCTCTGTTCCCTGTCACTGATATCTCCACACTCAATGTTCCCTGTCCTGATATCTCCACACTCTCTGTTCCCTGTCACTGATATCTCCACACTCTCTGTTCCCTGTCACTGATATCTCCACACTCACTGTTCCCTGTCACTGATATCTCCACACACAATGTTCCCTGTCCTGATATCCCCACACTCTCTGTTCCCTGTCACTGATATCTCCACACTGTCTGTTCCCTGTCACTGATATCTCCACACTCACTGTTCCCTGTCACTGATATCTCCACACACAATGTTCCCTGTCCTGATATCTCCACACTCTCTGTTCCCTGTCACTGATATCTCCACACTCAATGTTCCCTGTCCTGATATCTCCACACTCTCTGTTCCCTGTTACTGATATCTCCACACTCTCTGTTCCCTGTCACTGATATCTCCACACTCACTGTTCCCTGTCACTGATATCTCCACACTCTCTGTTCCCTGTCACTGATATCTCCACACTCAATGTTCCCTGTCCTGATATCTCCACACTCAATGTTCCCTGTCACTGATATCTCCACCCTCTCTGTTCCCTGTCACTGATATCCCCACACTCTCTGTTCCCTGTCACTGATATCTCCACACTCAATGTTCCCTGTCCTGATATCTCCACACTCAATGTTCCCTGTCCTGATATCTCCACACTCTCTGTTCCCTGTCACTTATATCTACACACTCACTGTTCCCTGTCACTGACATCTCCACCCTCTCTGTTCCCTGTCACTGATATCCCCACACTCTCTGTTCCCTGTCACTGATATCCCCACACTCTCTGTTCCCTGTCACTGATATCTCCACACTCACTGTTCCCTGTCACTGATATCCCCACACTCACTGTTCCCTGTCACGGATATCTCCACACTCACTGTTCCCTGTCACTGATATCCCCACACTCACTGTTCCCTGTCACTGATATCTCCACACTCTCTGTTCCCTGTCACTGATATCTCCACACTCTCTGTTCCCTGTCACTGATATCTCCACACTCACTGTTCCCTGTCACTGATATCCCCACACTCACTGTTCCCTGTCACTGATATCTCCACACTCACTGTTCCCTGTCACTGATATCCCCAAACTCACTGTTCCCTGTCACTGATATCTCCACACTCACTGTTCCCTGTCACTGATATCTCCACACTCTCTGTTCCCTGTCACTGATATCTCCACACTCACTGTTCCCTGTCACTGATATCTCCACACTCTCTGTTCCCTGTCACTGATATCTCCACACTCAATGTTCCCTGTCACTGATATCTCCACCCTCTCTGTTCCCTGTCACTGATATCCCCACACTCTCTGTTCCCTGTCACTGATATCTCCACACTCAATGTTCCCTGTCCTGATATCTCCACACTCTCTGTTCCCTGTCACTTATATCTACACACTCACTGTTCCCTGTCACTGACATCTCCACCCTCTCTGTTCCCTGTCACTGATATCCCCACACTCTCTGTTCCCTGTCACTGATATCTCCACACTCTCTGTTCCCTGTCACTGATATCTCCACACTCTCTGTTCCCTGTCACTGATATCTCCACACTCTCTGTTACCTGTCACTGATATCTCCACACTCTCTGTTCCCTGTCACTGATATCTCCACACTCACTGTTCCCTGTCACTGATATCCCCACACTCACTGTTCCCTGTCACTGATATCTCCACACTCTCTGTTCCCTGTCACTGATATCTCCACACTCACTGTTCCCTGTCACTGATATCTCCACACTCTCTGTTCCCTGTCACTGATATCCCCAAACTCACTGTTCCCTGTCACTGATATCTCCACACTCTCTGTTCCCTGTCACTGATATCTCCACACTCACTGTTCCCTGTCACTGATATCCCCACACTCACTGTTCCCTGTCACTGATATCTCCACACTCTCTGTTCCCTGTCACTGATATCTCCACACTCTCTGTTCCCTGTCACTGATATCTCCACACTCTCTGTTCCCTGTCACTGATATCTCCACACTCTCTGTTCCCTGTCACTGATATCTCCACACTCTCTGTTCCCTGTCACTGATATCTCCACACTCACAGCTCCCTGTCACTGATATCTCCACACTCACAGGTCCATGTCATTGATATCTACACACTCACAGGTCCCTGTCACTTATATCTACACACTCACTGCTCCCTGTAACGGTACGGTGGGTTTAGCGGTTAATGCGATGCGTTTGCAGCGCCAGCAATCGGGACCAGCCTTTATATCCCACGCAGTGTGTAAGTAATTTGTACATTCTCCCAGTGTCTGCGTGGGTTTTTCCTGGGGGCTACAGTTTTCTTCCACCAATCAAAACGTACCAGGGTGTAAGTTAATTTGGGCATAAATTGGATGGCTCAGATTCATGTCTGAAATGGCCTGTTACTGTGCGGAATGTCTAATAAAAAATCGAACACATCACAGCTCCCTGTCACTGATATCTGCACGCAATCCATTCCCTGTCATTGATATCTCCACACTCTCTGTTCCCTGTCACTGATATCTCCACACTCTCTGTTCCCTGTCACTGATTATCTCCACACTCTCTGTTCCCTGTCACTGATATCTCCACACTCTCTCTTCCCTGTCACTGATATCTCCACATTCTCTGTTCCCTGTCACTGATATCTCCACACTCTCTGTTCCCTGTCACTGATATCTCCACACTCTCTGTTCCCTGTCACTGATATCTCCACACTCTCTGTTCTCTGTCACTGATATCTCCACACTCTCTGTTCCCTGTCACTGATATCTCCACACTCTCTGTTCCCTGTCACTGATATCTCCACACTCTCTGTTCCCTGTCACTGATATCTCCACACTCTCTGTTCCCTGTCACTGATATCTCCACACTCTCTGTTCCCTGTCACTGATATCTCCACACTCTCTGTTCCCTGTCACTGATTATCTCCACACTCTCTGTTCCCTGTCACTGATTATCTCCACACTCTCTGTTCCCTGTCACTGATATCTCCACACTCTCTCTTCCCTGTCACTGATTATCTCCACACTCTCTGTTCCCTGTCACTGATATCTCCACACTCTCTCTTCCCTGTCACTGATATCTCCACACTCTCTCTTCCCTGTCACTGATATCTCCACACTCTCTGTTCCCTGTCACTGATATCTCCACACTCTCTGTTCCCTGTCACTGATATCTCCACACTCTCTGTTCTCTGTCACTGATATCTCCACACTCTCTGTTCAGTGTCACTGATATCTCCACACTCTCTGTTCCCTGTCACTGATATCTCCACACTCAATGTTCCCTGTCACTGACATCTCCACACTCTCTGTTCCCTGTCACTGATTATCTCCACACTCTCTGTTCCCTGTCACTGATATCTCCACACTCTCTGTTCCCTGTCACTGATATCTCCACACTCAATGTTCCCTGTCACTGATATCTCCACACTCTCTGTTCCCTGTCACTGATATCTCCACACTCTCTGTTCCCTGTCACTGATATCTCCACACTCTCTGTTCCCTGTCACTGATATCTCCACACTCTCTCTTCCCTGTCACTGATATCTCCACACTCTCTGTTCCCTGTCACTGATATCTCCACACTCTCTGTTCCCTGTCACTGATATCTCCACACTCTCTGTTCCCTGTCACTGATATCTCCACACTCTCTGTTCCCTGTCACTGATATCTCCACACTCTCTGTTCCCTGTCACTGATATCTCCACACTCTCTGTTCCCTGTCACTGATATCTCCACACTCTCTGTTCCCTGTCACTGATATCTCCACACTCTCTGTTCCCTGTCACTGATATCTCCACACTCTCTGTTCCCTGTCACTGATATCTCCACACTCTCTGTTCCCTGTCACTGATATCTCCACACTCTCTGTTCCCTGTCACTGATATCTCCACACTCTCTGTTCCCTGTCACTGATATCTCCACACTCTCTGTTCCCTGTCACTGATATCTCCACACTCTCTGTTCCCTGTCACTGATATCTCCTCACTCTCTGTTCCCTGTCACTGATATCTCCACACTCTCTGTTCCCTGTCACTGATTATCTCCACACTCTCTGTTCCCTGTCACTGATTATCTCCACACTCTCTGTTCCCTGTCACTGATTATCTCCACACTCTCTGTTCCCTGTCACTGATATCTCCACACTCACTGTTCCCTGTCACTGATATCTCCACACGCACTGTTCCCTGTCACTGATATCTCCACACTCTCTGTTCCCTGTCACTGATATCTCCGCACTCTCTGTTCCCTGTCACTGATATCTCCACACTCTCTGTTCCCTGTCACTGATATCTCCACACTCTCTGTTCCCTGTCACTGATATCTCCACACTCTCTGTTCCCTGTCACTGATATCTCCACACTCTCTGTTCCCTGTCACTGATATCTCCACACTCTCTGTTCCCTGTCACTGATATCTCCACACTCTCTGTTCCCTGTCACTGATATCTCCACACTCTCTGTTCCCTGTCACTGATATCTCCACACTCTCTGTTCCCTGTCACTGATTATCTCCACACTCACTGTTCCCTGTCACTGATTATCTCCACACTCTCTGTTCCCTGTCACTGATATCTCCACACTCACTGTTCCCTGTCACTGATATCTCCACACTCACTGTTCCCTGTCACTGATTATCTCCACACTCTCTGTTCCCTGTCACTGATATCTCCACACTCTCTGTTCCCTGTCACTGATATCTCCACACTCTCTGTTCCCTGTCACTGATATCTCCACACTCTCTGTTCCCTGTCACTGATATCTCCACACTCTCTGTTCCCTGTCACTGATATCTCCACACTCTCTGTTCCCTGTCACTGATATCTCCACACTCTCTGTTCCCTGTCACTGATATCTCCACACTCTCTGTTCCCTGTCACTGATATCTCCACACTCTCTGTTCCCTGTCACTGATTATCTCCACACTCTCTGTTCCCTGTCACTGATATCTCCACACTCTCTGTTCCCTGTCACTGATATCTCCACACTCTCTGTTCCCTGTCACTGATATCTCCACACTCACTGTTCCCTGTCACTGATATCTCCACACACAATGTTCCCTGTCCTGATATCCCCACACTCTCTGTTCCCTGTCACTGATATCTCCACACTCTCTGTTCCCTGTCACTGATATCTCCACACTCTCTGTTCCCTGTCACTGATATCTCCACACTCTCTGTTCCCTGTCACTGATATCTCCACACTCTCTGTTCCCTGTCCTGATATCCCCACACTCTCTGTTCCCTGTCACTGATATCTCCACACTCTCTGTTCCCTGTCACTGATATCTCCACACTCACTGTTCCCTGTCACTGATATCTCCACACACAATGTTCCCTGTCCTGATATCCCCACACTCTCTGTTCCCTGTCACTGATATCTCCACACTCACTGTTCCCTGTCACTGATATCTCCACACTCTCTGTTCCCTGTCACTGATTATCTCCACACTCTCTGTTCCCTGTCACTGATATCTCCACACTCTCTGTTCCCTGTCACTGATTATCTCCACACTCTCTGTTCCCTGTCACTGATATCTCCACACTCTCTGTTCCCTGTCACTGATATCTCCACACTCTCTGTTCCCTGTCACTGATATCTCCACACTCTCTGTTCCCTGTCACTGATATCTCCACACTCTCTGTTCCCTGTCACTGATATCTCCACACTCTCTGTTCCCTGTCACTGATATCTCCACACTCTCTGTTCCCTGTCACAGATATCTCCACACTCTCTGTTCCCTGTCACTGATATCTCCACACTCAATGTTCCCTGTCCTGATATCTCCACACTCTCTGTTCCCTGTCACTGATATCTCCACACTCAATGTTCCCTGTCCTGATATCTCCACACTCTCTGTTCCCTGTCACTGATATCTCCACACTCTCTGTTCCCTGTCACAGATATCTCCACACTCTCTGTTCCCTGTCACTGATATCTCCACACTCAATGTTCCCTGTCCTGATATCTCCACACTCTCTGTTCCCTGTCACTGATATCTCCACACTCAATGTTCCCTGTCCTGATATCTCCACACTCTCTGTTCCCTGTCACTGATTATCTCCACACTCTCTGTTCCCTGTCACTGATATCTCCACACTCTCTGTTCCCTGTCACTGATATCTCCACACTCAATGTTCCCTGTCCTGATATCTCCACACTCTCTGTTCCCTGTCACTGATATCTCCACACTCTCTGTTCCCTGTCCTGATATCTCCACACTCTCTGTTCCCTGTCACTGATATCTCCACACTCTCTGTTCCCTGTCACTGATATCTCCACACTCACTGTTCCCTGTCACTGATATCTCCACACACAATGTTCCCTGTCCTGATATCTCCACACTCTCTGTTCCCTGTCACTGATATCTCCACACTCAATGTTCCCTGTCCTGATATCTCCACACTCTATGTTCCCTGTCACTGATATCTCCACACTCAATGTTCCCTGTCCTGATATCTCCACACTCTCTGTTCCCTGTCACTGATATCTCCACACTCTCTGTTCCCTGTCACTGATATCTCCACACTCTCTGTTCCCTGTCACTGATATCTCCACACTCAATGTTCCCTGTCCTGATATCTCCACACTCTCTGTTCCCTGTCACTGATATCTCCACACTGAATGTTCCCTGTCCTGATATCTCCACACTCTCTGTTCCCTGTCACTGATATCTCCACACTCTCTGTTCCCTGTCACTGATATCTCCACACTCACTGTTCCCTGTCACTGATATCTCCACACTCAATGTTCCCTGTCCTGATATCTCCACACTCTCTGTTCCCTGTCACTGATATTTCCACACTCTCTGTTCCCTGTCACTGATATCTCCACACTCTCTGTTCCCTGTCACTGATATCTCCACACTCACTGTTCCATGTCACTGATTATCTCCACACTCTCTGTTCCCTGTCACTGATATCTCCACACTCTCTGTTCCCTGTCACTGATTATCTCCACACTCTCTGTTCCCTGTCACTGATATCTCCACACTCTCTGTTCCCTGTCACTGATATCTCCACACTCTCTGTTCCCTGTCACTGATATCTCCACACTCTCTCTTCCCTGTCACTGATATCTCCACACTCTCTGTTCCCTGTCACTGATATCTCCACACTCTCTGTTCCCTGTCACTGATATCTCCACACTCTCTGTTCCCTGTCACTGATATCTCCACACTCTCTGTTCCCTGTCACTGATATCTCCACACTCTCTCTTCCCTGTCACTGATATCTCCACACTCTCTGTTCCCTGTCACTGATATCTCCACACTCAATGTTCCCTGTCCTGATATCTCCACACTCTCTGTTCCCTGTCACTGATATCTCCGCACTCTCTGTTCCCTGTCACTGATATCTCCACACTCTCTGTTCCCTGTCACTGATATCTCCACACTCTCTGTTCCCTGTCACTGATATCTCCACACTCTCTGTTCCCTGTCACTGATATCTCCACACTCTCTGTTCCCTGTCACTGATATCTCCACACTCTCTGTTCCCTGTCACTGATATCTCCACACTCTCTGTTCCCTGTCACTGATATCTCCACACTCTCTGTTCCCTGTCACTGATATCTCCACACTCTCTGTTCCCTGTCACTGATTATCTCCACACTCACTGTTCCCTGTCACTGATTATCTCCACACTCTCTGTTCCCTGTCACTGATATCTCCACACTCTCTGTTCCCTGTCACTG
Source organism: Narcine bancroftii (assembly GCF_036971445.1). Classification (NCBI taxonomy): domain Eukaryota; kingdom Metazoa; phylum Chordata; class Chondrichthyes; order Torpediniformes; family Narcinidae; genus Narcine; species Narcine bancroftii. Next base: position 281,931,953 of record NC_091471.1, read on the forward strand.
ATATCTCCACACTCTCTGTTCCCTGTCACTGATATCTCCACACTCACTGTTCCCTGTCACTGATATCTCCACACTGACTGTTCCCTGTCACTGATTATCTCCACACTCTCTGTTCCCTGTCACTGATATCTCCACACTCTCTGTTCCCTGTCACTGATATCTCCACACTCTCTGTTCCCTGTCACTGATATCTCCACACTCTCTGTTCCCTGTCACTGATATCTCCACACTCTCTGTTCCCTGTCACTGATATCTCCACACTCTCTGTTCCCTGTCACTGATATCTCCACACTCTCTGTTCCCTGTCACTGATATCTCCACACTCTCTGTTCCCTGTCACTGATATCTCCACACTCTCTGTTCCCTGTCACTGATTATCTCCACACTCTCTGTTCCCTGTCACTGATATCTCCACACTCTCTGTTCCCTGTCACTGATATCTCCACACTCTCTGTTCCCTGTCACTGATATCTCCACACTCTCTGTTCCCTGTCACTGATATCTCCACACTCTCTGTTCCCTGTCACTGATTATCTCCACACTCTCTGTTCCCTGTCACTGATATCTCCACACTCTCTGTTCCCTGTCACTGATATCTCCACACTCACTGTTCCCTGTCACTGATATCTCCACACACAATGTTCCCTGTCCTGATATCCCCACACTCTCTGTTCCCTGTCACTGATATCTCCACACTCTCTGTTCCCTGTCACTGATATCTCCACACTCTCTGTTCCCTGTCACTGATATCTCCACACTCTCTGTTCCCTGTCACTGATATCTCCACACTCTCTGTTCCCTGTCACTGATATCTCCACACTCTCTGTTCCCTGTCACTGATATCTCCACACTCTCTGTTCCCTGTCCTGATATCCCCACACTCTCTGTTCCCTGTCACTGATATCTCCACACTCTCTGTTCCCTGTCACTGATATCTCCACACTCACTGTTCCCTGTCACTGATATCTCCACACACAATGTTCCCTGTCCTGATATCCCCACACTCTCTGTTCCCTGTCACTGATATCTCCACACTCACTGTTCCCTGTCACTGATATCTCCACACTCTCTGTTCCCTGTCACTGATTATCTCCACACTCTCTGTTCCCTGTCACTGATATCTCCACACTCTCTGTTCCCTGTCACTGATTATCTCCACACTCTCTGTTCCCTGTCACTGATATCTCCACACTCTCTGTTCCCTGTCACTGATATCTCCACACTCTCTGTTCCCTGTCACTGATATCTCCACACTCTCTGTTCCCTGTCACTGATATCTCCACACTCTCTGTTCCCTGTCACTGATATCTCCACACTCTCTGTTCCCTGTCACTGATATCTCCACACTCTCTGTTCCCTGTCACAGATATCTCCACACTCTCTGTTCCCTGTCACTGATATCTCCACACTCAATGTTCCCTGTCCTGATATCTCCACACTCTCTGTTCCCTGTCACTGATATCTCCACACTCAATGTTCCCTGTCCTGATATCTCCACACTCTCTGTTCCCTGTCACTGATATCTCCACACTCTCTGTTCCCTGTCACAGATATCTCCACACTCTCTGTTCCCTGTCACTGATATCTCCACACTCAATGTTCCCTGTCCTGATATCTCCACACTCTCTGTTCCCTGTCACAGATATCTCCACACTCTCTGTTCCCTGTCACTGATATCTCCACACTCAATGTTCCCTGTCCTGATATCTCCACACTCTCTGTTCCCTGTCACTGATTATCTCCACACTCTCTGTTCCCTGTCACTGATATCTCCACACTCTCTGTTCCCTGTCACTGATATCTCCACACTCAATGTTCCCTGTCCTGATATCTCCACACTCTCTGTTCCCTGTCACTGATATCTCCACACTCTCTGTTCCCTGTCCTGATATCTCCACACTCTCTGTTCCCTGTCACTGATATCTCCACACTCTCTGTTCCCTGTCACTGATATCTCCACACTCACTGTTCCCTGTCACTGATATCTCCACACACAATGTTCCCTGTCCTGATATCTCCACACTCTCTGTTCCCTGTCACTGATATCTCCACACTCAATGTTCCCTGTCCTGATATCTCCACACTCTATGTTCCCTGTCACTGATATCTCCACACTCAATGTTCCCTGTCCTGATATCTCCACACTCTCTGTTCCCTGTCACTGATATCTCCACACTCTCTGTTCCCTGTCACTGATATCTCCACACTCTCTGTTCCCTGTCACTGATATCTCCACACTCAATGTTCCCTGTCCTGATATCTCCACACTCTCTGTTCCCTGTCACTGATATCTCCACACTCAATGTTCCCTGTCCTGATATCTCCACACTCTCTGTTCCCTGTCACTGATATCTCCACACTCTCTGTTCCCTGTCACTGATATCTCCACACTCAATGTTCCCTGTCCTGATATCTCCACACTCTCTGTTCCCTGTCACTGATATTTCCACACTCTCTGTTCCCTGTCACTGATATCTCCACACTCTCTGTTCCCTGTCACTGATATCTCCACACTCACTGTTCCATGTCACTGATTATCTCCACACTCTCTGTTCCCTGTCACTGATATCTCCACACTCTCTGTTCCCTGTCACTGATATCTCCACACTCTCTGTTCCCTGTCACTGATATCTCCACACTCTCTGTTCCCTGTCACTGATATCTCCACACTCTCTGTTCCCTGTCACTGATATCTCCACACTCTCTGTTCCCTGTCACTGATATCTCCACACTCTCTGTTCCCTGTCACTGATTATCTCCACACTCTCTGTTCCCTGTCACTGATATCTCCACACTCTCTGTTCCCTGTCACTGATATCTCCACACTCTCTGTTCCCTGTCACTGATATCTCCACACTCAATGTTCCCTGTCCTGATATCTCCACACTCAATGTTCCCTGTCACTGATATCTCCACACTCTCTGTTCCCTGTCACTGATTATCTCCACACTCTCTGTTCCCTGTCACTGATATCTCCACACTCAATGTTCCCTGTCCTGATATCTCCACACTCTATGTTCCCTGTCACTGATATCTCCACACTTAATGTTCCCTGTCCTGATATCTCTACACTCTCTGTTCCCTGTCACTGATATCTCCACACTCTCTGTTCCCTGTCACTGATATCTCCACACTCTCTGTTCCCTGTCACTGATATCTCCACACTCTCTGTTCCCTGTCACTGATATCTCCACACTCTCTGTTCCCTGTCACTGATATCTCCACACTCACTGTTCTCTGTCACTGATATCTCCACAGTCTCTGTTCCCTGTCACTGATATCTCCACACTCTCTGTTCCCTGTCACTGATTATCTCCACACTCTCTGTTCCCTGTCACTGATATCTCCACACTCTCTGTTCCCTGTCACTGATTATCTCCACACTCTCTGTTCCCTGTCACTGATATCTCCACACTCTCTGTTCCCTGTCACTGATATCTCCACACTCAATGTTCCCTGTCCTGATATCTCCACACTCAATGTTCCCTGTCCTGATATCTCCACACTCTCTGTTCCCTGTCACTTATATCTACACACTCACTGTTCCCTGTCACTGACATCTCCACCCTCTCTGTTCCCTGTCACTGATATCACCACACTCACTGTTCCCTGTCACTGATATCTCCACACTCTCTGTTCCCTGTCACTTATATCTACACACTCACTGTTCCCTGTCACTGATATCACCACACTCTCTGTTCCCTGTCACTGATATCTCCACACTCACTGTTCCCTGTCACTGATATCTCCACACTCACTGTTCCCTGTCACTGATATCCCCAAACTCACTGTTCCCTGTCACTGATATCCCCAAACTCACTGTTCCCTGTCACTGATATCCCCAAACTCACTGTTCCCTGTCACTGATATCTCCACACTCACTGTTCCCTGTCACTGATATCCCCAAACTCACTGTTCCCTGTCACTGATATCTCCACACTCTCTGTTCCCTGTCACTGATATCTCCACACTCACTGTTCCCTGTCACTGATATCTCCACACTCACTGTTCCCTGTCACAGATATCTCCACACTCTCTGTTCCCTGTCACTGATATCTCCACACTCTCTGTTCCCTGTCACAGATATCTCCACACTCAATGTTCCCTGTCACTGATATCTCCACACTCACTGTTCCCTGTCACAGATATCTCCACACTCTCTGTTCCCTGTCACTGATATCTCCACACTCACTGTTCCCTGTCACAGATATCTCCACACTCACTGTTCCCTGTCACTGATATCCCCAAACTCACTGTTCCCTGTCACTGATATCCCCAAACTCACTGTTCCCTGTCACTGATATCCCCAAACTCACTGTTCCCTGTCACTGATATCCCCAACAGTGTGTAAGTAATTTGTACATTCTCCCAGTGTCTGCGTGGGTTTTTCCTGGGGGCTACAGTTTTCTTCCACCAATCAAAACGTACCAGGGTGTAAGTTAATTTGGGCATAAATTGGATGGCTCAGATTCATGTCTGAAATGGCCTGTTACTGTGCGGAATGTCTAATAAAAAATCGAACACATCACAGCTCCCTGTCACTGATATCTGCACGCAATCCATTCCCTGTCATTGATACTTAACACCATCCTAGTTCCAAGGTTCTGATAATTATCACTCCTAAGATCTTGATTCTGATATCGAACATGTTCTAAGTCTCTGCCACTTTGAGCTAACACACAGATTTCAGCTCCATCTCTGATATCAGTTCCTCCTTCTCCCACCAACCACAAGATCTATATTACTCTTAACTGACACCATCCCAGGTTTCTCTCTGCGATATCTAACACAGGTCTGATCTCTCTCTCTCCCTCATTTTTTTTTGAATATTTTATTTTTGTTTTCACAGACTTACAAAATCCAATAAACAAAGCCACTCATATATGTATACATACCCAAAGTCCGTATTTGCCTCAACACCCTCCCACCCACCGCAGCTATCTTGATCCCACTCATCATGGGGTACACGACCCCTATCTAGACCTATTGAGAAATCACAACGGCAAAGATATTCAGAGAAAACACTAAGAAGAAAAGAAACTCAAAAGAAAAACTAAGGACCTGAAAAGAAAAGGGCAGGTGCGTCATCTGCACCGTCCTATTTCCGAAATCACACCTCTGGCCATACTGCGATAATTTAATCTCATCCCTATTTAAAAGTTGGGGGGTGGGGGGATCAATCTATCTGAGAACCAATGTGCTGTAAATAAGGTTGCCACACTCTACTGAATGTGTCACGTTTCCTCCACAGGTTATAAGTGATTTTCACCAGGGGAATGCAACTCTGCATTTCCATATCCCATCGTGTAATATTTAGCTGTCGGTTGGACTTCCTCGAAACCGCTCTACACTTTCTGGCTACCACAAATGAAATGTGGCAGTCTAAACTGCACTTCTCCAATATCCCCCAAGAGCTCTGTCCCTGATATTTAAAACATGACCCAGCTCCCATTTACCTACTGCTGTTGGCTAAATTACTGGAAATGATGAGTCAGAATGCAGGATGGAGATCGGAATCTGGTTGGCTGGTTCCAGAAGAACAACCTTTTTCACACTGACACCAAGACCAAAGAAGTTATTGGTGATTTTAGGAAGGACAGGCCGAGGGAACCACACACTCAGCCGCATTGAAGGGACAAAGAGGGTGAGAGTTAGAACATTCAAATTCCGGGGGAGTCCATATCTTAGAAGATCTCTCCTGGAGCCAGCATATTGGGGCAACTATGAAGAATCCACACCAACACCTTGCTGTGAGAGAATATTACAGTTAAATAAGACCTTGGGTAGACCCCGTTTAGAATATTGTGTTCCGTTCTGGATGCTTGAGAGAGGGATGCAGAGGAATTTACAGGGATGCTACCCAGATTGGGAGTTCCAGCAAGAGTGAGAGTTCCAGTGAGAGCAGGAGAAGGAATTCTGTCAGGAGGAGTGGCAAGGGGACCGTCCCAGACATGACGAGGCCTGATGGGAGCAACAGAGAAGGGAAGTTTAATTTTTGATCTTTTAGCTATTAGAATAATAGAATAAGAATAATATCAGAATAAGTAATGTATCACAAATTTCAGTGATATTCTGGACTCTGCTCGATTGCCATTAGGGAGTTGGGGAGGAACTTCCCAAAGTTTTTCTTGAAATTGGTCACAGGTTTTTTCCTTTGGTTTATCGCCTCTCCAGGAGCCACATTTCCAGCATTTTTGGGCAAAGAGTGTAGTAAATCCAAAAAGAGCAGTGGTGGTAAATAGAGAGAAATAGAGATAGAAAGAGAAAGATAAAGATGGAAGAAAGATAGGGATAGAGATGGATAGAGAGAGAAAAAAAGGGATAGAATGAGAGAAAGGAGAGATAGAGTGAATGAGATAGAGATATATATATAGAGAAAGTTAGACCTGAGTGCCAGAACAGATGGAGAGGTGGAGGAGGGAAAAGATGATGCTAAAATTTCATGCGCTGTTAGAGGTCAACGGGTTGTACATGGTAGAAATGTTCTCAGGTCTGACCATCCAATAGTCAACGAGAATTGGAGGAGCAAATCTGTAGAGAGATGGCAGACAGTTGCAGGAAACATAAAGTTGTGATAGTCGGAGATTTTAACTTTCCACATATTGACTGGGACTCACATAATGTAAAAGGGCTTAGAGCCAAATGTGTTCAGGAAAGTTTTCTAAATCAATATATAGAGGTAACAACTAGAGAGACTGCAATACTGGGTCTCATATTAGGGAACGAGACAGGACAGGTGACAGAAGTATTTGTAAGGGAACATTTTGGGTCCAGTGATCATAATGCCATAAGTTTCAAGTTAATTAGGGAGAAGGTTAGGTCTGGGCCTTGGGTTGAGATTCTAAATTGGAGAAAGGCCATTTTGAGGAAATGAGAAAGGGTCTTGAGTGTGTGGATTGGGATAAGTTGTTTTTGGGCAAGGATGCGCAAGGTAAGTGGGAGGTAGTACAGAAATTGCAGGGGCTCTGGCAGAAATATTTAAAATGTCCGGGTGTGGTGCCAGAGGATTGGAGGGTAGCTCATTGTTTAAAAAAGGCTCCAAAATTATCCTAGAAATTATAGGCCAGTGAGCCTGACATCAATAGTAGGTAAATTATTGGAAGGTGTTCTAAGAGAATTATACAATTATTTGGATAGTCAGGGACTGATTAAGGATATTCAACATGGCTTTGTGCCTGGTAGGTCTAGAACCAATCTTCTAGAGTTTTTCACAGAGGTTACATGAAGAAAAGGCTTGATGAAGAAAAGGCTTTGGATGTTGTCTAGTAAGGCCTTTGACAAGGTCCCACATGGAAGGTTAGTCAGGAAGGTTCAAATGCTAGCTATTCATGGTGAGGTCATGAACTGGATTCAACAATGGCTGGGCGAGAGAAGCCAGAGTATAATGGTGGAAGACTGCTTCTCAGATTGGAGGCCTGTGACTAGTGGCGTGTTTCAGGGATCAGTGCTGTTTATCGTCTATATCATTGACCTGGATGATAATGTGGTAAATTGGATCAGCAAGTTTGCAGCTGACACTAAGATTGGAGGTGCTGTGGCCAGTGAGGTTTACAAAGCTTGCAGAGGGAGCTGGACCAGCTGGAAAAATGGACTCAAAATGTCAGATGGAGTTTAATGCAGACAAGTGTGAGGTGTTGCATTTTGGAAGGACAAATCTTGAAAGGCAATACACAGTAAAAAGTATGGCACTGAGGAGTGTGGTAGAACAGTGGGATCTAGGAATATAGATACATAATTCCCTAAAAGTGGCACTACTTCTGGATAGGGTTGTAAATAGAGCTTTTGGCATATTGGCCTTCATAAATCAAAGTATTGAGTATAGAAGTTGGGATGTTATGTTAAAATTGTGTAAGACATTAATGAGGCCAAATTTGAGTATTGTGTGCAATTTTGGTCACCTAAATACAAGAAAGATAAGATGGATATTAATAAGAAAGATATTAATGAGAAGATTTACTTGAATGTTACCTGGACTTCAGGAATTGAGTTACAGGGAAAGGTTAAACAGGTTAGGACTTTATTCCCTGGAGCATAGAAGAATGAGGGGAGATTTGATAGAGGTATTTAAAATTATGAGGGGATAGATAGAGTAAATGTAGGTAGGTTTTTTTTCCACTGAGGGTAGGTAAGATACAAACCAGTGGACATGGGTTGAGGCTTGAGGGTGAAAGGGCAAAGGCTGAGGGGGAACAAGAGGGGGAACTTCACACAGAAAATAGTGGGACTGTGGAACGAGCTTCCAGTTGAAGTGGTAAATGTGGGCTCAACTTAACATTTAAGAAGAATTTGGATAGGCACATGGATGGGAAAGGTATGGAGGCACAGATCAGATATACTAGGAACAAAATGGTTTGGCACAATCTAGAGGGGCCGAGGTTGCCTGTTTCTGTGCTGTAATTGTTGTATAGGAGAGCATGCCTTATGGGCGGACTTTGTCTTTTCTCCTCGGAGAGGCAAAGATTAAGTGGTGACCTGATAGAGGTGTACAAGATACTGTGTGAATGGTCAGAGGTGTTTTCCCAGGGCTGAAATGTCTAATACAAGGAGACATAATTTTGAGGTGCTTGGGAGGTAAGAGAATGGTAGGTGAATGGAATGAGCTGCTGGTGACAGGTAAAATAGGCTCCTTCAAGAGATTATTAGATAAGTACACGGGACTGAGAAAAATGGAAGGTTATGTAGTCAGGAAATTCTAGGCAGTTAGTAGAATAAGCTATCAGGTTGGCAGGGTTGGCTTAATGGTTAGCGCAATGCCTTTACAGCACCAGCCATGGGGACTGGTGTTAGAATCCTTCACTGTCTGTTAGGAGCTTGTACTGTTACGGGCCCAGAGGATCCCAAAACCTAGCAGCAACATAAATTCACCAAGACAGATGGTCACCCAAACAAAAGTTGCTTTTAATTATCTTTAAACATGAAAACAGGATCAAAGTTAATATTACTATTAACTTCACCTTCTTAACCCCCTTCTAATTCTAAGTGAACGTATATGTAATGTGTGTGTAAGTTCAGAAAAGTTCTTTCATCACAGTCCAATCTCACTTCTCACTCCTTCAAGTTCACTGGTTGCAGGCAAGTCTTATACTGTGCACAGAATTTAACATTTATAAAGTTTACCAGACTTTGATGCTTGAAAGGTAAATGGTTACCAGTCAGGAAGGTCCTTGTCAGTTTTCAAAGAGAGATTTGTTGTTCGCTGGACACAATCTGAATCTTTCCAATCAGCCATGTCAGTGTCTTGCCGAAGAGCCTTGCCCCGTCAGGGTTTTCCAGAGGATAACCTCTTTCTTTCAGGTCACCACAGAGTTCCTTTTTGATTCACTTATTTCAAGTGAAACATTATGCAGCCAGTCCTCTCCTCTTGTATGGATCACAAGGGCTTTGACCAGGCTGAACTAAGAACTCACAACCCGTCTTCAAAATGGGTTTTTTCCACAAGCTTGCCAGCTTGTCCTTTTCCAGTTCCAGCTGCTGCTGCTGACTGTAGAAATGTTGAACTGAATTCTCTCTCTCTCTCTTTCTCTCTCTCTCTTTCTCTCTCTCTCTTTCTCTCTCTCTCTCTCTTTCTCTCTCTCTTTCTCTCTCTATCTCTCTCTCTTTCTCTCTTTCTCTCTCTCTTTCTCTCTCTATCTCTCTCTCTCTCTCTCTCTCTCTCTCTCTCTCTCTCTGTTAGAGAAAAGCCTGTTTGACTCCCTCTGCTTGCAAAACAACATGACCCTCTAAGAAGAGCAAATTCCACTCAGACAGCCTGCAGCTCCAAACCTAATCCTCCAAGTTCTTTCATCTGTTGCTTTCCAAAACAACCATCCATTAGTGAAGACTCTTATAGGCACTCCCCAAAGCTTTTGCAAAGGCATTCGGAGCTGGACTGTCTGGCTTGAGCAGAGCTCCAGTATTTTAAATAAGATCCGTATTGAAGTGTTTATATGTGACCTACACTAAAAAAAACCTGCCACAATTTATCTCCTTTGAAGCATATCTATATACAATATAAAATACAATATAATCTGTCACAGTATGCTCTCCCCATGTTTATGTGGGTTTTCCCCAGGGCTCCCACCATTTGAAATGTACTGGGGGTATAGGTTAATTGGGTATACATTGGGCCGCATGGATTCATGGGTTGAAATGGCCTGTTACCATGCTGTATGTCTAAATTTAAATTTATAGCACTTGGCCCAAAGGGCCTTTACTGTGTTGTAGATTTCTATCTTCTGTGTTCTATGTTCTAAAGACTCTGATGTCATCAATTACTCCATTAAACTTCTACAGTTGCACTGTGGAAAGTATACTGACTGGATGCATCAGAGCCTGGTTTGGGAATGTGACTGGCAGAAGGAAGCAAACATAGCTAGGGCCATCACAGGCTCCAACCTCCCATCCAATGAATGCATCTAAGTGAGGTGCCACCTCTAGATTCAAGAAGAGTCTCTTTCCAACAGCTATCAGGCTCTTGAACCTCCCCTTGTTATATTGACGAGGGACTGCTCCCACATCACTAAAGGACTGTCTGGGTACTATTGCAAAGTGACTTTATTTTTTCACAGAATAAATGAATATTTAATATCTATCTTTAGTATTTATTGTCTCCTTTTAATTCAATCAAATAAACAGGGAACCTGGGTGCTCTCGATGCACGGCCTCAGGGTTCTCAGTTGCCATCCTTTTCTTCTCTACATGGGCCAGAGATTCCCCGAAGTCAATGCATTGTTTTCAAGGCAGTTTTGAGCACATCCTATAATCTATATCTCTGCCTACCTGGTAATCAGCTCCCATGACAGAGCTTGGAATAGAGTGTCTGGTTCAGGAATCTGGCGTTGGGGTACAAACAGCATGGAACCATCAGAATGCTATGAGGACTTCACTGCTGGAGACATTGGCTTGGGAGAGGATCTAGACATAGGTTGTTCGTCTTCCCAGCAGAATTGGAGGATATTCTCAGAGCTTTGCTGTGGGTGGTTCAGCATATAGGAAGGCCAACAGACCAAGAGTTTTCTTAAAGGTTTGAAGTCTTGATCTTCAAATATCCTTTTACTTCATCTACTGAAGAGTGTACTGGCCATAATTCACCCAAACCTCAATGCAGCTGATATCTATCTTCTTGTTACTGATATCTAATCCACATTCAGAGCTCTGTTACTGATATTGAACACACTCAGGAGACCTTGACCTTTTACAAGCATCCAAGTTCCTATAATTAATATAAAGTCAAAAGAAAGACACACCCAAATGCCTCTTAATAGCCCCTTTTCCACTGGCACCTTGTCCCAAGAACTAACTGGGAATTTACTGGGACAGAGCCCAGTGGAAAAGGAACGCTGTCCGAATGCCGGCGTGAAATGACGTCATTTCACTCCGGGGATTAACTGCCTCTCTCCCTACTCCTATCCCCGGCATTTGCTGACGTGCTGATAAAACCAGTGGAAAAGGGACAGCAGAAAGTCACCAGCGAAAAACAATTAGTGTCCCAGTTAGGGGTGACCCAGTGGAAACAGCACAAAGGGCATCCTATCCTGGGACACTGCACGGCCAATTAACTGAGATGCCAGTGGAAAAGGGGCTTATGATATTCAATGAACTCATAGTTCACTGTTACTGAAATCTAACTCACTTTACCTGTCACTGAGATCCAACACACTTGGAGCTCCCCATTGTTAATATCAAGCAAAATCACAGCTTCCTATTACCTGAGATCTAATAGATTAACAGCTTCCTGTTACTGATATTCAATACACTGTCACATGCTTCTGATCTCGAATATGCCAACAGTTCCAGCATGTGCAATGGCTCCCTGCCTGCTAATCCCTAACCAAATCACACCTGCCAATCTAAAACCGGACAATTTCCCTGTAACCGATGTATCTAGCGCACAGCCAGCTTCCTGTTACTGATACTCAGTGTACACACTGCTCTCAGATCCCTGGAACACACTCACGACTTCCTTTACGGATAACTAACGTGCACTCAGATCTCTTTTCCTAATGTTGAACACCCTCAGGAGTCCCTGTTTATACGCTGCTCCCACTTCCTGATAGCTAATGCACTCACAGCTCCCTCTCAATCATATTCAGCACACTGAGAGCTCCCTGTTGCTAAGATTTAGCAAAATCACAGCTGCCTTTTACTGATATCTAACATATGACAAGCTCCCTCTTACTGACATCTAACACACTCCCAACTGCCTATTATTAATATATAATGCAGGACATGCTCCCTGCTACTGATATCTAACACTAGAGAAAATTCTTCTTGCTGATATCTTATATACTCACAGGTCCATGTTCCTGATACCCTATGAGCTCTGTTAGTTATATCAAATACAATACAAGCTCTCTGGTTATTGTTAATGATATCTAACACGTTTACAGCTGACTGCACCCGATATCAACGTATGACTTCTCCAATTTCTGTTAACCCCCTATGCTAGTCTCTCGCTTCCCTTCATCCCTATCTTCCTTCCTCCAGCTCCCCACCACTCCCCTCTTTATTTCCTCAGAGAGTTAACTTTCTTAGAGGCTATCACCTAGAGGAGATTCAAATCAGTACAGCAGGAGCAGGTATGACTGACGGAAAGCTATCTCTCGGGCGAAGTGGAGATTCCAGATGAAAATGGAAACAACGAGGGACACCCGACAGCTGTGGCAGGGCCTAAATGGCATAAACTGCTACAAAACCAAATCCGGTGAAGTAGCAGATGGAACTCAATGCCTTCTATGCCTGATTTGACGACAGTATCAGTGAAAAACCACCCCTCTGCATCCCCTGTCCGTATCTGAGGATGATGTGCGTGCTGCCTTCAGGAGAGTGAATCTGAGCAAAACATCCAGTCCAGTTGAGTATTAAAGATCTGTGCTGCCCAACTTACCAAGGTAGTCATGGGTATTTTCAATATCTCACTCCAGCAGGGTGTGGTACCCACCTGTTTCAAACAGGCGTCAATCATATCAGCGCCCAAGAAGAGTGTGGTAACCTGCCTTAATGACTATCGACTAGTAGCACTTCCATCAACTGAAATTAAGTGTTTGGAAAGGCAGGTGATGAAGCAGATCAGCTCCTGTATGAGCGGTGACATGGATCCATTCCTATTTGTCTATCATAGCAACATGTCTATGGCCAATGCCATCTCACTGGCTCTATACAAAGCCCTGGAATACCTGGACAGCAAAGATGCATACATCAGGATGGTATTTATCGGCTACAGTTTGGCATTTAACACCATCATCCCCTCAAAACTGATCAGGAAACTCCAAGACCTGGATCCCCACTGTGTAATGGGATCATGAATATTCTCACCTCCAGATCACAATCAGTGAAGATTGGTAAGAACTTCTCCTCCACAATCTCCATCAGTACCAGAGCACCACAGGGCTGTGCTTTTAGCCCCCTATTTTACTCACTTTACACCTATGACTGTGTAGTTCAGTATGACAATAACACCATCTACAAATTTGCTGATGATACCTGGTAGTGGGTTGTATAAAGGAAGGAGATGAGTCAGCATACAGGAGGGAGATTAAAAACTTGGCTGAATGGTGCACCAACAACAATCTTGCACTCAATGACACCAAAACTAAGGAGATGATTGTTGACTTCAGGAAGGGGAAGCCAGAGGTATACAATCCAGTGATCATTGGGGGTTCAGAGGTGGAGAGGGTGAGCAAATTTAAGTTCTTTGGAGTCACTATCTTGGAGGATCTTTCCTGGACCCAACACAGTAATGGAATCATGAAGAAAGCCCGTCAGCACCTTTACTTCCTCAGGAGTTTGCGGAGGTTTGGTAGGACTCCAGAGACCCTGGCAAATTTCTACAGAGGTGTGGTGGAAAGTGTGCTGACCGGCTGCATCACAGTCTGGAATGGGAATACCAGTACTCTGAGTGTAAAGCCCTCCAAAAGGTAGTGAACACAGCCCAGGACATCACAGGTAAAACCCTCTTGACTACTGAATACATCTGCAGGGAAAGCTGATGTTGGAGAGCAACAGCAATCATCATGGATCCACATTACCCAGAACATGCTCTGTTCTCACTGCTGCCATCAGGAGAGAGGTATAGGTACCACAAGACTCACACCACCAGGTTCAGGAACAGCTGCTACCCCTCCACCATCAGACTCCTCAATGACAAACTCAATTAGGGACTCATTTAAGGACTCTTACTTGTGCACTTTATTGATTTTCTTTTTGTTCTCTCTGTATTACACAGTTTGTTTACATTCATTATATGTTTACAGTTCCTTTGTTTGTTTACATATCTTATGCTGTGGACAATTTATATTTGCATTACCAATTAGTGGTTATTCTGCCATGCCTGCAGGAAAAAGGAATCTCAGGGTTGTATGTGACATCGTGACAATAAATCGGAAATCTGAAATCAAAAGTGTCTCCAAAGAAATTGTTGTTTAAGACTCAGTTAAGACTGGAATCAGAAATAATTGAATAGTCTAAACTCAGCAAGACAATTACTGGGGGCATTTTTAAATGGACGTTCCATTAATCAATTAATTATCATTCACATTATACGTCAAACAAAATGTGATATCAATTTGCTAGCAAGGTGTTTTACTGAGAAGTAAGTCCATATATCAGATTGTAATATCTTTCTTTGGGGTGGCAAATGGTCTTCTGGAAAATTTTGTTAATGGGCATGATGCACCATCAATTACCTCAAAAGACTGAGGTTGTGAAACTGATTGGCTTTTTATTGTCTATAGACTGGAGCCTCATCGACTGATCCTGGCAGAATGAATGGGGAGCATGTAAGGGGTTGTGGGTAGGGTCGATCTCGGGAGGCATGTCCAGCAGGCAGTAGCCAATCACAGCATGGCTGTGGTGTACCACGTTATGTTCACCCTTCCTTTTTAAGAAGAATCCTGCGGGGTGAAAAAGACGAAGCAAATATTTACAGGTTAAGTCTGTCAGGGGGTCTCCTCTACCACTTCAAAGGCCGTGGTTATGGCTGTGGTGCAGCTGTGGTGCCCTGAGCAGCCTGTGGGGTTCAGTCTATCATAATCGGATACAGTTTTTTGGGGTGGGGGGGCGGGACAGGTGAAGGGATGAGTGAGGGTGGTGCTGGTGCATTGTGGTGACAACAGTTAGCTGGGGATGGAGTGTGGTTAGCAGCAGGTTCAGAGACCCCCATGGTAGCAGGAGGGGTAAATGTCTGTTGGTGGTCGAGGCCGATCAAAGGAGCTCCTAATGGTGCCAAATCTCGGATCGAGACACTGTCCTCATGCCTATTAGGGAAGGCCTCATAAGCGTACTGGAGGTTTGCATGAAGGAGGTGGATCCTCTTGACCAATGGGTCAGTCTCAAATTGCCTGGCATGCTTCCGAAGCAGATCCTGTCCTGGCAAAGTCAGCCAGGTAGGCAGCGTAGTCCCTGATGCAGACTTCCTAGGGAAGGAATACATGTGTTCATGAGGCGTATTGTTAGTGGCCGTACATAAAAGTGACCATAGGGAGTGAATCGCAAATAGGAAGATCTCTTGCCAATGGGACAGAGGAGGCCCCATGACCTCAGTGCCAGGAAGATAGTTTACTAGGCCGTGGCATTCTCCCTTTCCACCTGCACATTCCCTCTGGGACTGTAGCTGGTGGTGCAGCTCGTGGCAATGCCCCTGGTCAGCAGGTACTGCCGCAGCTCATCACTCATAAATGAGGTCCCCCGCTCACTGTGGATGAAGTGAAGACACTGAGGATGAGTTAGGGCTAAAATGGTCATAGATGACTGTAGCCGTGGTCATGTCCAGGCAGGGTATGGTGAAAAGGAAATGGGAATGTTTATTGATGATACGTTTCAATTCACGGAAGGGAGAGGTCCCTTGAAGTTGATGCTCAGGTAGTCAAAAGGAGATGTAGCTTTGAGCAGATGCGCCTTGCCCGGATAGTTGAAGTGCAGATTGCACTCAGAGCAGATCTGGCAGTTTTTAGTCATTGACCTGACTTCCTCAATGGAGTATGGTGGCTTTCAGGATTCAATGAAATGGATGAACCTAATCACTCCAGGGTGGCAGAGGTTGTTATGGAATCTGGAGCGTCCAAGGGCTCATTAAGTTTGCCTTAATGCCATAATCCTCTCCTGTCATTCTTGATTTTGTCCCCTACTTGTTGTTGAGCATGAAGGCGACTGCCCACTGGTCCGTGAGGAGGGTTAATTGTGTGCCAGCAAGGAGGTGCCTCCAGTGGCGTACTGCCTACACAATGGCCTGGGCCTCCTTTTCAACTGAGGAGCAGTGGATTTCAGGGGTTGGCAGGTACGCGAAACGAAGATGACATGTCTGCTCACTTGGTTGAGTGTGGCAGCCAGGGCGAAGTCGGACGAATTGCTCTCCATCTGGAACAGCGTGGAGTCATCTATAGCGCACATCGCCGCCTTGGCAATGTCATCAATGATACGACTGAAAGCTATGAGGATCTCTGCCGACAGGGGGAATGAGGTGGCTTTGACCAATGGGTGAGCCTTGTGTGCTTAGTTGGGGGCTCATTGAGCATAGTACGAGAAGAAACCCAAGCATCTCTTCAAGGCTCTGAGGGTGTGGGGGAGGGGCAACTCCAGTCGAGGGTGCATGCAGTCAGAGTTGGGGCCAATGACGTCATTTTCAACCATGTAGCCAAGAATGGCTGGTTGGGTTATCCGGAATACACATTTTACCTTTTTTTAGGTAAGGTTCAGGAGCTTCATGGCCCAGAGGAATTTTGGGCATCATGGTCCTGCAGATCATGGCTACAGATGGTCACATTGTCAAGTGGCCTGCAGTTTATAGTGGTCCACCGTGTGGTCCATCTCACGAAGGAAAACGGAGACCCCACTGGTGACGCCAAAGGGTACCCGGACGAAGTGGTAGAGGCGACCATTGGCCTTGAATGCCTTATACTGGCGTTCCTCCGGGCAGAACGGGACCTGGTGGTAGGCCGACCAGGTCAATAGTGGAAAATACCTGATATCGTGCAAACTGATTAACCATATCAGATATGTGGGGAAGTGGTGGGGGGGGGGGGGGTGTTGGTATGCATCAAGTTGTGAGTTGATGGTCTGGCTATAATCTATGACCATTTTGTCCTTTTCCTCATTTTTCACTATGACCATTTTGGCCCTCCAGGAGCTACTGCTGGCCTCTATGATGCCCTCGCCCAACAAACGCTGAACTTCCGACTTGATAAATGCTTGGTCTGTGGCACAGACGTAGTCAGGGGTGAGGCTTGCGAAAGGTGACCCTGAGGGCCGAGAACATACAGGTCATGCATGGAGGGCTGTCTAGGAATTGCTCATTGCAGATGGTGAGAGGGAGGGAAGAGGGCTCATCAAACTCCAATGTAACGCTCTTAAGTTGGCACTGGAGGTCCAGCCCCAGCAGCAAGGGGTGCAGAGCTGCAGTGTGATGAGGAGCCTGGAGTGTTTGTGGACTGTGCCCTTAATGGTCAAAATCACTACACAAGAGCCGTGGGCTCCTGCCATATGGGATTTGGATGCGAGTGAGATCTTATGGCTGACTGGCCATACTTCGAGGGATAGGCGCTTAGTGGTATCAGAGGCAAGTAATCTTTCTGTACTCCCGCTATCATATAAACAGTTCATTACACGCCCATTTAGCTGGACATCCATCATGGATCTGGCGTGTTTGTGTGGCCTGCCTTAGTTCACAGTGATGGAGGCCTGTCTGAATCCTAGGAGAGCCTGGGTTGCTCAGGTGCTTGGTCCCAAGATGGTCGCCTTCGCTGTCACCCCATGGTGCTGCAGGCCCGAGAAGATGGTGCTGACCGTGTGGTCCAAGATGATGGGCCCCATGGCTCGCATGTGGTCCACAGAGAAGATGGCACCAATTGCGCTGTCTGGTGTGGCGATTGTCTGCACATGGCGCTGCTAGGTTTCGTGGGCGGTTTAGACCAGCAGACTTTTGCGTAATATCCTCTTTTCCCACAACCAGAGCATACTGCCTCCTTGGCAGGGCAGCGTTTCCTCGGGTGCTTACCCTGCCCACAGAAGTAGCATTTGGGGCGATCATCCGCCAAAGTGGCCTAGGTCAGGTCACTAGAGGAGTGCAATGATGCCTGAGACCAGTCGCTCAAATCACAAAATGATCCCTGTCCCAAAATGGCAGAGCCTGTGGCAGCCATGAAGTGGCCGAGTAGTCGTCCAAGGTTTGGAGGGCCACTTCCAGCATCTCTGTTAGTTCCACCACCACCTCTTGCAGGTTGAGTACCTTCTGCACCAGGAGTCTCTTCCTTATGTATCTGGAGCGGATGCCGGTCACATAGGCATCCCGGATGAGGTCCTCTGCATTCTGAGTGGCTGACACAGCTTTGCAATTACACACCCCGCAGAGGACCCGGAGGGCCGGTAGGTACTCGGTGCTCGACTCACCAGGTAGCTTCCTCCTGGTGGCCAGGAGGTACCTTGCATAGATCTCGTTCAACCTTCTGCGGTAATGGCCCTTCAGGGTACTCATGGTCTCCACATAGAGTTCTGCATCACGGATCATGGGTCCGACATGTGAGAAGACGAGTTTCAACCTGTCCCTACTCGTGTTAACAACATTCGTGTTCGCCGTCAGGAAATCCTCAAAGCAGCATAGCCAGAGTTCGAAAGTGGAGTGTCAGACGATTAAGGGTCTATGTTGAGTTTATCGGGCTTCAGGTACTGCTCCATTTTTCTTGAAAAATTATAGTCAATAAAATTGATGCACCATCAATTACCACAGAAGACTGAGGTTGTGAAACCGATTGTCTTTTATTGACTATAGACGAGCAGCAGCCAGCCACCTCGTCTCATCCTGGCAAAATGAATGGGGAGCATGCAAAGGGTTGTGGGTAGGGTCGATCTCGGGAGGCATATCCAGCAGGCAGTAGCCAATCACAGCATTGTTGTGGTGCACCACAGAGCAGTTCTCAGATATGGACCCCTGGTGTTATCAGCCTATGCCTGATATCAATTCCTTGTTGCTGATATCTACCTTCTGATACTGCATATGAAAGCAGCACAACTATCACTGGTTCATAAAACTTCTGCACAAAGAACCCCTTTCATATCTACAACCTACTCCCAGCTAATATCAATCAAAATCACATTTTCCCATGACCTGATAACTAAAAGATCGCCAGCTTCTTATTTCTGACATCTTACACACACACACACACACACATGCACACACATCCACACATAACACACACACATCCACACACATACATGCACACACACCCACAAACCCACTCACACCCACAAACCCACACACACACAACACACACAAACACACACGCTCACACACGCACATTCACACTCACACACATATAACACACACCCACACATAACACACACACACCCACACACACAACACACACATACACACACGCTCACAGACACAGAAAATACACACACACATAACAGACACACCCACACTCACACACACATATAACACACACCCACACACAACCACACACACACACTCAAACACACACACACTCACACACACTCAAACACACACACACTCACACACACACACACACACACACACTCACACACATACACACACACACTCCCATGTTGATTTTATTTACAATAATACACTAACTCATGTGCAACACTCTGAGACCTTCATGTAACTAATGTCCAACATTTTCCCAGTGTTAATGGGAATTAACACTCTCCCAACTCCCTGTTAATGGGAACTAACACTCACCCATCTCCTTTTTTTAATTTTTAAAAATTTTTTCACACTGTGAATCATATCAATCAAAATACATTTTAACATTTCCCTCTTGAATATATACAGTGGCATTTTCTCCCCTTTTTTCTCCCCTACCTTCCCTCCCCCCTTCCCACCCCCCTTCCCACCCCCCTTCCCACCCCCCTCCAAATCCATTAAATATTCAACATATACAATACATTAAACCCATTAAACAATGTCATCACACAATGAAAATAAACAAGAAAATTGTGTCATCTACTTTTACACACTGGGTCAGTTCATTTTGTCCTCCTCTTATTCTATCATTTTAGGGGGTGGAGGTCCACGGTAGGCCCTCTCTGTTGTGTTCCATGTACGGTTCCCAAATTTGTTCAAATAATGTGACTGTTTTTTAAATTATATGTTATTTTTTCCCAATGGAATACATTTATTCATTTCCATGTACCATTGCTGTACTCTCAGGCTCTCTTCTGATTTCCAGGTTGACATTATACATTCTTTTGCTACAGCTAAGGCTATCATAATAAATCTTTTTTGCGCTTCATCCAGTTCGAGGCCTAATTCTTTACTTCTTATATTACTTAGAAGAAAGATCTCTGGATTTTTTGGTATGTTGCTTTTTGTGATTTTATTTAATACCTGGTTTAGATCTTCCCAAAACTTTTCCACTTTCTCACATGCCCAAATTGCAGGTACTGTTGTTCCCATTACCTTCTTCCAGTGAAAACATCTATCTGATACTGTTGGGTCCCATTTATTTAACTTTTGGGGCATGGTATATAACCTGTGTAACCAATTATATTGTATCATGCGTAACCTCGTGTTTATTGTATTTCTCATAGTTCCGGAGCATAGCTTTTCCCATGTTTTATTTTTTATCTTTATGTTTAAATCTTTTTCCCACTTTTGTTTGGGTTTATGGCTTATTTCATCATTTTTCTTCTCTTGCAGCTTGATGTACATGTTCGTTATAAATCTTTTTATTATCATTGTTAAGTAGGTCAACTAGGCAGGGATGTCCACTATCTCCCTCACTGTTTGCTTTAACAATAGAACCATTGGCAGAACTGATAAGAACAGAAAATAAAATAAAAGAGATAAAAATAAAAGAGGAATATAAAATCAGTTTATTTGCAGATGACATCATAGTATACTTAACAGAACAAGAATTATCAATAAAAGAATTACGTAAGAAATTGAAGGAATATGGAGAAACATCGGGGTACAAGATCAACGCAAAGAAAAGTGAAGTGATGCCAATGCATAATACGGATTATACAGAATTTAAAAAAGAATCGCCATTTAAATGGCAAACTCAAACAATCCAATACCTAGGTATTAGATTAGATAATAATTTAAGCCACCTGTACAAATTAAATTATCAGCCACTAATAAAGAAATTACAGGAAGACTTAGAACATTGGAAAGAATTACCACTAACGTTGATAGGGAGGGTAAATTGCATTAAAATGAACGTGTTCCCAAGGATACAATACCTATTTCAATTGCTACCAATTCCCTTAACAGAGAAATTCTTTAATGAACTAAAGAGAATAATAAGGACATTTTTATGGAAAGGGGGGAAACCGAGGATAGCGTTAGATAAATTAACAGAGAGGTACAACCAAGGTGGTTTGCAGTTAAAAAACTTCAAATATTATTATAGAGCAGCACAATTAAGGTATTTATCAGATTTTTATCAGACAAGGGAAAAACCAGATTGGACTAAGATAGAGCTGGATAAAATAGGGGAGAAGGTACCGGAACATATGCTTTATAAGTGGGATGAAAAGCTGGTGCAATATAAAAGCTCACCAGTACTGAGTCATTTACTCAATATATGGAAGAAGATTCACTTAGAAAGGAAAAAACCAAATTACCAACTACCAAAATTATTGACGGAAAATCGGCTAATCCCTTTTAAAATAGATAACATTTCCTTTAGAGAATGGGAGAGAAAAGGAATTAAAAGAATAGAAAATTGTTTTTTGGGAAATGATTTATTAACATTTGAACAAATGAAGTACAAATATGGAATGATATGTTTGCATATCATCAACTGAAAACCTACTTAAAGGATAAATTGGGAAACAGACTGTGATTACCAGAAGGAAGCAACTTTGAATATGTGATTACAGAAACCTATCTCCCTGTTTGTTAATGGGAACTAACAATCTCCCAAATCCCTGTTAATGGAAACTAACACTCTCCCAGCTCCCAGTTAATGGGATCTAACACTCTCCCAGCTCCCTGTATATGGGAACTAAAACTCTCCCCGCTCCCTGTTAATGGGAACTAACACTCACCCAGCTCCCTGTATATGGGAACTAACACTCTCTCAAATCCCTGTTAATGGAAACTAACACTCTCCCAGCTCCCAGTTAATGGGATCTAACACTCTCCCAGCTCCCAGTTAATGGGATCTAACATTCTCCCAGCTCCCTGTTAATGGGAACTGTTATGAGCCCAAAGGACCCCAAAACCCAGCAGGAATAGACATTCACCAAGACAAGTAGTTACTTAAACAAAAGTTGTTTTTGATTATCTTTAAACATGAAAACAAAATCAAACTTTAACTTATCTATATTAACATAACTTTCACAAATTAACCCCCTTTTAATTCTAAGACAATGGTCTTGATGTGTGTGTAAATTTAAGAAAAGTTATTTGGTTCACAGTTCAATCTCACATCTCATTCTTCTAAGTTCACTGGTTGAAAGCAATTCTTTTTTTAAAACTTTATTTATTCGTTCAAAAAACAAATAATATATGACATATGCAGCAATTAAACATGAACATGAACGTTTTTTTACATATGGAAAAAAAAGAAAAGGACCCCACCCCCTTCAGCCAACTCTCCTAAGGAGAGCCATAAAGAAAGAAAAAAAGAAAGAATATTAAAGAAAAAGTTAAATATACTTATTAAAATCTAGTCAATATAAATTGAAATGTAAATATTCTGAGTATAACAGCCACTTATTAATTAAAATTTTTTAATTATCATGCGAAACATATGTAATTTTTTCCATTATTAAACAATATTTCATCTCATTATGCCATCTATTAATATCAATCATATTTGTATCTTTCCACGTACTAGCAATACATTTTTTCGCTACGGATAAAGCTAAATATACAAAACCAAGCTGGGACTTATCTAATCCCAAACCTTTCAGAGGTTGCAAACTACCCAATAAAAATACTGTTGGATCTAAAACTTTTAAAATCTTATACAGGTATTCTAAAAACGATTGAATTTTCTTCCAAAAAGATTGTATATGTATACATATCCAAACAGCATGAAAAAAAGTTCCAACCGTATCACCACATCTAAAACACAAATCTGATTCATTAAAACCATATTTTTTAAAATTTTTCAGGTGTCAAATATAATTGATGTAAAAAATTGTAGCTAATCATTGCATAATGTGCATTTATCAATCTAGTTACACTATCATTACAGATATCTAACCAATCATCTTCAGAAAAAATAAAACCAATATCTGCTTCCCATTTAATTTTAGATCTATCCCAACCCTTTTTATCCATACCATCCTGTAAAATTTGATACATAGATGAAATATAACCCTCCTCTGTTACCTTCATAAGAAAAGTGTAAAATCATATCTCTACCAAACATACATTTTACCAAAGATCGAATTTGATAATAGAAAAACAAAGAGTTCTTATCAATACCAAAATCTTCCCTCATCTGATTAAAAGATAAAAACTTACCCTCTTTAAAACAATCTCCTAAAATTTTCACACCTTTAAATCTCCAATACAATAAACTTTGATTATGTATTGAAAAAGAAATGTTGATTATTATACAACGGAGTCAAAGCCAATAATTTATCCCTAGAGCCTGTCATTTTATTTTTCTTTATCCATAACTTCATTAAATGCTTTAGTATAGGCACATTATGTTGCTGTAACAAATTTATATTCCACCTAAACAAAAATTGATGTATTTCAAATTCAGAAATACTTGCCATCTCAATTTTAGCCCAACTAGGAGGCCATACCAAATCCATCAATGAACTAATAAGGCAATTCTTATACTGTGCACAGAATTCAATGTATATAAAGTTCACCAGGTTTTTGTGCTTGAAAGGTAAATGTTTACCACTCAGGAAGATTCTTTGGAGATTTACAGAGAGGGTGATTTGTTGTTTCAGGATTTCCACAACTGAGGTACCACCATTAGTCACCTCAATGTCTTGCTGATGAAACTTGTCCCACCAGGGTTCTCCAGATGATAAGCTCTTTTTTTCAGGCTACCACAGAGTTCCTTTCTGTTACACTTATTCCAAGCATAACATCAGACAGATAGCACTTCAAGCCATCTACCGCTCTGTTTCAGTTCCAACAAGCTTCCTGCTTGATTCAGCTGTGACTTTTCCATCTCTCCCTCTCTCTTCATCTGAGATAGCAACTTCCAGAAAGCCCATGTGATTCTCTCACTTGCAAAACCCCCGACCTTCTCCAGCAAACAATCGGAATTAGTCTTTTGCTCCCATCTCTTGTTTTAGGTAAACAAGAACCTAGGAATGAACTTTCTGTGACCACTTTATAGATCCTTGCAAACAGCAAAAGTGTCTCCAGTCCAAGACAATGGTCTATTCATTTTATGACGTCATTTCCATTAGCACCTACTTGTGAAATCTGCATAGCATTCTCCATAGTTTCTGTAAAGTTCACTGAATATGAATTCTTCAGTATTTCAAATAAGATCTGTTTTAAAATGTGTGTATGTATGTAACCTACTCTAATTTTACCACATTTTCCCAATACTATCCCATTACAGAACTAAGACTCTCCCAAATCCTGGTTAATGGGAACTAACACTCTCCCAGCTCCCTGTTAATGGGAACTAAAACTCTTCCAACTCCCTGTTAATGGGAATTAACACTCTCCCAAATCCCTGTTATTGATAGACAAAATTGCACAAACTGGCTATAAATGCTATTACTATTTATAATTCCTCATATTTGAAATGTTTGATCTCCCTGTTACTAACATACCCCTGTCAGTGCCTGCTATTGATATCTCATCTTCTAAGTCAGCCCCTCTGATTTAAAGATGAATTGTTCTGAGGAGTTCAAAAAGTCATGTGCATTGATTCTTTTCAGACAAGTTGTCATTGCAAACCCCTTAACATCATGAACTTGCTATACACCAGATTCCAGCTCTGGCGAAGGTTTTCAACGGAAACCTTAGCTCTGTTCCATCTCCAGCAGATGCAGTCAGATGTGCGGAGTCTTTCTGGCTTTTTCTGTTTTAAATTTCCATTCTTTTATTCATTCTCATTCACCACTGGGACATCATAGAGGGAGTTCTGGACCCAATAGCAAAAGCATCCAAGACAACTGGAGATCATACTCATCCACACAGATATAGTCCACACAACTATGTGGACATATGTGCAGATGACAGACACCCATCCACGTGACAGATACTTGATAGACACATTGGCATGAGAGACACATGATAGATACACACACACACACACACACACACACACACACACACACACACACACACACACGCACGCACATACACACGCTCGCTCATATATATATAGATATATATATATCTATATATATAGATATATATATGTATACACACACATATACAATCTTACAACTCACGATCAGAACACACGGAGACCCGCACTGACTGCATACATCCAGTGAAATAACTTTACAATCACATTCTCACAGATATCTCTGTTAGATGATAATATATATCATCCTTCTTCCTGTTACTTATATCTAACACATACTCAACGGCTAGTTACAGATACATATCACACTCCTAGATCCCAGTCACAGCTATCTAACATGCCCACAGATTCCCTTTACTGATACCTAACACGCATGGCTCTCCATAACTGATAATTAATGCAATCCCAGTTCTCTGTTCTTTATATGTAGCACACTCTCAGTTAAGGGCATAAGTTTGAGGTGAGGGGAGAAATTTAAAAGTGATCTGAGGGGTATGTTTTTCACCCAGAGAAAAATGGAACTCTGCTACAAGCAGACAGGGGAGGCAGTAGAAACATGTTTAAAGGTATTGGACAGGTATTCGAATGGATAAGGCATAGAGGGAGATGGGCTTCATGCAAGCAAATAGAATTGGTGTAGGTGGTCATCTCTACCAAGATGGGCTGAAAGACTAATTTCTGTGATGTTTATTTCTATGATCTTGTTTCCTGGTAGCAAGTTCTCTGTGATTAGTTTCTAACAAAATCAACAATCTCTGTCACTGAACATTGTCACAGATGGTTGTAACTGATTAACATACTCTCTGCACTTTAAAAGGTGAAATTTTGAGAGTACAGAGTTTGTATGTTCCTGTCAGGATTAAAGGCAAGGTTAACAGGCATAGGGAACCTGGTTTTTGAGGGATATTGAAGATCTGGTTCAGAAGAAGAGCGAAGTGCATAGCAGGTATAGGTAAAAACACACCAAAATGCTGGAGGAACTCAGCTGGTCTTTTCAGCGTCCATAGAAGATCAAAGATATATTGCTGACTGCTGAAGAAAGGCTCAGGCCTGAAATGACGGCAATGCAGGAACTTCATGACGTAAGTCCGTGTCCCATTCTGGATGACCAGTTGCATCTCAGGATGGACGTATGTCGGAATTGTGTACTTACATTGTTAATTGCCATCCTGCATCCGAAGGCTTGGTGCGGCCATCTTGGTGCCTGCGCGCATGTGCAGTGGATTCGCGTATTGGAGTTCAATTGGCACATGCGCAAGAGTTAAGTGCCCCAACGATATTAGAGTCACCCCCTTAACTCTTGTGCATGCACCAACTGAACTCCAATGTGTGAACCCATCGTGCTTGCGCCAATCAAAGACTTGCACATGTGCACAGGAATCAAGATGCTGCACCCAGCCTATGGACCCTGGGATGCCGACTAACAGGGTAAGTGTGCACATTTTGGCTCTTACATGCCCTGTATTCCTGTTATAGTTTGTCGAATACAACATAAAGTGTAAATTTTATTTTTTCTTATAGTTTTTTTAAAATCGGTCATTTGTGCAGATGGACGTAAGTTGCAAAGATTGCAAACTGGGGAGTATCTGTATATTTTTGTCTCCTATAGACACTGAAAAGACCAGCTGAATTCCTCCAGCATTTTGGGGTGTTTTTACTGCAATCACAGCATCTGCAGACATTTATGTTTCACAGCAGGTACAGGCAACACTTGTGATGGATTATGTTATCTTTTATATTGTATATAGATATTTTTTAAAGGAGATAAATTTTGGGGATTTTTTAGTTGGGTCATAAAAAGACACAAACATTTCACAACACAGATCTTATTTAAAATGCCAGCGGTCTACTCAAGCCAGACAGTCCAAGCTCCCAGTGCCTTTGTAAAGACAATGGAAACTGCTTTGCTGGAGGACTTCACAAGTAGGTGTTAATTGGACATGCTATGGAGTAATGAATTATTGTTTTGGAAAGCAACAGATGACTGGACGCAGATTGGGTCCAGTGCCGCAATCTCTCTAAGAAGGTCATGTGGTTTTGCAAGGAGGGAGAGAAAGAGAGAGAGAGAGAGAGAGAGAGAGAGGGGGGGAGAGAGAGAGAGAGAGAGAGAGAGAGAGAAAGAGAGAGAGAGTGTGTGCTGGTTTTCTGCAGTGGCTTTTGGAAGCTTCTTTGAAACCCCATTTTGAAGATGGGTTGTGAGTTCTTAGTTCAGCCTGTTCAAAGCCCTTGTGGTCCATACAAGAGGAGATGACCGGCTGTATAATGGTTCACCTGAGATAAGGGAAACAAAAAAGGAACATTTTTGTGGTGACCTGAAAGAAAGAGGTTATCTTCTGGAAAACCCTGATGGGGCAAGTTTCTTCAGCTGATCGAAAGGAATCAGTTTGTGTCCAACGAGCAACAAATCTCTCCCTGAAAACCAACAAGAACCTTCCTGAGCGGTAACCATTTACCTTTCAAGCACTAAAGCCTGGTGAACTTCATTAATGTTAAATTCTCAAGGAAGAAATCAAGAAGCTAAAATAAGATATGAGGTTGCTTTGACTGACAATGTGAAGGAAAATCCTAAGGTTTTTTACAGGTAAAGGCAAGAAAAAAGATGGAAGCACTGCTGGAGTTGTTGCTGTGGACATGATGGGAGTGTGGGTGCGGAGATATAGTCCTCCCGTGGGGTCCAACCGCTCAGTCAACTGTCGTTGGCTCCATGTGGGCTTTAAACGGTCCATTGAGGGAGCCAACGGTGGTCTTATTTGAAATCCTGCGATCGCGGGTCTGCGCCAAAGATGGCGGCACCTATTGTTCGGCAGCAGCCACGAGCAGCTGCAGGCTCCAAGGAACAGGGCCCAGCAGGACCCTGGGAAGATGATGCACCATCTGAGAAGGAGAAACAGAGGAGACAACCCGTGGGGATGGTGGTGACCACGGCAGTGGACCAGTGAGGGGGCACTGCGGCTGTGGGACCAGTTGCTTGCGGTGGGCTTCTGGCAGCTTGAGGTGAGCCCAAGGAAGCTGTGGGTTGCTGGAGACTGCTGTCAGGAGACTTGCACTAGGCTGCAGACTGCTGGAGACTTAGCTGGCACTGGCTGGATGGGCACCAAGTATCAGAACTGGGATGTGAGGAGGTGCCAAGGTTGCTAAAGGGTTCCTGTCTGTGTCAGGAATTCAGATCCTGGAGCTCGGGTCTCCAATGATTTGGACTGGACTTAAATTGATAATAAATTGAATCTTCTTCAATCTTCAGGTATATTAAGAGCAAAAGGATGGCAAGGTACAAAATTGGTCCCTTTGAAGATCAGAATGGACAGCTGTATATATGAGCCAGAAGAGATGGGGAAGATCTTAAATGGTTATTTTGAATCAGTATTTACTCAGGAAACTGGCACAGAGTTTAGGGAGGTAAGGAAAACAAACAGTGAGGTCATGGAACTGAAACAGATGGAAAAGGAAGAAGTGATTGCGAATAAATCCCCAGGGGCTGACAAGGTATTTTCTCCGACCTTAAAGGAGGCCAGTGAAGAAATTTCACGGGCTCTGCAAAGAATATTAAAAACACATTGCTCAAAAAAGGCTCCAAAATTAACCCTGGAAATTATAGGATAGTGAGTCTGTCGACAGTAGTAAGTAAATTATTGGAAGTTGTTCGACGAGAACAAATATCCAAGTATTTGGATAGCCAAGGATTGATTAGAGATAGTCAACATGGCTTTGTGCATGCTAGATCTTGTTTAACATTGGTTAAACATTAGAGATTTTTGAGGAGCTTACCACGAAAGTTGATGAAGGAAAGGCTGTGGATGTTGTCTACATGGACTTTAGTAAGGTCTTTGGCAAGATTCATCTGCTAGATGTTCATGGTGAAGTGATAAACTGGATTCGACATTGGCTATACAGGAGAACCCAGAGAATGGGAGTGGATGATTGCTTCTCAGACTGGAGGCCTCAGGGGTTGGTGCTGGGACCATTGTTGTTTGTCATCTATATCAATGATCTGGATGATAACGTGGTACATTGGATCAGCAGGTTTCCAGATGACACGAAGATTGGAGGTGTGGTGGACAGTGAAGAAGGCTTTCAAATCTTGGACCAGTTGGAAAAATGGGCTAAAAAATGTCAGGTGGAATTTAATGCAGACAAGTGTGAGGTGTTGCATTTTGAAGGACAAACCAAGAATGAACATATATGGTAAATGGTTGGGCACTGAGGAGTGTGGCTTTCATAAATCAAAGTATTGAGTACAGGAGTTGGGATATTATGGTAAAGTTGTATAAGACATTAGTGAGGCCAACTTTGGAGTATTGTGTGCAGTTTTAGTCACCTAACTATAGGAAATATATCAATAAGATAGTGAGGGCAGAGAAGATTTACTCGGTTGCTGCCCAGATTTTAGGAATTGAGTTACAGGGAAAGGTTAAACAGGTTAGGACTTTATTCCCTGGAGTGTAGAAGAATGAGGGAGATGTGATAGAGGCATTTAAAATTATGAGAGGGACAGACAGAGTAGATGTAGGTAGGTTTTTTTGTATTTAGGATAGGTGAGATACAAACCAGGGGGCATGGGTGAAAGGGGAAAAGTTTAGGGGGAACATTTGGGAGGAACCTCTTCATACAGAGAGTGGTGGGAGTATGGAACAAGCTGGCAGCTGAAGTGGTGAATGCGGGCTCAATTTTAACATTTTTTTTGAATATTTTATATTTGATTTTCAAAGACTCACACAAATTCAAGCAAACAATACAATCTCCTTCATCAATAATGTATAACATGCAGAGTCTATTTTTAACCCTACCCCTCCCATACGCTAATGCAACAAGGAAATTATATAAATGAAACAAATATATCAGTGAAGTCACAAACCTTTATGGGAATATAACAAAAACCCAAAGAAACTTAAAATAAAAAAAGATAAGGAACAAAATACGAGAGCCCATCATCTGCGCCACTACCCACTTCATCGATCTCAATTATTTCCTTGCTGGCATGGATTGTTGCTTTTCCTTTATTCAGAAGGGGTAGAATTACATCTGTGGACCAATGTGCTGCAGATAGGGTTGCCCTAATGAATGTGCCATATTTCCTCCTTAAATTATATGTGATTTTCTTCAGGGAATACAACTCTGCATTTCCATATTCCATCGTGTAATATTTAGTTGGGAGTCGGACTTCCTCGTGACCGCTATACACTACCTGGTTACCACCAAGGTGACCATCACAAACTGAATTTGGTACTTGAGTTCACGTCCATAATATTTCCCAGAAGGTACAATTCCGGATCTGGTGGAAAATCCACCTTTGTAATTTTTTTCAGAATGTCCCCCAGATCCTCCCAGAAGGATCTCACCTTTGTGCACAGTCAGGTTGAGTGGATAAAGGTTCCAATCTCCACACCACACCTAAAGCACATTTCTGATATAGATTTAAGTAGTTTTTGTGATGTGAGGTGGAGTTATATTGCACCATGAATAACAGCTGTCATATTGTGATGGAATATATCATATTTTATATTGTGTATATAGATATGTTTTTGAAGGAGATAGATTGTGGGGTTTAGTGTAGGTCACAAGCAAACAGAACAC
The DNA here is from genome assembly GCF_036971445.1 of Narcine bancroftii. NCBI lineage: Eukaryota > Metazoa > Chordata > Chondrichthyes > Torpediniformes > Narcinidae > Narcine > Narcine bancroftii. Next base: position 281,962,711 of record NC_091471.1, read on the forward strand.
TTCACAAAACAGATCTCATTTAAAATGCAAGAGCTCTGCTCAAACCAGACACCCTGGACCCAGGGCCTTTGTAAAGACAATAAAAACTGATTTGTTAAAGGTTTTCACAAGGAGGTGAAAATAGAAGAACCTGACCTCAAAAGATTTCACAAGTAGGTGTTAACTGGACATGCCATGGAGTAATGGATTATTGTTTTGAAAGCAACAGATGAATGGGCTCAGAAGTTTGGGTCTAGTGCCGCAATCTGACTGGTTGCAGTTTGCTGTTCTAAGAAGGTCATAAACATAGAAACATAGAAGATAGGAGCAGGAGTAGGTCATTCAACCCTTCGAGCCTGCTCCACCATTCAACGAGATCATGGCTGATCTTAAAGTTCAGTACCCCGTCCCCGCCTTCTCTCCGTAACCTTTAATACCCTTATACTGAAGAAATATATCTAATTCCCTGCCTCTACTGCCCTCTGTGGCAATGAATTCCACAGATTCACCACCCTCTGGTTCAATAAATTCCTCCTCATCTCGGTCCTAAATGGTTTGCTTATTATCCTCAAACCATGGCCCCGGGTTCTGGATTTTCCCATCCTTGGAAACATCCCATCTGCATCCATTCTGTCCAGTCCTGTCAGAATTTTATATGTCTCTATGAGATCCCCTCTCAATCTTCTAAACTCCAGCGAGTACAATCCCAATTTGCGCAATCCTTCCTCATAAGTCATTCCTGCCATTCCAGGTATCAGCCTGGTGAATCGCCTTTGCACTCCCTCCATTGCAAGAACATCCTTCCTTAGATAAGGTGACCAAAACTGCACACAATACTCCAGGTGTGGTCTCACCAAGGCCCTGTACAGCTGCAGTAAGGAATCCTTGTTCCTATACTTAAACCCTCTTGATATGAAGGCCAACATACCATTTGCCTTTTTAACCGCCTGCTGTACCTGCATGCTCGCCTTCAGAGACTGGTGTACAAGTACCCCTAGGTCTCTCTGCACTACCCCATCTCTTAATCTATTGCCATTCAAATAGAAATCTGCCCTCCGGTTTGTATTACCAAAGTGGATAACTTCACATTTATCCACATTGTAGTGCATTTGCCATGTAACTGCCCAGTCCCTCAATTTATCCAAATCACACTGGAGCTTCCTGACCCCCTCTTCCGTGCACACAACCCCTCCTAGCTTAGTGTCATCTGCAAATTTGGAGATATTACATCCAAGCCCCTCATCCAGATCATTAATGTAAATTGTGAACAGCTGGGGTCCCAGTACAGATCCCTGTGGCACCCCACTGGTCACCGCCTGCCACTCAGAAAATGAGCCATTTATCCCAACTCTCTGTCTTCTACCTGCCAGCCAGTTCTCAATCCACATCAATACTTTGCCCCCAATCCCATGTGCCTTGATTTTGTAAGCCAGTCTTTTATGCGGGACCTTATTGAAGGCCTTTTGGAAGTCCAGGTACACCACATCCACTGGCTCTCCCCCATCGATTTTACCTGTCACCATCTCAAAGAATTCCAATAGATTTGTCAAGCACGATTTACCTTTTGTAAATCCATGGTGACTCTGTTCGATCCCTTCTCTGCTAGTCATATGCTCCGCTATTACATCCTTAATAATGGATTCCATCATTTTGCCAACTACTGATGTAAGGCTCACCGGCCTATAATTCCTCACTTTTTCTCTACCCCCCTTTTTAAATAGTGGGTTAACATTAGCTACCCTCCAATCCATGGGTACTGATCCTGAGTCTATCGAGTTCTGGAAAATAATTCTTAAAGCATCTGCTATCTGAATGGCCACTTCCTTAAGTATCCTAGGATGTAGATTATCAGGCCCTTGGGATTTATCTGCCTTCAATCCCATCAATTTCCCCAAGACCATGACCTTAGAGATACTGATTTCTTTCAGTTCCTCCCTTGCATTAGTCTCTATGTTTCCCAACATCCTTGGGAGGTTATTTGTCTCCTCTCTTGTAAAAACAGAACTAAAGTAAGAATTTAATTGGTCTGCCATTTCCTTATTCCCCATTATATATTCCCCTGATTTTGCAGTCGGTTTTTATATTTGCCGCAAGCTTACTTTTGTAATTTATTTTTGCTCTCTTGAATAATCCCTTTGTCCTCCTTTGGTGCATCTTGAACTGCTCCCAGTCTTCGGTTGTGGTACTTTTTTTGGCCAATTGATATACTCTCTCTTTGGACCTAATGCTGTCTCTAATTTCCCTTGTTATCCACGGTTGAGTCAGAGAGAGAGAGAGAGAGAGAGAGAGAGAGAGAGAGAGAGAGAAGAGACCAAACAGGCTTTCTCTGAGAGAGAGAGAACTGGTTTCTGCAGGCATGGCAGCTTGTTGAAAATGGGTTGTGAGTTCTGAATTCAGTCTGTTGAAAACTCTTGTGGTCCATACAAGAGGAAATGGCTGGCTGGAGTGTTTCACCTGAAATAAGGGAAACAAAAGGAAATCTGTGGTGACCTGCAGAAGAAGAGGTTATCATTTGGAAAACTGTGATGGAGCAAGTTTCTTTGGCAAGACACTGAAGTGGCTGATCAGAGGGAATCAGTTTGTGTCCAACGAGCAACAAATCTCTCTCTCTGAAACCAACAAGAACCTTCCTGACTAATTACCTTTAAGCCCCTGAGCTTGGTGAAAATTCATAAATGTTCAATTCTGTGCACAATATAGGAATTGCCTGATACTGGTGAACTTGGAGGAGTGAGAAATGAGATTGGACTGTGAATCCAATAATTTTTCTGAACTTACACACACATTAAATACACGTGTTTAGAATTAGAAGGGGGGTTGTTAATAGTAATAAGTTAAAGTTTGATCCTGTTTTTATGTTTAAAGAAAATTAAAAATGTCTTTTGTTTAAGTAACCATTTATCTTGGTGAACTTCTGCTGGGTTTTAGGGTCCACTGGGTCCGTAACAATGTTGTTCCGACACAGATCTGATCAGCACCCCTTGTGGATTGTTGTGCCCAAGTCTGACTCCCACCTTTCCCTCGCTTAATTTTAACAGTTAAGAATAATTTGGACAGGTACGTGGTTGGGAGGGTTATGGAGAGATATGGACTGGTGCAGGTCAGTGGGACAATTGTTCGGCACAAACTAGAAGGGCTGAAGTGTTCTATGGTTCTATTCTTCCATTATCGCACTCACAGTTCTACTCTCATTTGTGATATATTATCAGTTCACTGATAATCACTAACCCAGTCAAAGCTCCTGCCTGCCTGGAATTGCTTATCAAGCACAATCATTAATATCAGACAGTTTCCTGTTGCTGATGTATAATCATATTAAAGGGCTCTGTTACTGAAATCTAACACATTGTCTGCTTATTGTTACTGATACCTTACACACTCACTACTTCTTGATGTCATACAGGCAAGTCTGCAGACACAGGGGTCGAGTGCACTAATCATACCTGCTGGAGAAATTCAGCAGGCCACACATCATCCATAGGATATAAAGGGTACCCAATGTTTTTTTATATAATTTTTTTATTTAATACTTCACCATGAACTATTTCAATAACAATATATACAAACATTCATCATTTAAATATACACAGACATTTTTTTCCCCCTCCCTTCCTCCCACCCTCCCGACCCCTATAACATAAAGCAAGAACAAAAGAAAGAAGAAAAATAAATAAGCAATAAAAGAACTGTGGAAGAAATTGAATTAATGTTGGACTAAGTAAAAAAGTACGACTTAGCTTAAATCATGTTATTGCAAAACTGTTATATCATGAAGCCGATACCATGACTCACAGGGAATGATTAATTAATAGGGGTCTTCCAAGAACAAACAAACTGCTAGATAAGAACAGAATGCTCTCTAATCACCAACCTTTGTTCCCATGATCATGTTAAACACATCCTCTGTAAAGTTGTTTGGCTCCGTAATTTCATGATCACGTCAAATATGAGAAAAGACTGTTCATCTCTGCCTATAAAAGGCCGACTCCTGTAACATTAGGTCGTGCAGATGCCGGACCTCTGCAGGACGCACCCTCAATAAAGTGGAGGTTAGAATCTTACCATTTGTGTTAGTTATTTAATTAACTAAATCGAGTAGAATTTTCTTAACAAGAACACAAAAGAAAAAAGAAAAAAAAGGAAAAAGAAATCGTGTCGCCCAAAATTCTATATTTAAGTATTTTCGTACTACAGGTAGTAGCTAATCACTTTTAGAGCTGGAGGTCTGAAATCAGCGGTTTCTAATATACTCTATGTATGGTTCCCAAATTTCTTCAAATAAAGTATTTTGACTTTTAGATTGTAGGTATTTTTTTCCAATGGAATACACTTGTTCATTTCTATGTGCCATTGTGTATTTTTAAGGTTGCCTCCATTTCCCAAGGGTACTCAACATTTTGGACCTGGGTCCATTAAATAAGCTATGTGATGAAGGACCCAGGCCTGAAATATTGGTTACCCTTTATTTCTGATAGAAGCTGCAAGACCTGCTGAGATTCTCTAGCATGTTTGTGTATTTTACTAAAGCAAGAAAATCTGCAGACTAGAGGAACTCAGCTGGTCAAACAGTCTACTTTATGTAGCAAAGATAAAGATGCAGAACCAACAATTATCCTATGATTCTTGACTTTTGCAATATAAAGTTATGCTGTTTGACCTGCTGAGATTTTCCAGCATTATGTTTTTAATGTTTGAGTATTACTCGTTATTGATGTCTAGTAATCTCACAATCTGTGAAACTGACATCCAACAGACTCACATCTCCCTGTCACTAATATCTAAGAGAGTTTTAACAATGTTAAGTAACCAACTCATATCTGTAACCATAGCAAACTCCCTTACAGCTGTTTGTTATTGATATCTAACATGCTCACAACTTCATGATTTTGATATATAACACGATCAAAGTTACCAGTGACTGATAGCTAACACATTCATGGTGCCAGTACTGATATTCAAAACACTCGGAACTCCATTAGGCTTACAGCAGGGAAACAGGTCATGTGCCCAGCCTGTCCATGCCAATATCTAACAGGTTTGCAGCTCTGCTACAGATATCTGACACACTCACAGCTCCTGATACAGATATTAAACACACTCACAGCTCCTGAGACAGATATTAAACACACTCACAGCTCCTGATACACATATCTGACACACTCACAGCAACTGATACAGATATTAACACACTCACAGCACCTGAGACAGATATTAACACACTCACAGCTCCTGATACAGATATTAAACATACTCACAGCTCCTGATACAGATATCTGACACACTCACAGCAACTGATACAGATATTAACACACTCACAGCACCTGAGACAGATATTAACACACTCACAACTCCTGATACAGATATTAAACACACACACAGCACCTGAGACAGATATTAACACACTCACAACTCCTGATACAGATATTAAACACACTCACAGCACCTGAGACAAATATTAACACACTCACAACTCCTGATACAGATATTAAACACACTCACAGCTCCTGATACACATATCTGACACACTCACAGCTCCTGATACAGACATTAAAAACACTCACAGCTCCTGATACACATATCTGACACACTCACAGCAACTGATACAGATATTAACACACTCACAGCACCTGAGACAGATATTAACACACTCACAACTCCTGATACAGATATTAAACACACTCACAGCACCTGAGACAGATATTAACACACTCACAACTCCTGATACAGATATTAAACACACTCACAGCTCCTGAGACAGATATTAACACACTCACAACTCCTGATACAGATATTAAACACACTCACAGCACCTGAGACAGATATTAACACACTCACAACTCCTGATACAGATATTAAACACACTCACAGCTCCTGAGACAGATATTAACACAGTCACAACTCCTGATACAGATATTAAACACACTCACAGCTACTGATACAGATATTAAATACACTCACAGCTCCTGATACAGATATCTGACACACTCACAGCTCCTGATACAGATATTAGACACACTCACAGCTCCTGATACAGATATCTGACACACTCACAGCTCCTGATACTGATATAAAACACACTCACAGGTCCTGATGCTTATATTAAACACACTCACAACTTCTGATACAGATATTAAACACACTCACAGCTCCTGATACAGATATCTGACACATTCACAGATCCTGATACTGATATTAAACACACTTACAGCTCCTGATACTGATATTAAGCACGCTCACAGCTCCTGATACTGATATTAAACACACTCACAGCTCCTGATACAGATATCTGACACACTCACAGCTTCTGATACAGATATCTGACACACACACAGCTCCTGATACATATATCTGACACATTAACAGCTCCTGATACTGATATTAAACACACTCACAGCTCCTGATACTGATATAAAACACACTCACAGCTCCTGATACAGATATTAACACACTCACAACTCCTGATACAGATATTAAACACACTCACAGCACCTGAGACAGATATTAACACACTCACAACTCTTGATACAATATTAGACACTCTCACAGCTCCTGATACAGATATCTGACACACTCACAGCTCCTGATACAGATATTTGACACACTCACAGCTCCTGATACTGATATAAAACACACTCACAGGTCCTGATGCTTATATTAAACACACTCACAACTCCTGATACAGATATTAGACACACTCACAGCTCCTGATACAGATATCTGACACATTCACAGATCCTGATACTGATATTAAACACACTTACAGCTCCTGATACTAATATTAAGCACACTCACAGCTCCTGATACTGATATTAAACACACTCATAGCTCCTGATACAGATATTAGACACACTCACAGCTCCTGATACTGATATTAAACACACTCACAGCTCCTGATACAGATATCTAAAACAATCACAGCTCCTGATACAGATATCTGACACACTCACAGCTCCAGATACAGATATCTGACACACTCACAGCTCCTGATACAGATATCTGACACATTCACAGCTCCTGATACTGATATTAAACACACTCACAGCTCCTGATACTGATATAAAACACACTCACAGCTCCTGATACAGATATTAAACACACTCACAGATCCTGATACTGATATTAAACACACTCACAGATCCTGATACAGATATTAAACACATTCACAGCTCCCGATACAGATATTAAACACACTCACAGCTCCTGATACAGATATTAAACACACTCACAGCTCCTGATACTGATATCTGACACACTCACAGCTTCTGATACTGATATTAAACACATTCACAGCTCCTGATACTGATATTAAACACACTTACAGCTCCTGATACTGATATTAAACACAATCACAGCTCCTGATACAGATATTAAACACACTCACAGCTCCTGATACTGATATTAAACACATTCACAGCTCCTGATACAGATATTAAACACACTCACAGCTCCTGATACTGATATTATACACACTCACAGATCCTGATACAGATATTAAACACACTCACAGCTCCTGATACAGATATCTGACACACTCACAGCTCCTGATACAGATATTAAACACATTCACAGCTCCTGATACAGATATTAAACACACTCACAGCTCCTGATACTGATATAAAACACACTCACAGCTCCTGATACAGATATTAAACACACTCACAGCTCCTGATACTGATATTATACACACTCACAGATCCTGATACAGATATTAAACACACTCACAGCTCCTGATACAGATATCTGACATATTCACAGCTCCTGATACTGATATTAAACACACTCACAGCTCCTGATACTGATATAAAACACACTCACAGCTCCTGATACTGATATTAAACACACTCACCGCTCCTGATATAGACATTAAACACACGCACAGCTCCTGATACTGATATTAAACACACTCACAGCTCCTGATACTGATATTAAACACACTCACAGCCCCTGATACTGATATTAAACACACTCACAGCTCCTGATACTGATAATAAACACACTCACAGCTCCTGATACAGATATTAAACACACTCACAGCTCCTGATACTGATATCTGACACACTCACAGCTTCTGATACTGATATTAAACACACTTACAGCTCCTGATACTGATATTAAACACAATCACAGCTCCTGATACTGATATTAAACACACTCACAGCTCCTGATACTGATATAAAACACACTCACAGCTCCTGATACAGATATTAAACACACTCACAGCTCCTGATACTGATATTATACACACTCACAGATTCTGATACAGATATTAAACACACTCACAGCTCCTGATACAGATATCTGACACACTCACAGCTCCTGATACAGATATTAAACACATTCACAGCTCCTGATACAGATATTAAACACACTCACAGCTCCTGATACTGATATAAAACACACTCACAGCTCCTGATACAGATATTAAACACACTCACAGCTCCTGATACTGATATTATACACACTCACAGATCCTGATACAGATATTAAACACACTCACAGCTCCTGATACAGATATCTGACACACTCACAGCTCCTGATACAGATATTAAACACACGCACAGCTCCTGATACTGATATTAAGCACACTCACAACTCCTGATACAGATATTAAATACACTCACAGCTCCTGATACAGATATTAAACACACTCACAGCTCCTGATACAGATATCTGACACACGCACAGCTCCTGATACTGATATTAAACACATTCACAGCTCCTGATACTGATATTAAGCACACTCACAGCTCCTGATACAGATATTAAACACACTCACAACTCCTGAGACAGATATTAAATACACTCACAGCTCCTGATACAGATATTAAACACACTCACAGCTCCTGATACAGTTATCTGACACACTCACAGCTCCTGATACTGATATTGAACACACTCACAGCTCTTTATACTGATATTAAACACACTCACAGCTCCTGATACGGATATCTGACGCCCTCACAGCCCCTGATACAGATATTAAACACATTCACAGCTCCTGATACAGATATTAAACACACTCACAGCTCCTGATACAGATATCTGACACACTCACAGCTCCTGATACTGATATTAAACACATTCACAGCTCCTGATACTGATATTAAGCACACTCACAGCTCCTGATACAGATATTAAACACACTCACAACTCCTGATACAGATATTAAATACACTCACAGCTCCTGATACAGATATTAAACACACTCACAGCTCCTGATACAGATATCTGACACACTCACAGCTCCTGATACTGATATTAAACACACTCACAGCTCCAGATACAGATATCTGACACACTCACAGCTCCTGATACAGATATCTGACACATTCACAGCTCCTGATACTGATATAAAACACACTCACAGCTCCTGATACAGATATTAAACACACTCACAGATCCTGATACTGATATTAAACACACTCACAGATCCTGATACAGATATTAAACACATTCACAGCTCCCGATACAGATATTAAACACACTCACATCTCCTGATACAGATATTAAACACACTCACAGCTCCTGATACTGATATCTGACACACACACAGCTTCTGATACTGATATTAAACACACTACAGCTCCTGATACTGATATTAAACACAATCACAGCTCCTGATACTGATATTAAACACACTCACAGCTCCTGATACTGATATAAAACACACTCACAGCTCCTGATACAGATATTAAACACACTCACAGCTCCTGATACTGATATTAAACACACTCACAGCTCCTGATACAGATATTAAACACACTCACAGCTCCTGATACTGATATTATACACACTCACATATCCTGATACAGATATTAAACACACTCACAGCTCCTGATACAGATATCTGACACACTCACAGCTCCTGATACAGATATTAAACACTTTCACAGCTCCTGATACAGATATCTGACACACTCACAGCTCCTGATACAGATATTAAACACACTCACAGATCCTGATACTGATATTAAACACACTCACAGATCCTGATACAGATATTAAACACATTCACAGCTCCCGATACAGATATTAAACACACTCACATCTCCTGATACAGATATTAAACACACTCACAGCTCCTGATACTGATATCTGACACACTACAGCTTCTGATACTGATATTAAACACACTACAGCTCCTGATACTGATATTAAACACAATCACAGCTCCTGATACTGATATTAAACACACTCACAGCTCCTGATACTGATATAAAACACACTCACAGCTCCTGATACAGATATTAAACACACTCACAGCTCCTGATACTGATATTAAACACACTCACAGCTCCTGATACAGATATTAAACACACTCACAGCTCCTGATACTGATATTATACACACTCACATATCCTGATACAGATATTAAACACACTCACAGCTCCTGATACAGATATCTGACACACTCACAGCTCCTGATACAGATATTAAACACTTTCACAGCTCCTGATACAGATATCTGACACACTCACAGCTCCTGATACAGATATTAAACACACTCACAGCTCCTGATACTGATATAAAACACACTCACAGCTCCTGATACAGATATTAAACACACTCACAGCTCCTGATACTGATATTATACACACTCACAGATCCTGATACAGATATTAAACACACTCACAGCTCCTGATACAGATATCTGACACATTCACAGCTCCTGATACAGATATTAAACACACGCACAGCTCCTGATACTGATACTAAACACACTCATAGCTCCTGATACTGATATTAAACACACTCACCGCTCCTGATATAGACATTAAACACACGCACAGCTCCTGATACTGATAGTAAACACACTCACAGCTCCTGATACTGATATTAAACACACTCACAGCCCCTTATACAGATATTAAACACACTCACAGCTCCTGATACTGATATTAAACACACTCACAGCTCCTGATACTGATAATAAACACACTCACAGCTCCTGATACAGATATTAAACACACTCACAGCTCCTGATACTGATATCTGACACACTCACAGCTTCTGATACTGATATTAAACACACTTACAGCTCCTGATACTGATATTAAACACAATCACAGCTCCTGATACTGATATTAAACACACTCACTGCTCCTGATACTGATATAAAACACACTCACAGCTCCTGATACGGATATTAAACACACTCACAGCTCCTGATACAGATATCTGACACACTCACAGCTCCTGATACTGATATTATACACACTCACAGATCCTGATACAGATATTAAACACACTCACAGCTCCTGATACAGATATCTGACACACTCACAGCTCCTGATACAGATATAAACACATTCACAGCTCCTGATACAGATATTAAACACACTCACAGCTCCTGATACTGATATAAAACACACTCACAGCTCCTGATACAGATATTAAACACACTCACAGCTCCTGATACTGATATTATACACACTCACAGATCCTGATACAGATATTAAACACACTCACAGCTCCTGATACAGATATCTGACACACTCACAGCTCCTGATACAGATATTAAACACACGCACAGCTCCTGATACTGATATTAAGCACACTCACAACTCCTGATACAGATATTAAATACACTCACAGCTCCTGATACAGATATTAAACACACTCACAGCTCCTGATACAGATATCTGACACACTCACAGCTCCTGATACTGATATTAAACACATTCACAGCTCCTGATACTGATATTAAGCACACTCACAGCTCCTGATACAGATATTAAACACACTCACAACTCCTGAGACAGATATTAAATACACTCACAGCTCCTGATACAGATATTAAACACACTCACAGCTCCTGATACAGATATCTGACACACTCACAGCTCCTGATACTGATATTGAACACACTCACAGCTCTTTATACTGATATTAAACACACTCACAGCTCCTGATACGGATATCTGACGCCCTCACAGCCCCTGATACAGATATTAAACACATTCACAGCTCCTGATACAGATATTAAACACACTCACAGCTCCTGATACAGATATCTGACACACTCACAGCTCCTGATACTGATATTAAACACATTCACAGCTCCTGATACTGATATTAAGCACACTCACAGCTCCTGATACAGATATTAAACACACTCACAACTCCTGATACAGATATTAAATACACTCACAGCTCCTGATACAGATATTAAAAACACTCACAGCTCCTGATACAGATATCTGACACACTCACAGCTCCTGATACTGATATTGAACACACTCACAGCTCTTTATACTGATATTAAACACACTCACAGCTCCTGATACGGATATCTGACGCCCTCACAGCCCCTGATACAGATATTAAACACATTCACAGCTCCTGATACTGATATTAAGCACACTTACAGCTCCTGATACAGATGTATGACACACTCACAACTCCTGTTACTGTCTCCAAGCACATTCAAATTCTGTGTTCCTGAAACTCATCTGTAGCTCCCACTTAATGATACCTAGTACAGCAAGAATTCACTGCCACCGATACCTGACACACTGCCAGCACAATATTACAAATACCTCACCCTCTGACAACACTCTGTGACTAATATCTCTCTGCACACTCACTGTACCCAGCTCCTCGATGTGAAAAGGCTACCAGTTTCCTGTGCCAATATATAACACACATCATGAACCCTTTCACTAATTTCCAGTCTACTCCCATCTTTTCACAATCTGAAACTCAGATACATATAGTAGAGTAACAGAGCCTTTGATTCTCCAAGTCCACGCTGATCTGCTTACAAATTTTATTCTTTGATTTGGACTCAATTGGACTTGGGACTTACACAATTCCACAGAAAGAGCTTTAATGCTGACTCCCTTTCCTTGTGATTGATATTTAACCACAAGCCGTTTCTTAAATGTGATACACTCCAATTTCAATTTTACTTACACTTCAGGCCCTCACTGATATTGAAAACGCTTACTGTGATGTTACCCATTTACACACACAAACACACTCTTGAATGCCCACACACACACACACACACACACACACACACACACACACACACACACACACACACACACACACACACACACACACACACACACACACACACACACACACACACACCCTAATGCACAAATGTCCATACACATGTATGCACCCACATGTGCAGTTACCCACATACATGCAATGCACATACACATGTATGCACACACACACATACATGCATGCACACACATGCTTGCATGCACGGGCGCACATACACACACACATTGGACCTCACATGGAGCTCCATGTTGACGAGATCTAGAGACCAAAGCTAACGCGTGCTTAGGTCTCTGTGACCAACATCTAACACGCTCACAGCGTTAACTAACATGTTCACTGTTACTGGTATCCCAACTCTTTCTTCCTCATATCCACATTCTACCTTTTATTGATATTCACCATTCACACAGTTCCTTGTTACTGATAACTGACATATGCCTGGTTTTCAGCTGTTTCTGGATTCCTGCTAAAGTAATTAAACACACTCCCAATTTTCACCTTTGGATAACTAATAGTCCAGTTGCATGTCTAACACACTCATTGCGACTTAATATCTAACATGCACACGGCCCTAGTCATTGAAGTCTAACAGACTTGCTGATTTTTGTTGGTAACCCACAAGTCCTGGAGAAACCTCGGTGTCCTGTGCTCTCCAGATCTTCCCTCCTGATTTTGATCATGCCCCCAGTGTTCTGTCAGTGATATTAATAAGCTTCCTGTTACTGAATTCACACACACTCCTAATTTGCTGCTACTACCATTATCAAAAACACTCCCAGCTACTGATAACTAGTACATGTATAGCTTCCTGAACGCAGTCGCAAATAGCTCCCAGCTCTCTGATACTGAGAGCTAAATCTCTTCCTGGTTCTTGTTACTGGTGCACATCTCACTTTCAGCTTCCTGTTCCTGACATCAAACGCACTCACCGCTCCCACTTGCTTAGATCTGACATGCTTCTAGCTGCATGTTAATGATATACAGCAAACGAAGGCTCCCTGCTTCGGATATCTAACACATTCACGAATCTGTTATTGTTTGGACCATCTCTATCTTCCTGAAATTCAGCTTACTCACAGTTCCTGTCACTCGTCCAGATATTGATGCAGAACATACTCACATATCTGTAACTGAAATCTAGCACACTTACTGACCCATTCATCAGCTGTATTAAGCTGAAAGTGAGTTCCTGATCAGATTTTAAAATTTCAGATTTATTGTCAGACTACATACATGACACCACAAACATCCCTGAGATTCTGTTTTCTGAAGGCCAGGCAGAATTGCCACTTATTGATAATCTAAAAAAAACTGTACACAACGTAGACATATAAACGTATAAAATAAAGAACTGGAAACAGATAAAGGAAGTAATCAAACTGACTGCAATACAGAGAAATTTTATTTAAATCAATAAAGTCCCTGATTGAGTTTGTTGTTGAGGAGTCTGATGGTGGAGGGGTAGCAGCTGTTCCTGAACCTGGTGGGTGCGAGCCTTGTGGCACCTTTCCTGAGAGCAGCAGCGAGAACAGAGCACGTGCTGGGTGGCAACGGCTGCGTTCCCCGTAGATGTACTCAATAGAGGGGAGGGTTTTGCCTGTGATATCCTGGGCTGTGTCCATTACTTTCTTTGGAGGGCTTTACACTCAAGGGTATTGGTGTCCCCCTCCCAGACCGTGATACAGCCAGTCAGCACTCTTTCCGCCACACCTCTTAGGAATTTACCAGGGTTTCTGGTGTCATACCAAACCTCCGCAAACTCCTGAGGGAGTAGAGGCGCTGACGTGCTTTCTTCACGATGCCATTAGTATTGGGGCCAAGATCTCCAACACTATCTTACCTTTCACCTTTAACCCATGTCCTCTGGTTCTTTTCTCACCCAATCTCAGTGGGAAGAGCCTGCTTGCATTTACTATTTACTCTATCTAAATCCCTCATAACCATTCATATGAGATATACTCTTTCAATTTTTAAAATTTAGACATACAGCACAGTAACATGCCATTTCGGCCCACGAGTCCGTGCCACTCAATTAACCTATACCCCACCCCTCTGAATGGTGGGAGGAAACTGGAGACCCCAGAAGAAACCCACACAGACACAGAAAAAACATGCAAACTCTTTACAGACAGCGTGGGATTCAAACACATTGGTCCCGATCACTGGTTCTGTAAAGGCGTTGCGCTCAACAAATAACTCCTTGTTATTTATAACGCACACAAACATACCTCTCTGTAAAAATAATCAAAGAGATGCTCCTTTTGATATTGAAAGTATTCATCATTCTGTTCATTAAAGCTACCAGACTGACAGCTTTATATTATTAATTTCAAAGCTAATTGTTATCGATCTGTGACTGATATGGGAAATGCTCACAGCTCTGTAACATGCGCTAATATAATGGCTACTACGAGGATCTAACTTATTCCCCAGTTTTCTTCTACTGTCGTCCTGAATTTTACTTGCGATCAAGGTTCACATTTTGAGATCCTTGACTCCCTGATGATCTTCTCCTGCCTGTATCTGATAACGACGTGCGGGCTGCCTTCAGGAGAGTGAAACCATGGAAAATATCTGCTCTGGACAGAGTACCCGGCCGAGTATTAAAAACATGTGCTGACCAACCTGCCGATACATTCTGGATATCTTCATCATCTCTCTCCAGCATCAAACAGGCGCCAGTCATGCCGCTGGCCAAGAACCATGTGGTGACCTCCCAAAATGACTATCGATCGATGACACTCGCTTCCACAGTGATGAAATGTTTGGAAAGGTTGGTGATGAAACATATCAGCTTCTGTATAAGCGGCACCATGGATCTGTTCCAATTTGTCTACCATAGCAACAGGTCTATGGCGGATGCCATCTCATTGGCTCTAAACAAAGCCCTGGAACACCTGGACAGCAAAGTTGCATACATCAGGACTACAGTTCTGCATTTAATGCCATCATCCCCTCAAAACTGATCAGCAAACTCCAAAACCTGGGACTCAACACCCTCCTGTGTAATTGGATCATGGATATTCTTACCTCCAGACCACAATCAGTGAAGACTGGTAAGAACTTCTGCTCCACAATTTCCATCAGTACCGAAGCACCACAGGGCTGTGTTCTTAGCCCCCTGCTCTACTGAGTTTACACCTACAACTGTGTGGTTTGGTAGGACAACAACACCATCTACAAATTCTTTCATGATACCACAGCAGTGGGTTGTATAAAATGGGCAGCATACAGGAGGCAGATTGAAAACTTGGCTGATTGATGTACTAACTACAACTTCACACTCATTTGTTGCCAGAACCAAGGAGCTGATTGTTGACTTCAGGAAGGGAAAACCAAAGGTATACAATCCAGTGATCAATGGGGAACCATTGGTGGAGACGGTGAGCAAACTCGATATCAGAGGATCTTTCCTGAACCCAACACACTAATGGCATCATGAAGAAAGCACGTCAGCACCTCTATTTCCTCAGGAGTGTGCGGAGGTTTGGTGTGACAGTGGAAACCCTGGCAAATGTCTACAGTTGTGTGTTGGAAAGTGTGCTGACTAGCTGCATCACGGTCTGGTATGGGGATACCAATACCACTGAGCATAAAGCCCTCCAAAAGGTAGAGGACCTAGCCCAGAAAATCACAGACAAAACCTTCCCCACCATTGAGAACATCATCTACGGGAAACGCTTCTGTCAGAGAACAGCAGCCAGCATCAAGGATCCACACCACCCAAGGATCCACACACCCTGTTCTTGCTGCTACCATCAGAGAAGAGGTGTAGGTGTCACAAGATTCACACCCCCAGGTTCAGGACCAGCTGCTCCCTTCCACCATCAGACTCCGCAAGGACAAACTCAATTGGGGACTCATTCAGGACTCAAACCTCCACAATTTATTTTTTTCTCTCTCTGTATTGCATTGTTTACATTTTTTAATTTGTTTACATGTGTACGTAGAGTGCAGTTTTTTGCACTACCAATAAGTGGCAATTCTGCCTCGCCTGAAGGAAAAAGAATCTCAGGGTTGTATGTGATGTCATTTTTGTGCCCTGACAAGAAATCTGAACTTTGCACTTTTGAACTTGCTATACTTACCCCCACAGCTCTCCATTACTGAAAAAAAATGAACTCAATGCCAGCGAACTCTTGCGGATTGTCCACACTGCTATTGTTCTTTATACATGCAGTGAACTGGGGTTCACTGGGAGAGTGCTGTATTGATGACTGGCCCCACCTCCTGGCTCCTTCCCTGCTTACCCATGTATAACCTGGGTTTCCCGCCTACACCCAGAACCCTTCTTAAGCCCACTACCTGTTGAAAGCTAATAAAAGCGTTTGTTCTCCCTCCAGTCGTAAGAGAGCTTTTACCTACGCTACAATCCAATGACAACACTTTCCAAGCAGCTGATACAATTCATGCTGATAGACCCACAATCACAACATTTATTACCAATGAGTCTCGAGTGGCCAGACATCTCTTACCAATGTGACTAATTACCTCTGTCTAATCATTTACCAATCTCTGACTAATCATTTACTAATCTAGTTACCTCTGACTAATCATTTAATCATTTACATCATCTCAACAAGCTTCTCGTAGCAAGGAACTCTGCCACCCCACTTCGCAACATGTCCCTTGTGAATCTGCAGGGGTCATGTACTGCATCCATTGCCCTTGCTGTGGTCTCCTCTCTATCGGAGAGACTGGATGCAGACTGGGAGACCATTTTGTCGAGCACCTTGGCTCTGTCCGCCACAATAGCGTGTATCTCCCAGTGACCACCCCTTTCAATTCCCCGTCCCGCACCTTTCCTGACGTGCTTTCGTGCCCTGCCAGACTGAGACCACCCATAAATTGGAGGAATGACACCTCATCTTCCAGCTGGGCTCCGTCCAACCAGATAGCATTAATATTGACTTCACTGGCTTTCGTTAACCCCCACCTTCCCCATCGCTTTTCCCCATTTTTGTCTCTCCATTTCATCTCCTTTCGCACAAACATGATGAATTCTTTCTTTAACCATTATCATATCCAATTAACACCTTTTGTTGATCTGGATTCCTCCCTCACTGTCTGAGACTTTCTGAGATTTTCTGCTTCTGGTTTATTCTGGTTATACTTTGAAGAAGGGCTCAGGCCCGAAATGTTGGCAATATATCTTTGTCAAATCCGAAAGGCGCTGAAAGACGGGCTGAGTTCCTCCAGCATTTTGGTGTGTTTCTACTCCTAATCAACACCTCTGTCAAGCTGACAGAAGGCCCTTTCATGCCATGCCTCTGCCTGGAGATGGCTAAAAGCATGGAGGGAGGAAAAATCCCATACTTTTCATGGAGTGGCCCCAAAAGGCTGCTCTTGTGCCGCATTCATGTTGAATGGAGCCTTGTAGCGCCTGCCGGAGCTGATGGAGGCGGGGCAACGGTGCTGCGGCACTGCCCAGCACATCAACGTCATTCATACGCTGTCAGCGTTTTAAAAATCCCACTCCTGCGCCTCAGACTGATGATGTCGTCACCCTGCCCCTAGCAGCAGTACCACATTCATGCTCCGCCATTGAACTGAGAGGGATTGGAGTCGGTGCCTCGCAACCGGTTGCGGAGTATTTATGAGGGTAGGTTCTGTGACAAAAGGGCGGAGAATCTATGCCTTTACACTCGGGCTTTGTGACTATATGAAAGGGCCTACAGTTACAGTCCTGATTGATCCCACATTATCGCACACTTATAGTCACCTCTCACTCTTACAGCCTCCATTTACCTAGAGAGAAGCAAGCTATTTCTTACCAAAATGAAACGACCTAATACTGATGTAGAACACAATCATGGACGTCTCTTCTTTATAGAGACCACACTCCCTTCTCCAGCTCCCAACTGATCGTAAACATTGTTCTTTCCATCATTAGGCCCTTTCATGCAAAGAAAAAGCCCAACTGTAAATGAGCAGATTCTCCACCCTTACGTCAGAAGACTTACCGTTCTGAATGCGCCATGGCCGGCTCCGAGGCGCCGACTGCAATCTTTCTTGGGGAGGGATCAGCGGAGCGCTGCTGGATAGGGGCAGGTTGATGACGCCGTCAGCCTGCGACTCACCTCCCCACTCACCCCTCTCCCTCCATAACCCCCTCAAGGCAAGGGCGGTTGGCAGGAGCCATCAGGCCAGCGGAGGCGGGGGGGGGGAGCCGTCACTCAACGGGAGCTGGCAGGAGCCGTCAGTTCGGGGGAGGTTGGCGGTGGGCCGTCAGGCAGCGGGGCAAAGGTGGGAGCAGTCAAGGCAGGAGCGGCTGGTGGGGCCATCAGGAGGCAACCGGTGCAGACTGTGTAGCATAGATAAAAGCCCTCACATGACTGGAGGGAGAACAAATGCTTTTATTGGCTTTCAACTAAGACCTCCATGATAGAGGACTGGAAGTTTTGGGAAGCCATTCTATCTGATCCTTAGTGTACAGTTTGGCTTAAAAGGATCTGCTAATCTACCATATGCCCATCTACAGGATGAGACGGAGCCATCCTCTTCCATCACTAGGTGTTTTATGTTGAGCCTCTACTTTGAGGCTGGCTAATTTTGCAGAGAAAAAAAAAAGGAACTTACCTTTTTATGGAGCACCCCCAGAAGGCAGTTCCTGCACCGCATTTATGAAGAGTAGCACCTAGTAGTGCCCTCCAGAGCCGATGGTGACTAGTGCTGTTGCACTGCCCTCCAAGACGATGTCATTCCCACGTGCCCACCGGGGAAAGAGCCCTATAGTGGAGAATGGTAGCCCCGGAGCAGGTTGCGATGTTTGCAGTCAGTCTTAGTCTCCTGGCAGAAATCCTGCACGCTGTCGGCGTTTTAAAAATCCCACTCCTCCGTCTCAGGCTGACCGTGATATCATCAGCCCACCCCCTAGCCAGACGTTTGCAGTGGTAGTACCTTCATGATGCGTGGTGGAGCACTGCGCTCCGTCGCTGACACTTGGCAAAAGAGGGACTGGAGTCGGTGTCTTGGAGCCGGTCGGGGAGCATTTATGAGGGTGAATTCTGCGACCTATGGGCAGGGAATTTCTGCCTTTACGTTCGCATTTTTAAAAACTCTATATAAGGGCCTTTTTACTAGGTCTTTTCAAACTGCCACGCACAATGGGGTTAACTGGGCAATTTGCCTGGTTAGCGTTCCAGTTATGCAGCAGTTTGAAAGGGTCCAACCTGACCAACCCCGGCGGAATCCAACCGGGTCCCCGACCTACCGCAGAGGCAGTCAGGGAACCCAGTTAAACTTACCTAGGTCGCTTCCACAGGTGATTTGAAAATGAAAATGGCAGACCCGGAAACTCAGGTGATGTCAGCACTTGCGTGGGTGTGTCGCCGGGCAGCCAGCATCCAAACATCCGGCAGTTCTTCCGGTGATTGCGTGAGACATCATTGCGGGGGGGGGGGGGGGGGGGATCCCCCTTAAATTGCCAGGTTGGCGATTCAATGGGTAGATCCCCCTGTAAGTTGAAAGGTATTTTTAACAACTTTGCCCCAGTAATCGCACCCAGGT
This sequence comes from Narcine bancroftii, assembly GCF_036971445.1. Taxonomy (NCBI): domain Eukaryota; kingdom Metazoa; phylum Chordata; class Chondrichthyes; order Torpediniformes; family Narcinidae; genus Narcine; species Narcine bancroftii. Next base: position 281,983,219 of record NC_091471.1, read on the forward strand.
TCCAGGAGGGCTGCCCAGGTGCTGCGGTTTAAAAGATGCAACTGATGTAACTGATAAGCTTCTAGTGATGGGAAACATTTCCCAAACAACATTCAATGCTGAGAAATCCTTATCAAATCTTTCCCACTTCCAGCTATCTTGCATTGATAACCTTCACACAGCCTGGTAAGAACTTGCTGACTGACTTCTCTCATTCGGAAGGTAACCAAGCCATCCTGATCAATTATGGTAACGAGTGCAAATTCTGCCTTCTATTACAGGTAGGAATACATTCCACAAAGCAAACTCACCAAACACAGCAAATCAGTCTGTCAAATCAGCTTCACACCAGTTAAACTTCCCTCTGATAGCACCCATTATTTTGGAAGGAATGCACACTCCCAATGATCTCACACTCAGTGGGACACTCGCTCAGTGATCTCACAATCTTTGGGACACTCGCCCATTGATCTCACATTCATTAGGACACACTCCCAGTGATCTCACACTCAGTGGGATTCACACCCAGTGATCTCACACACTTTGGGACACTTGCCCAGTGATCTCACACTCATTGGGACACACCACCAGTGATCCTTTGATTTGGAGGAAGTGGGGTGAGTTAAAGGAGAAGTTATTTAGAGCGAGGATAAGTTCTGCCATGCAGAGAAGTGTGGTGGTAGAGGATGGCTGGTCGCGTCTTTACTCACTTTAAGCAACTTCTCCTTTAACTTGTCTCACTTCCTCCAAATCAAAGAAGAATCTTTCGGTCCCCGCATGGGTCCCAGCTATGCCCTGCCTGTTTGTGGTCTTTGTGGAGCAATCCATGCTACAAGCTGACACGTGCAACCCCTCAACTCTTCCTCCGGTATACCGATGATGACATCGAGGCTGCCTTGTACACCCGTGATGAGCTTGTCAGCTCCATCCACTTTGTGACAAACTTCAGCCCTGATCTCAAACTCACCTGGTCTGTCTCCCACACACTCACCCCTTCCTGGATCTCTCTGTCTCCATCTCGGGAGACAAGGTTTCCACTGACATATACTACAAACCCTCTAACTCCCACAATGATCCTGATGACACTTCCTAACACCTTGTTCCCTGCAAGGATTCCTTTCCCTTCTCTCAATTTCTCCGTCTCTGCTGCATCTGTTCCCAAGTTGAGGTCGTCCATCCAGTCCAGATTTTCCAAAATGCCTGCCTTCTTCCACAAACGTGGCTTCCCCTCCACCACTATCAACTCAGCCCTCGCCCACATCTCTGAATCCAACACATTATCCGCCAGAATGTCTAGCACTTACTACAGGATCCCACTGCCAGAAACATCTTCCCCTCTCCTCCCATCTCTGCCTACTGTAGGGACCACTCCCTCCATGATTCCCTCATGGACTCATCCTCCCCACCTATTCCCCCACCCTTCCCCTGTGGCTGCAGGAGGTGCAACACTTGCGCCTACACCTCCTCCCTCACTACAGTCCAGGTCCCCAAACAGGCCTTTCATGTGAGGCAACAATTCACTTGTACATCCGCAGGAGTGATTTACTGCATCCGGTGCTCCCTTTGTGGCAATCTCTATGTCAGAGACACCAGTCACAGACTGGCGAAATGGCCTGTTACTGTGCTGTATGTCTAAATTTAAAAAATAATACATGTAAACAAACAAAAGACTGTAAACAGATAACAAAGATAAACAAACTGACTGTGCAATACAGAGAGAAGAAAAAAATCAGTCTAGAAATGCCCGTTAAAATTCTTTAAAAGTTTAGATAATTTCAGTGCTGTTAATTTAGCTTATGATGGTACAATTGGTGAAAGAGAGCAAAAAAAAAACGACAACAGATCATCAAAAAACTACATTTTACAAAAGTTCAAGTTTTGGAGCCTACCTATAGGAAAGACACCGGGACTCAGCGTGAAATGGATCCCAGGAGAGAGGTACAGTGTTCGGATGTAGAGCTCTATGTTACATCGGTAGAGACCCCTAAAGAGGGCGCCAAACAGCCTTTAGAACAAAGAGTTACTCAAAGGCATTTGTCAATTGTAGAGGTGGCGCTGCAAACTGCATCTCTTGAGATAGAAGAATCTATACAACTTGATGTACTGGGAGAACTTAATACATTATGGACTGGGGAAAACCCCGGCCAGCGTCCTCCAGTCACTGCTGGAGAGGCTGTGGCTGGGGTTTCCACACGCAGTCATACTACAAGGAAGGCAACCAGAATGAAGGAAGGAACAGAAGATCCTTTGGTTATGCAGAAGAAGCAGGAATCTGTTGAGCCAAAATCTCTTCCACTTGAAAAGATTTTTGTGAATCTTGAATCTAAATTATCTTATACAATGCAGGGATTATCCAAGATTATGACTGAACTTGGTACTAGGTTTAATACTCTGGTGAAAATACATTCTCAACAGATGGCTGAGTTTGGAGCTTTTAAGCTTGAAGTGAGAGATAAATTTAATTTGTGTGAAGAAGATATAGACGAAATACGGGATCAAGTTTTTGATGTGACCAAAATGGTCAAAGACTTACAAACTCAAAATAAAAATTTGGTGAAAAAGATTGATTATTTGGAAAACCAATCCAGACGGAACAATATAAAGATTATTGGTTTGCCGGAAGGTATGGAGGGACCAGACCCAAGAAAATTTTTTACTGAATGGATTCCTCAGGTGCTGGGTCAAGAACATTTCCCGGAAGGTATAATACTGGAACGTGCTCACAGAGCCTTGCGTAGAAGACCTATTTCAGGTCAAAGTCCAAGACCTGTTTTGGTTCGTTGCTTGAATTATTACGACAGAGAAATAATTTTACGAGTGGCTATTAGAAATGCACAACAGAGAAAATCACCCTTGATGATTCAAAATAATCGAGTTTTCTTCTATGCGGATTTGAGTCAAGAAGTTATGTTCCAACGACGGGAATTCAATCCTGCTGAAGAGTTGTTGTGGAAGAAAGGTTACAAGGCAACCTTTAGATATCAGCTGTTTTGAAGGTTTTTCAAGATGGTTACCAACCAAAGTTCTTTGATTCTCCAAAGGAAGTTATAGCATTTGCTCAAGAGCTGCCAATTACTCAGTTTCAACAGAAACATAGTCCGCTGCGATCTCTAAGGAGACAAGAGATGGAAGAAAAGATCCGTGCTCCAAGAAGGAATGGTTGTAATGGTGACTCGGCAGTTGGAGCTGATTAAAAGAAGAGTTGTCCTTTTTTTTTCTAATGTTTTTTTTTTAAAAAAAAGGGATATTAAATAATGATGATGTTAGTTTAAGATGAAGTGAGAGTTGGGGGAGAGAACTAGATAGGCACTATTTCCTGAAAGTCATCTGCTACGTGTGAGTTATCTCACACCCATTTTTTTTTGGGAGTTACCGCATTGCGCGGTTTAGACGGGAGGGGGTATTTTTAACCTCCTACCCTTTTTTTTTCCTTTTTTTTGTATTATTAGATTAAAGAGTGAAGGGGTTTTTTTTTGTTTAAATATAAAACAAAAGCATATGAAAGTATTTGATTGTTTAAAAAACTAAAAATTGATGTGTTTTTTTTGTAAAGTTTATTCAGTAGATAAGGAATATCTGAAATTTAAATGTGAATGGGATGGATAAGTTTTTTTAAATATTTTTTCTTTAACTTTAAGGTGAAAGGAGTGGTAATTCTCGTGTATATTATTTTGAACGAAGGGAATAATGGTGAAAGTTATAAATTGAATTGTACAATTCTTAATGAGGCTTGAATTTTGTTTGTGGTTTATGCTCCATTTGTTGAAGATATAGATTTCGTTGTAGATGTGTTTTTATTATTTGGATATCTGAATTTTAACGTAATGATTGGGGATATTTTATTGGATAACTATTCAAGAGTAAAAGGGAAAAATGGTGGAAGAGTACTAAAATTGAATTGTACAATGCTTAATGAGGTTTGAATTTTGTTTTAAGATGGTGGTTTATGTGACTAATATGATGATAGATGTGAAGTTAGTTGATATTTGGTGAAGGTTTATCTCTATAGAGAAAGTTTTTTTTTCATCTTTTTTTTCATGCTACAATTTTTTTTTAAGAATTGATTATTGTTTAAGAATTTTTGATAGATAATGTTACTAACTTTACTAATTTTTTATATTAAGTTTGAGTTAAATATATGTTTCATTTTAACTCCATTTGTTAAATATATGCATTTAAGTTTGATTTAAATATGTTTTTTAAGTCTGATATCTTAGTATTAATTACTTTTCTTTTTGTTAGTATTTTAATCGGTTATGTTTTTGTTTTTTTTGTAAGTGGGTTTTTTTTCTTACATATATTATTAACTTTATTAATTCTTCACTCTTTATTTTGGGGGGAAGGGGGGTTGGACTAATTTGAGTTGGGTTATTAATGTGTAATAATTATTGGGGAGGGTATAGTTTATTTAGATTACTGATACTGTATTGTAATTTTATTATTTTATTCTTAATTTTTTTAATGTAATCCTATATGTTATTCATGTTATAAAATCTTAAATAAAGTTTAAAAAAAAAAGAAAAAAATCAATAAAGTGCGCAAGTAAAAGTCCTTAAATAAGTCCCTGATTTAATTTGTTGTTGAGGAGTCTGATGGTGGAGGGGCAGCAGCTGTTCCAGAATATGGTGGTGTGAGTCTTGTGGCACCTACACCTCTTTCCTGATGGCAGCAGTGAGAACAGAGCTTGTGCTGTGTGGTGTGAATCCTTGATGATTGCTGCTGCCCTCCGACGGCAGCATTCCTGATATTCTTGATAGTGTTTTGCCTGTGATGCCCTGGGCTGTATCCACTACCTTTTGGATGGCTTTATGCTCAGTAGTATTGGTGTCCCCACACCAGACCATGATACAGCTGGTCAGCACACTGTCCACCATACATATGTAGAAATTTGCCAGGGTTTCTGGCATCATACCAAATTCTGCAAACTCCTGAGGAAGTAGAGGCACTGACGTGCTTACTTCATGATGCCATTAGTGCGTTGGGTTCAGGAAACGTCTTTCAAGATAGTGATTCCCAAGATCTTAAATTTGCTCACCCTCTCCACCTCTGAACCCCCAATGATCACTGGATTGTGAGCCTCTGGCTTCCCCTTCCTGAAGTCAACAATCAGCTCCTTAGTTTTGGTGACATTGAGTGCAAGATTGTTGTTGGTGCACCATTCAGCCAAGTTTTTAATCTCCCTCCTGTACGCTGACTCATCCCCTTCTTTTATACAACTCACTACCGTGGTATTATCAATAAATTTGTAGATAGTGTTATTGTCGTACCAAGCCACTCAGTCCTAGGTGTAAAGTAAGTGGAATAGGGGGCTAAGTACGTAGCCCTGCGGTGCTCCAGTACTGATGGAGATTGTGGAGAAGTTCTTACCAATCCTCACTGATCATGGACTGGAGGTGAGGAAATCCAGGATCCAATTACACAGTGGATTGTTGGTGTTAGAGTTTGCGGATCAGTTTTGAGGGGATGATGGTGTTTAATGTCGAACTGTCGTCGATAAAGAGCATCCTGATGAATGTATATTTACTGTCCAGGACTTTGTGTAGGACCGTGAGATGGCATCCAGCAAAAACCTGCTGCTACGATAGGCGAACTGGAACCTATCAATGTCACTGCTC